>NC_045739.1:16972335-17002073 GCF_008692095.1 Etheostoma spectabile | reverse complement strand
CTCAGGTCGTCTGGGACAGGTCTGCTTTCTGTCCCCAGAGTCAGAACTTAACAGGGGGAAGCAGCATTCAGTTTTTATGCTCCATATATCTGGAACAAGCTCCCAGAAAACTGCGGATCTGCTGCAACTCTGTTCTTTTAAACCAAGGCTGAAGACCTTTTCAGACCTTTATACCGCACTGTGAATTTTATTCTCATCATATTGTTGTGGTTTAGAATACTTTTTTTAGTTTTTATTTGTTTTTAATTGCTTTTTCTATGTTTTATGTAAAACACTTTGAATTGCCCTGTTGCTGAAATGTGCTACATTTAAATAAAATTGCCTTCTAAAAACAGCCACTGTACGTTCTACCGGTTGGCCACTTACTTAAATGACAAGCAGTAGGCACCTAACAAAGTATCTTGCAGCTTGTCCCTTCCAATAACACCCAAAAAAATTCATTTTGTTTTAATTATTCATCTAATTTTTTTTCTTATTGCCAAATCCACACATAAGAGTGTGTAGCCTATATTTACTATTCTCGGACCCATCCCTAACTTGTGGGATAACGTTTTTTCTGTAAATGTGCATCAATATTTATTATGCTTTTTGCTCTGTTATGGTTCGTTTTATATTTATGGCGCCCCATATATTTGTTTGCATTTTATTGTCATAGGCTACCTTGTATCTTCTAGAATCTAGTCCTTTGTACTAATTTATTTAAATTAGGGTTTATTGTTTAAATTATTCCTAAATAATCCCTGTTGTATTTCACTTCTGATCATTATAATGTGTATTTATTCAATGAAAAGCAATAAGTAGATAGATCAATAGAAAAAGTGTAGCTTGACGTTAGGCACAACAACGTGGTGGACACCTGGTGTGTGTGATGTGAGAAATCTGAAACCTGCTGGTCCTGGATCATTAGGGGGAGGAGATGGGGGGGGGGGGGGAGTATCTTGCAACAGGTCTCCAGTCAGTCCGAGACAGAGGCCAGATAAGCAGCGCGAGGACATGTTTGGTATCCTGCATCATTTTATTGCACCAAGAAGCGATGTGCGACTCCACTGAGCGCCATCATGGGCAAAAGGGGCCACTTCGGTGTCAGCGCTCTCACGTAGCCGAGGACGCAACCTCTGGTTTCCAAATGAGCAAGGACGGTGGTGAAGGACTCCACTGTCAGTTGTGGAGTTGTGAAACACTATGAAGGCAAAGGGTCCAGCATCTCAGGGTCTCTGGGCGCCGCAGTGAGAGTCATGGATCACTTTTTCCGGAGGAAACGGGTCGGTCTGCTGAAACCCTTGCTGAGCCTGTCTCTAGTCTTTGCCTCTTTTCTCATGATCCACAAGCTGAAGGCAGAGAAGGACGGAGTGGGGGTTAAACGAATGAAGGATGCCGGTTGGTGCGACTCCGAGTGTTTTTCATTCAAGAAGGGAGTCGTGAAAAATGGTTTGGGGAGCTCAGTGTCTCCAGTTCTTAGCAACGGACTGGATGCGCAGCGGGTCTCCAACGGGACTCCGGCTTTCTGGGACGCTCAGGTTCTCAATTGCAGTGAGGACGCGTCGGTGAGGAGCAAGGACTGGTTTCGGCGCTTGGACCCGAGATTTCACCAGTTTGTTCTGCACAGACACTGCAGGTACTTCCCCATGCTCATCAACCACCCGGAGAAATGCGCGAATGGAGAGGTGCAACTCCTCATGGTGGTCAAGTCCGTCATCGAGCAGCACGACAGGCGGGAGGCTGTGCGTAAAACCTGGGGCAAGGAGCACACGGTGGATGGGAAGAAAATCAAAACTTTATTTCTTTTGGGAAGCCCGACGACTGGAAAAGACACCAAGAACCTCCAGAAACTGATCGAGTACGAGGACATGATATACGGGGACATCCTCCAGTGGGACTTCATGGACACTTTCTTTAATCTGACCCTAAAAGAAGTAAACTTCCTCAAATGGTTCAACATTTACTGCTCCGGCGTCCAGTTCATTTTCAAAGGAGACGATGATGTGTTTGTGAACACGCACAATCTGCTGCAGCTCATCGGCTTCAGAGTGGAGGAGCGCAAAGAGGCCGAGTTATTTGTGGGGGACACCATCTCCAAGGCGATCCCCATCCGAAACCGGCAGAGCAAATACTACATTCCCAAAGAGCTGTACGATAAGCCATATCCCCCGTATGTCGGAGGTGGGGGGTTTCTGATGTCCTCCCAGCTGGCACGGAGGCTCTTCGTGGTCTCGGAGGACCTGGAGTTGTACCCCATCGACGATGTGTTTTTGGGAATGTGCCTGCAGAAGCTTCACTTGGCCCCAGAGATGCACCCGGGCTTCAGGACCTTCGGGATCACCAGACGCAGGGTGAGCCCCATGAACAGCGAGCCATGCTTTTACAAAAACCTCATCGTGGTGCACAAACTGAGCGTGCAGGAGCTGCTCAGGATGTGGAGCGTGGTGCACAACGAGGACTTGATTTGCGCTCAAAAGGTCTCCATGTGATTGTCAATGTAGGCAATGTATAGGAAAGTAAATGAAATGACAAAAGCTGAACTAAATACACAGAAGACCTGTGTTTATAATTTATCAAACATGATGATCTTTACGCATCTTTGCTGAACCTACTGAGTCATGTAGTTCAGGGAGGGAACAAGTATGAAAAAAGAAATTCATCAAAACGGTTTTTAACAATTCATTTCCGCTGATAGATTTGATACTATACAGCCCATCCAGATATTAACATTTTCTGTATGTCAAATTCTGAACAGGTTGGGTTTCCTCTCCACTAGTCTAACTAATGTTCTTTTCATTGTGTAAAACCACTACAACACAACTCCGCAGTGCACACACATCCCAGGAAAGTTTCTGACTCTTGGTGCCATTTCAGGTTGTCATCATCTCTGTCATCTTAATCCGAGATCTAATGCTGATGTAGAGACACGGTTGTAATGGTTTTAGTGCGTGTTTGTGCAGGCATAAATAAGACTGGCCTTTTTACATCCAGGTGTTCCTCTGAAACAGTTGATTGGATTGTTAATTTCTGATTTTAGTGTGATTGTCAAAGTGAACTATATGGACTCACAGCATGCTTCATGGAATGAACAACTGCATAGTTGAGGTATTATTTTGTAAGGTGGGGAAATTGTTATAAAAAATTAAACGATTTGATTGTTGTAAGTTAATATATTGTTTTATTCCATCTTTTAATGTTATTTTTTAAGTGTCAAGTCATGTGTGTAGGATTTGCAGAGGCCAGAAACCAAAGAAACTAAAACGACTGTAAAACTGTTAATGTATGAATGGTGATGTAATTAAAACTGGAGCTCTCTGTCAACTTTGTAAATACAGAATGAATGTTGCAGCATTTGATTTACACACACGTGAACAGCTGGAGAACAGCACATTATTGGGAACGATTTGGAATAAGATACAAAACAGTACTTAAAATAGCATCAGAAAGCTGCAATGTTCAGCTTAATGTGGCTTTATTTAAACAAATACAGATACTTTTGCAGAAAAAATAGCCGTTTGATGCCATAATTATTATTAAGAAAATACTGTCTACTATGCACATAAAAACATGAAAAACATCCACTGATGCAATAGTCCGTAATACAGAAGCACATTAAAACCAACGTGATGGATTGGGAAGTTAAAACTAAACATACTCTCTTATATTTCAACTATCCTGAAGTTGTTTGTTCAATAATATAACAGTGTTATCCTACAAATCAGTAAAACATTTAACCTACTAATATCACAATTTGAAAAAGAATATTCAAAACACCTCTGATATTTGAGTTCTTTTCGGCTGTGGATGAATCACACATATTTACAATCAACCTCATCATAACACTGTGCAGTACAATATACAAGTAGGAAAAAGATAGCATTTCTTATAAATCTAGCAAATTATTGTCAAATTCTATTTTGTGATTGAATCAGTTTAAAGCCACTGAAGTGCTTAAAACTGTTGGTTGGGGTCAGTCTCAGTCATATTCAGCAGAAATCAAGTTTATGAAAAATAGGTGCTACACAAATTCTACTGTGTACAGTACATTCATCTCCATTGTTTTCGAATGATTCTGTCTACGATGACTCTCTCACTGGACTTATAGAGCATATAAAACTGTGCTATCTACTTAAGATTGTCAATAGGCGTTAAGCAGGAAAATACATTAGGTCCATACTGTACTGAAAATTCAGCATCATCTATTTGGCAAAGTGCTACTTCATTCCTTCAATATCAATTCTATACTACAAGAAATGAAAAGTTAAATGTAAACAGATGGCAAAGCGTGAAGATAGACTCAGGTTGTCCTTGGCTTTAGGATGCTGGAGTGTTGCCAAGGAATGAAAGCGTTATTCTGGTAACCTCATTCTTCCTCTCCTCTCCTTACTGCATCTACAAGGAGAGGAGTGTTTCGGAGTATCAGTTGCTGTCACTGTCCACCTGGTAAGATTACTTACACTACTTCTCCAGGGAAGTGGTCACTTAAATTGTAGTTCTATTTATATCCTGGGTATCTGGTCTAAATATCGAATACAATGTTAAACATATCTTTATCGTTTGTATTTTTGCAATTTTAACTTGAATAAAATGGTCACAATTATAGCAGCACTGGATATTTTGTGTAGAACGGTTAGTTTACTAGCTTTGTCAAGAACCCTAATGATGTCATAGTGATGTCATCAGGGGCATCTCAGCTTGGGTTTGGTGACAACACATTCATAAGAGAAAGCCGGCATCGCACACTGGGGGTCTAACGAGAAAATGCCATTAGGCTTTATTTTTGCAAAAAAATTGTTTTTATCTGTCTCTTTCACCAGTGCCCAAAATGTAATGGAAGCACAGCTGTACAATTCCCCACCACGGTGACTCCAAATGGCAGTGAGCGATGTGAAAAATTAAACAAATACCGAGCCATCCTGTGAGAACGTTCAAGACATGAATATACAGTGTCTCAATAAGTGGATACAACACCATGCTGTAATGTTTGTACATAGGCTGATAAGACTGGGGTTTTCTCTTTTCTTAATCTTAAAAAGATTTGTGAAACCCTTTTTCCAAAAAGTTCTGATATGCAGGGATGTGGGCTAAGGAAATTTGAGAGTGGGTTATGTTTACTACAGATCTGTTTGCTGCTGTTGGTTACCTCCCCTGGGTGCTTCGAACCACTTTCAGTGCTTCCCTGGTGTATGTCCTCTGGCCAGGGGTGCCAGGGCTGGGATCCGGCTGCCTCGGCCCATGGCTCTGGCCCTGACCGACCAGGCCTGCATCAGCTTGGCTCCACCAACAGCCCTGCCTGCACACACACACACACACACACACACACACACACACACACACACACACACACACACACACACACACACACACACACACACACACACACACACACACACAAAATTGCATCCCCACAGTAAATCTTTATATAACATTAACATACACCCCTCGTGAACTGATCCTTTACCTAATTAAAATAAGTACTGCCACTATAATACTCCATTACAAGTTAAAGTCCTAGATTCAAAATGAGCTGTATGTTTGTAATGTACAGAAAATTTAACAACGCCTGACATGAAGACTAACTAACAACAAAATGAATAAGCTTTTATGGAATAACACATGAATCAGGTAAAAAAAACTACAGAGGCACTACTTCTCACAGCACATGCTATTTAGTCAATGTGTACAGCTCCTGTTTAACCATCATCTGTTAAGTAGATTAACATTAACAAGACGTGTAAGGATCTAAGTGGCTTACTACCTTTAACAAACTATTTCCTCAGGTAAACCCTAAAAAGTAAACATGTTCACTGGTGAGCCATTATCCCAGAGTGTTACCTTGTCTGCTGTAGCAAAGCATGTAGGCATGTGGCTTATTTAAAAAGTGTTCAGGATCCTTAAGTAAACAGGGTTATTATGAAGCCTTGTGGCACCCCTAATGTGAAAGGTCAGCATGCTCCAGGAACTGCCCTCCTGCTCTTCTGACCTCGTCTGGGTCCTACCCATTGTTATCAAACGTGTTACAATCCTTAAGATTTCAGTCCCGGTTGATTTGACAACGCCTATGGTTACTGTGGCAGCATTTAATAACACAGGTTGCAGAATTCAGTTTAAAATGATACATATATCGACCACTGGGGGTACCAAACACACATTGAGCTGCTACTTTTTCAAAAATGCAACAAAGGAAGAGTGACCGATTCTTTTTTTAACAGAAGACATGTGTCACCGTAGGAAAAGCACTGGTGTAAATAATAAAATTGTTAATGCCTTAATTCCATTTAGCTGCTTTAATTTCAGGCTCCAGGTACCGGGCATGCTGCCTCACTGTCACTCTCACTGGAACACTTAAGTGCAACGGAGCCCTCATTAGTATTGTTAGTACCAAGACAAGGGCTTTTTCTACGGGTGTGATATAATAAAACCTTAAGGAATCGGATCATAACTTAAATATACTCAGCAGTAATCCTCTATTGTAAGATGTTCACTGTGGCATCAGGATGGATATTACAGTAATATGAGACATCCCTCAACAAAATAATGGGCATCCAGACTAATACAACCCTACCTGTACAAAAAAGCAACAACTAACCCTAACTGCTTATGTCAGCCATTAACAATCTACTTATAACCAGTATTGCAAAATATGACTCAAAATGGATACACTAACACCCACTACACTAGACTCCACATTAAATCTGTTGCTATTTTTACGTGCCTTATTCTGTGCTCTGAGGGAGGAAACCATAGTGGAAAAGCTGCAACATGAAATTTTACCAACAAGCATGGGCACTTTGTACAGCTTTCACACTGAGCGTTAGAGAGGTGGGTGTAAGCAGAGTGTGTATGAATGCTTTACCTTGTGCTGGCTGGGTTCTCTGGGACACCGCAGTCCTGCGTGAGTTTTGTTTACAGCCCTCCCTGGCCATGAGGTGAGCCTTCCAGGCCTATAACAGAGACAAAGTGGCTCAGTGAGTTCGTCCCTCTCCCAGGTTCATCTCTCGATCAGAACAGCCATGGGTGACTGTAGGCCCAGTCAAGGCCCGAATGGCTGCCCTCCCTCCCACTAACACTGCAGTCTTTCACTGGGCCTACGCTCACAGCTCTGGCAGTGAAAGTGTGACTTTCTGTAAGCTTTTTTTCTTCATTCATTTATAAGGGTGTGAGAGGTGGGCAACTTCATGTTGTGAAACAGATTTTGAATGAGTACACAAATGAGTTGCAGCCTAAGGTTGAATAAATAGTGTCAATGTAATTTAGGGCTTAATCTCAATATCTCTCATCTTATTTTAAGTGGTTTGCGAGGAATAAAAAATGGTAAAGTACTAAACTATAATTAGAACTTTATTGTTTATTAGAAAGTTTACACTTTCCTTCTGGATTTGTCAATCTGAAATACGTATTACATTCTGATCACACACGTACAAGGCAGAAACAAAGTACAATATGTTTAAGAGGCATTAAGTAATAATTGATGTCTATTAACCTTTAAAGCAACAATTCAAATGGGCGTACTGATTCCAATTACAGGGTCTCGAAAGAGTCGTGTTTTGGGTTTTTTCTTCAATACCTCCCTGAGTTGGAAGTGCATAATTTGACTTCTGCCCTCCTTGGATGTGGTAACTGTTACTCTGGTTACCTCTCCAGAGTCAAACACTGATTCCCCCCTGATTACCTGAGGTCACCAAGGTTAGCAAAGACGTACCCAAATTTGAATGAGACTAGGTGGAGGCTGGGGGTGTGGCCTTGACCAACTGCCTCTTTGCTCGTTTGAAAGCCATGATGTCTCTCTCTCTCATGGGTGGGCCAAATTCTCTGGGCAGGAAAAGCAGAGAAAGGGGCGGTAACCTCCCCTTTATGACCTTATAAGGGGCAAGATTCCAGATCGGCCCATCTGAGCTTTCATTTTCTCAAAGGCAGAGCAAGATACCCAGGGCTCAGTTTACATCTATTGCCCTTTCTAGCCACTGAGGGACCCTAGGCAGCTTTAGGGAACTAATTTTAATGTTAAAAAAACTTCATAAAGTGACATTTTCGTGCCATGGGACCTTTAACCACCAATTAAGATTTTTGTATTAAGAGTTTTGTCCGGGAGATATATTTCCAATGTGCTGCTGCAAACTAGGACAGGCAGGGTCAGGACAGGTGCTGGCCAGACTGATTCTTGTAGGTCTTGTGGCTCCTTGAAAGACGACTTGCATGATTCATTAGACTTAACAATGACAGAAAGGTAACGGAAGACAAACGAAAGGCTACACTGTTGTTCCATCTTTTAGTGGGGCAGAGAATCTTGTACGCTGCATTTCCATGTTAAACTTCTCTATCACACAGTAAGTGGACAGACACAAAGAATTAGTAACGGATGAGCAGCTCCAAGGGCGCGGAAATATTTCAATTTCAATTCTATTCAATTTTATTTATAGTATCAATTAACAAGAGTTATCTCGAGACACTTTACAGATAGAGTAAGTCTAGACCACACTCCAGCATTTACAAGGACCCAACAGTTCTAGTAGTTTCCTCCAGAGCAAGCAACAGTGGCGAGGAAAAACTTCCTTTTAGGCAGAAACCTGGGACAGACCCAGGCTCTTGGTAGGCGGTGTCTGACGGGCCGGTTGGGGTTAAAATGAAGAGTGGCAATAACGGTCACAAAAAATAGTAGTTTGTAGTGTTTCTTTGTTCATGTGCAGGGCACTGTGCAGCATCACAAGGCACAGCATGTTTACTTATGGAACATAAGAACAAACTTTTCTTCCCTGTGGTTATGTTTGTGTAATATTCAACATTGAGGTTACAAACAGTGTACGCAACTATCGTTTCAGTAACCCATTTTGATAACATTTTCTCATTGATACCTGATATCTGTTGATTAATATTGAAATAAGATTAAGTCTTTCAGTAAATCTTTAACTGAACCCTCCTGGTTATAGATCGGACATTGCCCACATAATACATGGCAGGGAGCCACCTCGGATGGAAAGCTACCACTACTGACGGAACCAAAGGAAACCTTAATTTGTCCAGTTGTACAACACAAAAATTCGGTCTAGGGTTTATAATTAGCATCAAAAGAACTGCATTATCCCAAACCACCAAAAATAAAAAGATTTAGGGAAAGCATGGCTATCACATCCATATATATATATATATATATATATATATACACATAAATATATATATACACACATATATATACATACATACTGTATATACATATATATACATATACTGTATATGTGTGTGTATATATATATATATCAACAGCTAATCAGGACATTTTTGTCTTAAGGAGCACTATTCAGTTTTGGCCATTTCTTCGCTGTTTTCTCACAGGTTTCTCTATAGAGCTCCCCATACAGCTTTGGAATAGATATTTGGCAGCTCCTATGTTTACTTGTGTCTGACTCCTCACTCGGTCAGTCCGCCGTTTCCTCTTTCTCTGTTCCTCAGACAATGCTTTCCTAGCTTTCTGTTTCTTTTTCGCTTTTGTAGAAAAACTCTATTGTTACCCTGTTAGCCGGGTTCTGAATGGGTGTATGTGTGTAGTGCCGTGAAGTAATCCGTTGGATCGCGATACCTGATGTCACGCCATACTTTGCCGGTGACTCCCCGTTTCAGAAAGCAGGTTTGGTGAAAACTCTGAGTTTGTTAACCCTGAGATGAGGGAAACTGAGTTTTCTGTTTCAGAAAGGGAGGTTAATCAAACCTGAGAGAGAGGGGTAACTCTAACTCATTACAGAAAGAGACTAACTTAACCTCAGAGTCAGTTACTATGGTAACTGAGCCAGTGAACCTAACCTGGTCGGGAGCAAGTTTTCTTCAATAAACCTCGAGTTTCTCTCAGTCTCCTCCCTCTGTCACAGCACTCTTTCATTTCCTCACTCATTCATTCATTCAGTCTGTATCCGGCGCATTTTAGCACAGTTTGTTATCTGCATGAATAAAAAACAGTGTTGGTTTATTAACTGGGTTAAGCAGACTATAAAACATGGACTTTCCTTTTATCGACGATCCCGTTGATGAAGAAGTTGTATTACTTTGCAGGGAGATAAACATACGTCGGGAGATGATATTGAGGCCCAAACTGTATTTGCATTTTCATTTCCAGATAACTACCTATTTGAGCAGTATCATTTTACTTCCCAGTCTATTAGTTATGAAGCCTACATATCCCTATCTGTCACTAACGTCATCCATCGAGGACATGCTCTTACATCCCAGCACATTTTTTGTGATGCATTAAGTTTTTTTTGCAAACGGCAGTTTACAACATTGTTGATATGGAGCATATTAGTAAAGCCACTGAATGCAGAGCCTTCAGAAGAGTGTGACTCGCTCTGAAACGTGTTTTAAATGTTTGACTTCCTTGGACACAAACCAGTAAGAGACATTAAAAAGAAATAAATGATTGTAAATCTGAATTCTGTTTATGATGGTGCTGCAAGCTCAGAATGGGATTAATAGTAGTTTACTTTTTCGCCCGCCAGGATTGCACCTTAATGAAATGATAGGTGTAGCCTACTACCAATTAATTATGACATTAATACACTATATTAAAGCTTATGCATTGATTCAAGCAGCAATTTTCTCCCACATTAATTCTCGCGATTTACAGCAGCTGCTGTGCTGATTTTTTTTTTTTTTAACTAAATACATGTTAAACTTGCTGTATGTGCCCATGAGTATTTCCGCCGACCAGTTTGTTTGTGGTTGTAACCATGGTGAATCATAGTATTATGGCTCCATTCATGCTGCATTTTTATCGTGGTGGTGCATGTGTATAGCTCTGAGTGAACCTACTCTGAGTGGATTCTACCAACTCAAATCAGCTGTTTTGCAACCGAAAATTCAGAGTTGCCCATCTCGGGGTAAATCAACTCAAAGATCAGGGTCAGACTGTTCCGGTTACCCGACAATGAGTGTAAGGCGGGAATCCCAGGATCATCTGAAACGGCTCTCACCTGTTTCTTATCAGCAATCTACACACCTGTTCCTGATCATCATCACTACACAACTCAAGCCGTGACCTGACATCCAGTCCGTGCCGGATCGTTAGCCATACTAGTACAGTATGTGTGCTTGTGTGCCAGCAAAATTGTTTGCTAGTCAGTTTCTGTTTGCTTTGTTTCTGTCGCGTTGCTAAACTGTTTCCTATTCCTCGGCCTTCAGTACCTTCCCCATGGAATTCCCTTCCCCGCCGGTCTGACAACCAAACCCATCAACTCCCGTCGTGCTCACCTCCCAACACGTTCGTCACCACCCTCAGCATTCAATCACCCGGACTAACCTATCTACATGCCTGGCATTACCCAGTATATGTTTGTCTTCAAAAAACACTTTCTCAGTTTTTCACCACCTAACTTGTCCTGGTCTGCGTTTTCAAAGAAACAATTAGCATTAAATAGCATAGCACGTCTGGTATTCAAAAACTGATTCTGCTGCAGAATTCTTGTTTTTTGGTCAAGTTAGAAAGGGACATACATGTTCCACTTCACACCTGTTTGTTGCTTACTCCACATGCTTTACATCAAGTCCTAATTTTCAATGATCAAGCTTTTTCTTCACAAGAAAACACTAGCACAGTTCATGTGATTTGCAGGTACATGATCTCACCTTCTCTCCAGGCATGAAGTTGTTGTGACACAAAGGACAGTGGTTGGAGCCTTTACCTGAGGTAGAGGCTGAAACAGAAACATGACACCTTTAAAGGGATTTGTTGCCGATATTCAACCAACTTTGCATCATAATAATGTTGGTAGTATGGATAAATAAACTATGGTAAACGTCCCTTCATTATACCAATGGCCAGATTTCCTACCCAGGCCAAGAGAAAAAAATCCAAGTGATGCTTTTGACACAAAACGCGTCACTTGGAGGTTTGCTGCTGTTGCTTGAACTAGTGGGAGCGTTTATTGGTTAGGTGCAGCGCAGTGCATTCTGGTAGTTGTAGATTTTCTACCTTTTGCGCAAATGGAAATATCAAAGCTCCTTTTCTCTGTTTTCACATATGTTCTCGCCATTTTACTGCACAGAGTCCAATTTTATTAAAAGACCCTCTTTATAGAAGTAAAATCCTTCTAGGAATGGTCCCCTAAACACACCTGAGAAAATAATAAATGTACCCCATTGAGGGAGAACAGTTTTAAATACAATACACCTTTGAAGAACGGAAGAATTAGGGTAAAAACAATCTATCCTAATTCACAATTCTGTTAACTCTGTCATAACCAACAGGGGTAAGAGAGACTTATTTAGGGAGACATATGGCTAGAGATAGATGTAGTGTAAGGCTTGATACAATAAGCCTCTTTATTTAGGTTAGTTGGTTCAGTTACAATAAACTGTAACTTCCCATTAAAAAAAAAAAACAACTAGAAAATCCATTCAGATAATAGCTTGGTATTTTACTGAAGATTGACTGCAACCGACATTATGGAAAACGTACTGACTTTTGATTCATTGAAGGCTCTGTGTAGCATTGGGAGCATAGAGATGACTATTCAATAAATTTAACCAAATATATTAAAAGAGATGGACATCTCAGCTACAATAAGGACTAAACCAAGGTCATCTTAAGAAATCCAGGCAGGGGAGAATCAAGGTAAAAACCAGGAAGAAAAATACAGGAGCAGAATTAATCTCCCTAAAGTTGGTTAATCAATGTTTCAGGAAATGTGTCTTTTTGTAATGGATTAAATGGTTAATCTAATTGAGGAAATGATGTGCTCTGTAAGAGCAAGAACACTTTAAAGATTCAAATTGCTCTGACAAACATTGTCAGATGTTGATAAGATACATTTCCTATACTTCCTATAGTGAGTTTATTTTTTCAAGTCAGATCAGCACCGGCTGCGTTGGTAGACTATACATGGAACCAAAGAGAAGGCACAGCCAGAACCAAGGCACAGAGATAGTGTTGGGCTGGTGCTAACAAATGTAAGTTGGATAATAGTGCATTTCATTTGTCCTCTGAAATCCGATTTTCCAAGGTCAAAGACGGAAACGCCCCCTGACCTCGGATTTCCTTGCTCAGAACTCAGACAACCTCTGAGTCCCGCAAGCTCAAAATGGCTGACCCGTGCAAAAGATTTCATCTCAGGTGTAATGTCATTTCCACCTCCGGGTTCTGAGTTCTTAGGTAAATGGAACGCACTATTAGACCTAAGAATAGGGCAAAGTCACACCAGCATTTCTAAAAAGCCACATAGTAGACTGAAATCAATTTATTTGAGTGGAATCATTAAAATCAGTGGATTCACTTGTAAATCTGCGCTATGCTTTTGCGGAGAGTTACATTTTGTTGAACTTTGATGTGCAGTTGATGAATTAAGAACCATCTTGACAGAACTGAACTTTCTGGGGAGCCGCAGGGTCAGGAAAAGAGGAAACTTTCATTGTAACTGTGTTGCACCATCCACTTTTAAATGACCTATTTAAACTATTCTCTTGACTGCTCAACAAAAGACCTCTCCAGTCCTAAGACAGACGGTGATGCTATAAATTCATCTCTTGAATAAACAGAGCTAACTTTAAGTTAGCAAGCCAGCTAGCTTGACAGGCTATTGTGGCAGGCTAATGCTAGCATGTTACCGGTTAGATCACTAACCAGCCTCAAAAGTAGTAACTTCACTAAGCTTCCACCCCGTGTAGGGCTTGTGGCATGTAATCCCCCAATTTAGGGACAATCCAGCAGGACAACGGTCTAACTTACAGCTCTCTCTCTCTTCTCTTAATGTAGACTACATTGATGCAACCCCCACGCCAAAACAGGCAAGATGTCAGTGCAGGCTTCATCACCATCCAATACAGACAAACAATTATAAAAGAAAAAAAGAAAATACACCATATTCAACCAAATAAAAATCAGGATTTTCATCACATAAGGTGTTTTCAGAATTTTTTCAATTGCATGATAGAGTGAGACTGAGAACTCACGGTTGCAGGCGGGACCCTGGAGATGGCGAGTCAGATCTTCAGTGGGCACGGCCTCTGAGCAGCGTGGGCACTGGCTGAACTTGGACCTGCTTTCACATTCACCCAGTAGGTGCTCCGTGAGGCTGGCTATCTCGACTACCTGTGAACAAAACGCAGAGCTGTACGCAAAAGTCTGTACGCAAGCTTTATTTCTTAGGTGGTCATTAACAGCCAGGCAGGTGTCTTCTTTTCAGAAGGACTTAAAAAATACTGACACGTTTAAAAATGTAAAGATCTACCTGTCTACATTCATCGCAGCGTTTCAGCATAGGACAGTGTTTCCAGTAGTGAAGGTCCAATCCATCCTCTGTGAATGATTCATCCTTTTTACCGCAGAATATACACAAGCTGAAAGATCAGATGAGGTTGCAGATCAGATCATGTCCCTTCGAAGCATTGACCTGTGTACTGGTACGCTAATGACTTTAATAATTAATACACAAAATAAAAGTTAAACAAACACCGCAGCTGGAAAATTAATTGAATGTGTGAAAACTGCATCAAAAACACTAAACCTATAGAATTGGGATCAGGCTAATATGCTATATGCATTGTTTATTTGCATCGTTATAGAATTTTTAAATTTTTAAATGTCACCTTGAGTTAATGGTCACTTACTTGTCCAGATAGTTGATAGATTTTTGGACGTCAATACTGTCCGTTATCTTGTTCTGCGGCACTTTTGTGACAGCTGAAAATTAAGAAGACAGTAATGTTACTTGTCATGACTGCACTAATTGGAGGCCAACCTTTTGAGCATCACCCCAATGAGATCCAGCCCTCTATAAAGGACAAAAATTAACACTGACTTTACAAAACTTAAACATGATGTAAAGCTGCAGTCGACTTACGCCAGAGTTGTAGGGTGCATCATTTTGTTAATATAGGTATTTGTTTTTGCCATAAAGCAATATCTCATTGTGCTTTAAAGCAATCAAAATCCGACCTGGTGGTGTACAGTATATAAGTACGTTCAACTCTTTAACTTTAAGAATATCTTTAATGTGATTAGGAACTGAGATGTTTTTGTCAGCTTCTTTCTTGTTACACATGTGCACATACTTGTTTTGGCAGCTTTTTGGGACTCAACTATGGGAGGTTCTTTCTTGGTAACATGTCCTTTGGTGTCGTCATTTCCTCTCTCCTTCACAAGCACACAGAGAAGTTTGAACAGATGTCAAAAAGCACAGGTCCAGAAAAAGATGCTTTCACACAAGGCAAGCTCTACACAACTGTAACAGTAACTTCAGACATAGGACGTGTAAGTTGTGAATAATTGGTGGAATTCCTCTTCATAAGACTTTTTAAAGAGATATATATAATATATAGATATATAATGTATCAATGTTGTTATCTGCTCATTTAAAGCTTCTGACAAACTACGGAATTCTACCAAGTCTGCTTGGAGTCATAAATATAAATTAGCAGCCATTATAAAAAGTGATGTAATCGCAGCATGGTGACAACTTCACCTACTGTGATCTCTTTTAAGGCAGCCAGCTGCTCCTGAAGAGAGTGGATCTCCTCCTTCTCTTTTTGCCCATCCGGCTGTCCACCTCCCTTCTTTAGAGTCTGGGTGAAAAGTGACATGCCATTAGCATCAGTCAGTTTTTTGGTTTCATATTCCTCTGTGTTCCTTTCTTCTCTTTTCCTCCTGCTAATACAACGTCAGGAACACATCTTTCTTTTCTTCTTTCAAAGTTGAACAGCTTAAAGCTTGGCAGACTCTTAGGGCCACTACGCAATAGGAAGGCTAGGTCTTTAGTTCTTAATGCCAGTAAGAAATTAAACTTCACACTCACTCTGTGAGTGACAAACATTTTGGTAAAGTAATATCACATCCTGTTAGCTACAGAACACAAGATGACTTGTTTACTGGCTGTTTGTGGTTTCAGCTAACAGCCATCCGTTTTCTCATTTTGGGTTGATATTTAAAGTCAGTCAAGTCTGTTGCCCATGCAATCTTACACACAGTTCAGCTGGTGATGACATGAAGGATTTGAAAGTAATGCAGCACTATATCTACATTACACCTTCAATAGATACATGAATGAATCTGTCATAGATCATTTGATTGCCAAGATGAGTAGGGTTGGGGAAGCAGCGGAGGCAGTTGGCTGTCTGTGCAACATGAAACTATTACTGTCAGCTTAGAAAAAAAATGAAAAGACATGATGCCATGCAGTCCCTCCTTAAAAGAGAGCTCCCATCTGTTTGACAGTTTCCCTGTCCATCTACCAGCTGCTCCTCACTGACTACAATCTGTTTGAGAAGAACAGTAACAGTGTGAACACACCCTCGGCCTGGCCGTTTGATGCTAATAGTTTTAACACAGCAAATATAGACATCTGTATAATTTTTTTAAACGGAAAAAGGGAGATTACAGTTATTTCTTTGTTATAGTGAAGATGTTAAGTAACACTTCTTGCCTGAGTGTCCACCAGCTTTCCATCAATCTTGGCAAAGCCATCAAAGAGGGTTTTGTAGAGAAAGTTGTTCCGCGCAGCAGCATCGTTGGGTGGAAAGTAGCGGAGAACAGCAGCTCCGTGCTGCTGGTACATGGATAATATGACGCGCACTGCCAGCTCTCGCACCGCTGGTGTATTGTGCTCCAAAGCTGCTGTACAGAACTAACAGAAGAAAACAGTGCTTTCTATTGACATGTGAACACTGAGCAAGAATTTTGATTCACTGGATGTTACTGTTCTAACATACTGTGTACATTTTTTTGTTTTTGACATGAAACTAATTTGGAACTGCAATTAAGATTTAATTTCAGATGACATACAATAGAAGAAGAAAAAAAACTTCTACATACCTAGAAATTGACCTGTGGGCTAGGTTGTTAAAATTGGTGATCATAAACCTGAGCGGGTCACCATCAGAACATGCACTTACAGTAATTGCATTTAGCTTTCTGCAGTGACCGGACTTCATGACTAGGCAGCACGGTGGCTAAGTGGTTAGCACTTCTGCCTCACAGCAAGAAGGTGCTTGGTTCGAATCCAGGTCGTTCCGGGCCTTTCTGTGTGGAGTTTACATGTTCTCCCCGTGTTTGCGTGGGTTTCCTCCGGGTGCTCCGGTTTCTTCCCACCATAAAAGACATGCATCCTAGGTAGGACTACAGTTGAAAACTAGCCAATTGGCTAACACTGGCGCATTTACAGAAATGTTCATAAATGTGCATTGTCCTAATCAAATAAATAAATGAACGTCATGCATGGAAGAAACCAGGTTTCTGTAATCGGGGTAAGGAATAAAGGAAACCAGATTTTCTTGGGCAGAAATCTTTTGGCCATGGACACATAACTAATTTTTACCTATGCACACAAGGATAAAAAAAGACTTACAGACTATTTTACTGCAAAGCAGCAGAACAAAAGGAAAGATCATTGCATGTAGTCAAAATGTATTTCACCCAAAGCCTGACTAAAACTAAAACAAATCTATAAGTCTAAATAAGTTCCCAGCACTGAAGATCTGATGACAACATTCACATGCATGTTAAAGAAATATTCAAACAGTAATCAGGTTACTACACTGCAAGTAAACCATATGTCAGACGTTGTGTATAACCTGATTTTTTTTAGAGTGTTTATGGGTTGTCACATCATGTAGTACAAGTTTACTCAAATAAATCAGGTTATAGAAGAAATCTGAAGGTTTTACATGCACTGTAGTAACCTTACCAAGTGACAGTGAGTCCTAGTAAGTCAGTAGTCAGAATTCAGATCATTTCCTTATACATACAATGCATGGGAATAATAGTCAAATGTTTAGTGCTGGAAACCAACTTTATTAGACATTTTTCTACACCCTTTTTTAAACTTTGAGCAACTTGTTGGTGCACTCAAAACTGTTTTTTGTCTATTACTTTATGTGAATTTTTGTCATCTTTATTGGGCTTTTAGGTGTTCTAATGCATTAATGTGTAAGCCAGATCAAGTTGCCTCTGTGTTTGAAGGTTGCCATACAATAGAACTTGCCTTGCCGAGTCTTACTTCCAGTATGTAGAGGAAACAAGGCAGGCCACAGAAAATAGTCAGTGCTTGCTCTTTACAAACAAAAGTCAAAGTTTTATGAAGCAATATTTGCCGTCTAGTTTCATGTGCGAAACAGAAACATTGTTTAGGCAAGTGCACATCATGACGTAAAAAGATCCTATTATTCAACATAATCTGTGTGTAGAGAGTCGCAACACAATGGCAATCCCGCCAGAGGAGAACATTAACATCCAGAAGTAAACTGTGTACAAAGGCCACCCATCCCTCATTCAACCGGCTCAGGGACAGCTTGCCATTATTCTATGTTGTCTCTGCTGACTGCTTCTCATTTTAATTACAGGAAATTCAATCACCCCCTTTTTTCACTCTGGCTCCCGCCTCAGAGCGGATCACCCAGGTAACAGTAGGGGGAAAAGGAAAAAATGCTCAAAACATAGCTGGGCTAACACTATAGAGCTGTCAAGAGGGCTAGTCAAAAGATCTAAAAGAGGTGGAAAACAGTAGAGGTCTTAGCTGTGAATTTAAGGATTTGTCATTTACCAAGTTTCCTGACTGTATAAAAGATATATACTGTGCCTGTGCAACATGCAAAGGCATGATTATTTTAGGTTCATACACATATTGGTGGGGTTAAATCTGTATAGATGTGCACACATTTTTTTTATATTTTAAAGATTTGATTGTGAATGCTCCTTCTCCATCTCCACCTTCACTGGCACTTGCTGATGCTTAGTGTGTCTATCTCTATGGAACAGAGAAATATTTTCTTTCTCTACTCTCACACACATACAGTTAAGCAGTTAAGACCTTTTTCCCCGGGTGAGGTGCTTTGTGTGTCCTGAGGACGAGGACAGCTATGTGTGATGGGTCAGCGCAATAAAGTTTACTGCAGGAACCTAGTAGCTACCCTGAACCTTTTGTAGTTTTTTATTTAAACGATATATTGCTTTTTGCTCGTTGTGGCTTACCAGGTATCTCAACAAATCTTCAAAGGCAAGGCAATTATTTCACAATCTATTCATTACTGAAACTAAGTTTCATGGTGTCTCTTACATTGTACATCAGGAGAAAAAGACAGGCAGACGGAATAAAGCACAGTCATCCTGTCACGTCTCAATCCAGACTGGAAATGTTTCCCAGGCAAACATGGGACGCAGCCAACACAAAGGGAACAGGCGCTGAGCAAGCACGCACAAACATGCAAACACAGGCCACCCAGTGCCACCTATGTGGCTTTGGCTTCAGAAGGCGGAGAAACTCAAGAGGACAAACGTAACAATTTGCTCTCCCTGATAAAAGATGTGCAGAGTCAAGAGGAGGGCTGAGTGAAGGGGGCTGGGTGGAGGGCCAGTTGTAAACTAAAGAGTAGGGGACAGGGCGGCTTGTTGTCCTGCACGGCCTGGTCAACAGTTGGATAGTTGGATAGTCTGCACGTAGATATTAGGTCACTGCTGGAAACCAGAGGAGTGCAGGGGGCGTAAAGTGAATGCCAATGGTGACAACATTGACTCAGCTGACTGGAGCTTAATGGCAGCATGTTTGGATGTATTGAATGGCCACAGAAAGCCCGGGAGGGATTGCTCCGCTTTCAGTTAGTCACACTGTAATTACTAAGTCAAATGTAACGGAAAATCAGCTCGATGGATGCCTGCTTTTAAAGCGGAATAATAAAGGCATTATACTGTGTCTATTTCTATGCAGCGCATGTGCTATTGTGTATTTGAAGATGTGTCGCAACTGCTGTTTCCAGATGGGAAGAGACCAAATTGACACTGCCAGAATAAAAACAGCAGTAGTAGTTTACAGCCCTAGTATAGTATAGAAAATGTGACCGTTGATACCTACAGTGGCATTTTGATCTCTATATAATGGAATAACTATCTCATTATGTAAAGATTTAAAAAATGATAATTGCAACCATGGCCACTCTCGGCTTATGCATCAAACTAAATAATTCAGATTAATTAAGGACTTTGACATCACACACACACACAAACACAAACACACACACACACACAAAACTGATAGATGCACTTTGCACAGTTTAGGTCTTTTACCATCATGACATTGTCCAGGGTGAAGCCAGAGTTCTCAGTACCCAGTTCAGCGAGTAGCTTTTCAAGCAGCTCGGCCCGACTCTGAGCCAGACGAGAGGGAAAGTTGGATTTGAAGGGCTTCACCAACTCGCCAGGAATTACTTGCAGGGTGCGTACATCTTTCAAAACAGCAATTTCCTAAATGGAGGACATGAGAAAGAGAGAATGATCTTGAAATTTACAGTGTGAAGTCACACAAAGTAATTTAGACAGTATGCACCTTTAAGTAATATGTGTGCTGTAAGGCACTAACAAAACATATCTGTGTGATGCTACACATGGTGATTTGTCATTCAACACAAGCATCTGTTAAAGAGACAAGTCTTGACAGAGAATCCAAGTGTACAATTAATGTAGGACCGAAAATGGCTCTTGGAAAACATTCTCTCAGTTGTTTGCCATTTTAGCCTCAGGTTAGTGGAATGTATGTCGGAAATGTGTGACACACACACACACACACACACACACACACACACACACACACACACACAACACCACACACACACACACACACACACACACACACACACACACACACACACACACACACACACACACACACACACACAAATAAAAGTCCTCAATACAAAGAGGATTCAGGCTGGGCAATGATTCGAGGGCTGAACTCATGGTAATGACAGGCACAGTTGTGACATAATTTGATCTCATTAAAGAGAAGCTACTATGCTCATTAAGACATCCATCCCTGTCTTACTTAACACACACCACACACACACACACCCACACACACCACACACACACACACACACCACACACACACACACACACACACACACACCACACACCACACTACACAGCATCAGATTCCAGTTAGCAAAAGATATTTACCTACACTTACATACAGTGCGTCATCATCACTCAATCCACCAGTCCAGTAACACTTTCTGCTCTCACTCACCAGTGCCTATGAAAGCACCAACCTCCAGCACAGGCCACAAGTAACAAACACCACCTATTCTGTATGGAACCTGCATTAGTTGTCCTGTTGCAGTTAAAGCGTACAAGGAGCCAGTCCAGCCACCCAGAGACACTACAACTTGGGGCTTGTTTAAAGGCTGGGGCAGAGCATGACAACACCTCAGACACCTCCTAACTCAGCCTGTATATCACGCTATAGTACAGCCCACTGCAGCATGCAAGCAGTGAGTTAATCTCTGAGGTCTATGCAATTTTTGTAAAGCTAAAAAGAAGTTACATGCTCCCTTAAATAAAAATATGAATTGACACACTAGAAACTGCACTCTATTTGATTATGATTAATTACATACAGTGTACATATGCTAATGTGCAGAATTTTGTTTTTGTATTTGTATATAATGGCGTTTTTCCACTGCACAGTACCTCCTCGACTCGCCTTGACTTTACTCGCTTTTTTTGTTTTTCCATTACAAACAAAAGTCCCTGGTACCTGCTAACAGGTACTTTTCAGTCCACCTCAGTTGAGGTTCCAAGCGAGCTGAGCCGATACCAAAAGGGGACGTGAAAACCTGCAGACTACTACAAGACTACAAAAAAAAACTAGTTTGAAGTCTGAAGGAAATGGCATTCTGATTAACAGTACTAGTATCACATTCTTATCAAAGAATGAAACTAGGTCAGGTAAACATTTTTCCCTATCCTGTCTTTATAAATATCTGTCCTGTTCCTGAACATGGTCACTCAAATGACCTCAGTGTTCTTGGCGAACACACACAAGTCTTTCTTTGGCTGTTTATAATTTACCAGCAGGCACACTTTTGTTGGGTGTTACATCTTTCTTCGAAGAACTATCTAGGTTCGGAAAGATACAACTCGTGCATTCTGTTAAAATTGTTGCCCATATCAACAGAGATGGACCAAGCACGCAGTGTAAATGTTTGCCCTTTTACACATGTTGGAGCCGTTTCTTCTGTTTGCTTACTGTGGGGCGTGTAAATAAGGCACCTTTTTTAATCACTGTACTGAATGCAGACTTATGGGTGCTGTTACTGGACTGCTATCATCTGAAAGGAACAAAACATGCTCTATTTAACCGAAGCCATTATCTGTATTTTAATGCACATAAAACCCCAGTTAATAAAATCAGTTTGTCTTGCAGGTGCACATAAATCATTGCAAGTGAAGTGTTTGTATTAGTCTGTATTTAACCGCTGTGATTATTAATCATACCAATGACACCATTACATTATTGACATAAAGGTTATTTTCGAAAGTGCTTACAGGAGGAAGTCAAACTCAGGATTAGCCAATTAATCAATCAGCAGATTGACAACAAATTGACTAATGGTTTTATTCATTTATCAAACAAAAACGCCAAACCCTTGCTGGTACCAGCATACTGAATGTCAGGATTAGAATTTAAACACTACAACTAAGTTTTTATAAGAAAATTCCGGCAATATATTATTTCTCAAGTGTTAAATAATAGCAAAGATTATTGTTTCTATACATCGAGGACCTACCAAAATGTTTACAGGAAAAAACCTGTGATTTTTTTTTTTAGGATTATTTTTTTGGGGCTTTTCCCTGTATTACTGACAGTGGATAGACAGGAAAGGGGGAGAGAGATGGGGGATGACACGCAGCAAACGGCCGCAGGTCGAATTTGAACCCGGGCCGCTGCAGGACTCAG
This sequence comes from Etheostoma spectabile, assembly GCF_008692095.1. Taxonomy (NCBI): domain Eukaryota; kingdom Metazoa; phylum Chordata; class Actinopteri; order Perciformes; family Percidae; genus Etheostoma; species Etheostoma spectabile. The sequence goes on along the minus strand of NC_045739.1, from coordinate 16,979,391 downwards.
CCTACATGGGGCGCACGCTCCTACTGGGTGAGGTAGAGGCCGCCCCGATCTGTGAGCGTTTTGGCAACATGCTGAGTCACCTCTCTGAATTCAAACAACAAGTGCATCGATGGCTTTAACAGGAAGGCTTCTGTTTAGTATACAGTAAAATAACTATGATAGTACCAAGTATGCACGGTCAACTTTGTTTTTCTTTAAAACATGTATTTATTGAGTTTTTGTACATTTGACAGACAAGAACGGTATAACAAGGCACATAACATAAAACAGAAAAGAGATAAGGGATCAAATCTAGCAGCTGTGGTAGCCACAGTCATAGGTGTATGCTAACATGAAAAACAAACAGTTGTCTATCTCAACGCCATATGGTACAGAGTGCACACTAAAGATAAATTAAGAAATTAATAAAAAAGAGTAAAATAAAACACTCCTCTTAGTCCAGCTAGTTATCATTCCAACCATCCACATCCATATTATTCTCAAGGAATTTGAAGAAAGCGCTCCAAATTTTCCAAAACTTGTCAAGCCTATTTTTAGTTGTGTAACTTATCTTTTCTAAAGTAAAACATCATTCTCCTAAACCATTGCGATGTGCCACAAGGTGTCTAGGATTTCCATGAGCATTCTTAATGAAGTTTGTTCACTGCTGGCTACAAGTTAGCAATCAAACAAAACAAAGGTTGTCAGATGAATGGCGTTTTGAGCTAACGTTGGCAATCAATCAATCACAGATAGCTGAAACGTTTTTGAAATGAGTTCCATCCTCTGTTATTGTTTTTAATGAGAAAAGTGTATTATTTCATGGATTTCACAAATTGCAGTATGACACGTTATGCCGTAAAACGTTTAAATCTGAGCATGCGCAACTCAAATCTGCACTCGACTCACATTGGGGAGTGACACACGTCCACATGAGGAACAGCATGCCTAGCGATCGTGACAGAGCTCCCGACAAAACCTTAAAAGTGAACGTATTAGGCTATAGCCTATTGCAGTTCGAGGTGCTTTCTATGCATTGTAAATGTTAAACAGTCCTGAAGTAGATTACCTGTAGTGTTACCGCGTTACTAATCATTAATCACTGCTGTCTCCCTTGCCTCCACGTCCAGAGGGCCCGCCTTCAGCTCCCGCACAAACGCATCCGCTTCTGCTGCTGTTTCGAAAGTATGCCGTTTTCCGTTGATCGTTACCAGAAGTGTAGCAGGGTAGATTATTTTGTAACGTAGGTGTTGGATAGAGAGGGAGGTCAGTCTTTGAAAGGTCAAAAACAAGTATATTTCCGCTGATCCTGGCAGCTTTTATGACACGTACCTTATCTGCGTATTTTAGGAACTTCATTTCCATCGTTCTGGGACGCCCCGCAATTTGTTGATTTCCACTGTTGTTAATTCCGCCGAGTTGGTATGCTCTTTCAATTAGGACTGTTCCAGGAAAGTTGTGTTCACCAAGTATGTCAGGAATCCACTTTTCCAGAAAAGCGCACATATCACCTCCCACCAAGCGCAGATTCGAGCGGCGGGCTCGGTTTTCCAAATCATCAAGTTGTAGCACTAGCTCTTCCATAGCCGCTTTCAGTGAGGCTACATCATCTTCATTGGTGCTAATTCTGTCTTCTACTTCAGTCATCCCTTGTATCATCGTTGTTAGCATTGGAGCTTGCTAGTTCGGCCGCGCTGGGGCTACCTGGTGGTTTAGTAGTGGATTTTGAGGGTTTGGCTTGCAGTTTTGTAGGCATTTTCTTTTCCTAGAGTTTAGCGACAAATGGTAACGGTTTACTAATTCCTTGAGGCTACCTGTTTAGTATTTTGTGAAGTTTACGCTGTAGCCGTCCGACACACGTCTGCCTAGCAGTGTGCCATAACCGGAAGTCTCCCACAGTCACCTTTTTACAAAATTTGCCTTTGGCAGAATGTTGAATTTAGTTATTTGCATAAGTCCATGTGAAATTAATCAATTTTGTTTTTTTAAGAAATCTAACTTCTTGAAAAAGACAGTTCCGTAATGGAATCATTTTCTGCTTTAACCTAACCCGAAGCCTTAGAAGTAAGAGTGGCGTGACATTCACTTATTCCTTTATTCCATCATTTCACCATTGAGCTATGATCTAATGACTTTCTCACACTGCTAAACATTACTTCATAACAGATCCGCCCTTACAGGAATCATGACATCATTTATTTTTTAATGAAAAAAGCAATTTTACTTTTGAAACAGTTTATGAAACATTTCCCTCCTCTTTTATGCGGTTAGTGTCTTGTTCAACCAACCTGGGATCAAGGTCTACATGATGAACAAAAGAGGATTTGTTGGAGGAGCCAGGCCTCGTATATGTGCAATCACAGCTCAGTATAATATTGTTGTTATTTGATATATTTTAACAAAGAGGAGCACGGATTCAGCATCAGACTTTTTTCCATCTTCTCTCCATCTTTTTAGCTTCAATCACTGATGTATAAAATAAATGCTGTTTTATCTTCACTGTCCATTCTCCTAGCTTGCTACTCAACTAGCTTCAGTCTGTCAAGCTGGTGACATTCAACCTAGGTCAGTCATGGGCTCGTGGGATGTCAGTTAAAAACTGATATATTAAGTAAACAACAATGGTACTTTTTGTTTTTCTACTGCTTTCTATGGCATATGGATCAGTGCAGTAGGAGAATAAGAGATTAAGACAAGAAAAATGACTTACTACTAAAATGTATTTTACTGAATCACTGTTTATCTGATATGAGCACACTGTAGTGTTTACTGTTGTGGTATTATTATTTTGAGGTAATCTTTCATGGCACTCTCAGAGAAGGACACGTACTATATTCTCACCCCTGACTTAATATGGTAAAACTTAATTATATGTATCTATGTGTTTATGGTCTTCATTTGATTTTATTTGCACACAGGTTATTGTTTTATTTGCAATGTATTTAGATTTTCATACAGTCTTATTAACTGTTCCACCCTTGAGAGTCTTGCACAGGCTTGCCTCATTGAATAGGGAGGTTACTTTAAAAATGTTGTATTTGTTACAAGATGACAGGAGTTCCACATAAACAAATTAATCATCAGGGAGATCGGCAGCCTTTTTAGTACATTGTATGTTGTTTTATGGAGTAAAAACTAAAAAGGGGGTTGAGTTTTAAAAATTATCAGCCAAACGTTTCCACAGAGCTTTACGCAAGGGCAGATGGGGAAGAAAGGAGCTAAGGGCTAACGGAAAGAAACTGGTGCCAAATAAACATCTTTGTCAGTCAAGTGTGTTACAATACCTGTATGAAGGCCATGGCCATGACCCGGAGGCGGCTGGCTGAGTCTCCAGTCCTGGCCAGCAGGTTGGGCCAAGTCTGATCTATACAGTGGGTCAGTTCTGCTCGGCCCAGCCCCAGACCTAGGATTAGCGTGCTCAGCAGTAGCTGCAGCAACTTCAGGGAGGCGTGGAAAACCTAAGGAGAGAGCCAGCAGACGTTTAGCTCCACACTTTGTAGACCTTCCAAGAAAAGCTAACACCAGGGTGATGTCAATTAGCAGAAAGGCTAGACTTGGTAATGTTTACTTGGATTAGGTTAGAGTATGCGGATGGAGAGTGACAATCAGTAGTTGTGAATGGACACATCCACCACACAGTGGACAGTTGGGTTTTTTTACAGTTCAATTTAATTACCAGCACATTATCAATACTTGGGGAATTATGTGTTTGCAAGGTAGATTTAGACTGGAAAGGCACAAGGCACAAACACCCTGGTCTAAATTCAGACCCAGGATGTAATGACATGACATGCAGCTTAGACCTAAGAAAGGTCTATTTAGCATGAACTAAAATGAAGCACATTTTTGGAGCAGCAAATTAAGCGGTTGACTTCATATGGAGCATTTTGTGTATCAATCTGGCAATGAAAATAAATCACTAGAATTATTGCGGCGCTGCTCTTTTCATTAACATACAAGCTGTAGACGACCTCCAGAGAGGGGTTACAAGGCCATCCTTGTCAAAACTGTTTGTTAAAGGAAGCCAGCTCTGGGAGAGAGAACTAAGGTTGCACATGGGACAGGGGGAACATTGTTAAGAGTGTGTATGTGTGCTTATGATTTAACTTAATGAACATTAGTTCTGTTTGTAACAGGAATCCAGAGGACATGACATATATAAGACTTTGACAGTGACAAAGTAAACATATCCATAACACCTTAGTAGAGCTGTTTTACTGGCAGCAGTTTCTGTTCAATTAACGTGGACATTCACAACATCCACACCATGACAATTTTCTTTTGAGAACATGACTCACGGATGATACTTTATCCAGAAGGGCCTTCTTGACCAGAAAGACTGCAGCTCTTATCATGTTTCTTAGCTCCTCCTTGGGGATGGTGGGTAATAACTCTGAAAGCTTCTTGTACACAGCCAGGAGAGCATCCTCTCTGTAGGACCAGGTTTTAGAATACACTCCAGCCACCTGGAAAAGAAGAGAGGGCAAAGATTAGCGTTAACAATATCACATAAATCAGTTATGCGGGTTATTACAGCAGATGTGGATAGAAATTTGCATATATGCACAGTGTATAGAGATCCTATATTACAAACCGATATATCTGTCAATATACATTTATTAACACAATTGTTTTTGAAAAGGATCGCTTAAAGCTGCGCTACTCAATATTTCTTAAATTAAATGTGGAATGTGAAAAACACTGTTAGCCAATTGCTTTCTATTTTTCAGCCCACACATTTCATTCTTGGCAACCCAGTGTCCAGCAACTGCAGGCAAATGTTTTTAGTAAAAAACCTCTGATAAAACCAACTGTGCAATACCTGACCAGCATCACACGGCAGACAAGACAAACTTAGAAACTAGCTTAAAGCGTCATGCAGCTACAGAACTAGATATTTTTGTCAGGAGTTGATGGGAACCAAAAAAGGAGAGTAAATATTAGATTCATTGGCACGGGTATGCCTGTTTTTGAATTTTCTTCTCTCAAGTTGACAAATTATATAATGCTTAAAACTTTTTGTAAGTAAGTCAAACATATATTTGGTATTAGTATTTGATACCAGCATCTTGTTACTTATTTGTAAAACCCATAGTTTTCCACCTTTTTGTTTCTTCTTACCAGGCTTTCTCCAAAGACTTCTATTGGAAGGCCAGCCTCTCGCTGGGCCTTCTCTGTCAGGGGCTCTGGCTCTCCGCTTATCTCCGGGCTGTGTGGAGTCCTTTGGGCGTCAGGTTGGTGGGAGAGCTGCTCTGCAGGGCTCAGAGTGGCCTCTACAGGCCATTCTTTCCCCTGAAGGGCTGGTAGCGGCCTCTCATCATAATGCACACTGGTACCCTGTCAGAACAAAACAACAGCATTGGTATTTAAAGCCTGAATACAAAATGTACATACAGAACATAATTTATATTTAATTTGTAGGTACTCTATATACTTCTTATATATTTATCAGCACAAAAAAATAAATTTTCCAGAGATCCCTCGGTTCAAAGAAAACTCATCTACACTTTCAAGTCTGACGAAGATAGATAGAGATCCTTTTTAAAAATGTATCATCTCTGCCCTTGTTCTTTTCTACTAACTCCCTAGCATTTGATGACTGAATAGGTCAATCCTTCAACATCATGATGACAATGAATGTTTACCCCATCTATTCAAACCCAAGCTGCACTGTCTCCTGCGCCCCAGGGCCAACTGGCACCACGCTGCCTTGTATAAGGCTCAAAGCCCTGCCTTGAGGCCAGCTTGGCAGGCGCTGGAGGCAGCCAACTGTTGCACGCTTTTAATTAAATAGTGAAACCCAAACCTGCAGTAGGGCCGGTCTCAGTAGGTGGTGAGTAAAGCATAAAAGCCCCCGCTGGTCATAATCTCCCTGTGTGCTCCTTGTTCCAACACTACAGGGGCTTAAGGCAGGAAACATATTCCCAAGGTACGACAGTAAGCTAGGTTATTTTTACAACAATAAAGGAATTCATGTAAGCAGAACAAGCTACAGGTAATGAGAAAACATGGGTCCATCCATATTGTCTTCATAGTAACTGTTTTTAAGTGGCTGCATGTGTTGGACAGTTGCAATTTAAAGATGTTTTGATGTGTCACATCAACAACGCATTTGATAAAGTGTCACTTACATCTATCTTAGGTAGAGCAGGGCTGCACAGTGTGTCAGGCTGGCTGCTTAGGTTGGGCAGAACATTTTCCGCGTCTGATTGTTTGTTATGAGGAGCGTTTGTTTTTTTCCCCTTCCTGAATGTCTCTGTGGACACAAGGGGCTTGGTGGGGACTGAACAATGACCTGGAGAAGGTAGAAGGGAGGGAGGATCTAGGGCTGGGGATGAATCTGCAGCCTGTGTTATCTAGTGACATGGTGGAAAAACAGATGAGAAAACAGAAGAGAATTCAGTTTAGGCAGAATTATTTTCCATCACCCACACAGTCCCTCTACTGTTACTACACAGGTGGAGCGCCATCATCAGTAACCGCTGACCACAGACCATTGCCATATCCAGCAGGTTGTGGACTTCCAGCTGCTGGTAGACGCTCCTCCTGTACTCCTCCATCAGCTCCTTTTTCTTTTTGGCCAGGTCATAGTCTTCCTTTTCGATTGCACATCGCTTCTCCACATCATATCGAGCCAAACGTTCCCCCACCTGAAAGAGCCCGGGAAAAAAAGCGCTAAAGACACAATGAGCTTTCACTGTGTGTTTAGACAGGTACACATGGGAGCAAGACTATTGTATGAGTCTCCCCATTGTCTCATGTCTTCAATTTACATCACTGTGTGTCTAGATTAACTAAAACTCTTTTTCTAGCACTGCTGACAGTTTAAGGGATTGTTTGCCATCATCTGCACTCATCTTGGAGATGAAAGTAGAGCTCATGCTGATATACAGTGGGGAGAACAAGTATTTGATACATTGCTGATTTTTCAGGTTTTCTTACTTACAAAGCATGTAGAGGTCAGTCATTTTTATCAAAGGTACACTTCAACTGTGAGAGACAGAATCTAAAAAATCCAGAAAATCACACTATATGATTTTTAAATAATTCATTTTGCATTTTTTTGCATGACATAAG
>NC_045739.1:16972220-16972325 GCF_008692095.1 Etheostoma spectabile | reverse complement strand
CCTACCAACCAGTAAGAATTCCAGATCTCACAGACCTCTTAGTTTGTCTTTAAGAAGCCCTCCTGTTCTCCCCTCAGTACCTGTATTAACTGCACCTGTTTGAAG
>NC_045739.1:16971758-16972210 GCF_008692095.1 Etheostoma spectabile | reverse complement strand
TATAAAAGACACCTGTCCACACACTCAATCAAACAGACTTCAACCTCTCCACAATGGCCAAGACCAGAGAGCAAGGCCAAGGCTGGGATGGGCTACAGGACAATAGGAAAGCAGCTTGGTGAGAAGGCAACAATTGTTGGCGCATTTATTAGAAAATGGAAGAAGTTCAAGATGACCGTCAATGTCCCTCGGTCTGGGGCTCCATGCAAGATCTCACCTCGTAGGGCATCAATGATCATGAGGAAGGTGAGGGTTCAGCCCAGAACTACACAGCAGTATCTGGTCAATGACGTGAAGAGAGCTGGGGCCACAGTCTCAAAGAAAACCATATGAAACTATGCTGTCATGGATTAAAGTCCTGCAGTGCACGCAAGGTCCCCCTGCTCAAGCCAGCGGATGTCCAGTCCCGTCTGAAGTTTGCCAATGACCATCTGGATGATCCAGAGGAGGAA
>NC_045739.1:16957172-16971748 GCF_008692095.1 Etheostoma spectabile | reverse complement strand
TCATGTGGTCTGATGAGACAAAAATATAGCTTTTTGGTCTAAACTCCACTTGCCATGTTTGAAGGAAGAAGAAGAATGAGTACAACCCCAAGAACACCATCCCAACCGTGAAGCATGGAAGTGAAAAAATCATTCTTTGAGGATGCTTTTCTTCAAAGGGGACAGGACTACTGCACCGTATTGAGGGGAGGATGGATGGGGCCATGTATCGCAAGATCTTGGCCTCCTTCCCTCAGTAAGAGCATTGAAGATGGGTCGTGGCTGGGTCTTCCAGCATGACAACGACCCGAAACACACAGCCAGGGCAACTAAGGAGTGGTTCCGTAAGAAGCATCTCAAGGTCCTGGAGTGGCCAAGCCAGTCTCCAGACCTGAACCCAATAGAAAATCTTTGGGGAGAGCTGAAAGTCCGTATTGCCCAGCGACAGCCCCGAAACCTGAAGGATCTGGAGAAGGTCTGTATGGAGGAGTGGGCCAAAATCCCTTCTGCAGTGTGTGCAAACCTGGTCAAGAACTACAGGAAACGTATGATCTCTGTTATTGGAAACAAAGGTTTCTATAACAAATATTAAGTTCTGCTTTTCTGATGTATCAAATACTTACGACATGCAATAAAATGCAAATTAATTATTTAAATATCATACAATGTGATTTTCTGGATTTTTGTTTTAGATTCCGTCTCTCACAGTTGAAGTGTACCTATGATACAAATTACAGACCTCTACATGCATTGTAAGTAGGAAAACCTGCAAAATCAGAAGTGTATCAAATACTTATTCTCCCTACTCTATCTTCTGCACTTAGAAACACAAATCAGTATTTTCAAATTTGGAAAGATACAGTTCTGTTCATGAGCCTGTTTTGGTCCTGGTCTAAATTACAATTTAATCTGGTGTTGTTCTTTGCGTGGTGTTAAATAATTACTCTAGTTTATTACAACTTTGATTTTATTGTCATGCTTATTAATATTGTACTATCCAAGTTAATTGCTGAGAATTGGGAATGTATGGACATTGCTAAAAAGGAAGTTCAACAGTGCAAGAAAAATTAGCAGGGCCAGGCCAGCTCAGCGGCGTCTTTCTCCCCTCGTGTCCCGCTGTCTCTCCTATCTTCACCGGCTCCCGCACCTTGTCCCTTCTCCCCTTTTTACCTGCCTGTCCACTGTGCACAGGGGCTGCTCCTCTCTCTGCTCCTCAGTCACAGAACAGAAGAGAGAGGCGACTGGTTTGGGGGCCTCTGGGAGAAAAATACCTTGCGTGTTCGCTGGACAATACTGGCGACTTTTTTACAGAAAGTCACTGTCTTTTCTACAGAAAGTGGCCAATTTTGTTGCGAGTTGCTTTTGTGAAAAAAAGTTGCTAAATTGGCAACAGTGACTTTGAGTTTGGGGAGGAGGGGGGCGGAGGGAGACGACTCTCTCCAGTATTTTGAATTTGTATACCCAGTAACTATTTTAAACACTAGCTGTCAGTTTTACACATTGCACCTTCAATCCTCATATTGTTTACAACCTGTCTAATCGTACAAATGCTTTTTGCTGCCTTGGACCTCATTGTACTGATGTCCCTATGTTCACAGAGCAATTTAGGCAATTACTTTGGTGAGCACGGAGTCATCATAACCAATAGAAACAATGGCCAAACTACACAAATAAGACTGAAATTGTAATTACCCAGAATGAAACCTAACTCGAGCTGGTTCGGAAACTCCATAAATCTGTAATAAGTTGCTAATCAGGTGCCAATCGACACAGTCCAAACATCAAAGCTTTGTGGTTCTTTAATCTCTTTGGACAAACTTTTGGTGTAATAAACACGGTTTTTCCTATTAATATTTGTGAACTCCAGAAGAAAATCTTCAATGAGCAACAAATCATAGAACAATGAGTTAAGATTGATGTTAAATAAGATGGACTTATTACAGTTAAAATGAGTTAGCTGGTTTAAAAGTTGGGTCATGGAGTCCGATATGCAAATAATATCGGGTAGTGAATTCCAAAGTTTAGGTGCAGTGTTACCGGATAAAGCGGATGAAGATGGATGGATGGAGGTGCAGTGTGGGAGTTATGATGAGACCGTGTGTGTGTGTGTGTGTGTTGTATCAAACAAAAGATTTTGATACCAATACTAAAACCAATAATGTGACTTTGATACGAGTTCCTTAACTTTTTATGATACCAGTTTTATAAAATCCATTTAAAAAAAAAAAAGGAACTACAACATTACGGCAAAAGTCTTGTAATTTATTTTTCAGTTCCTACTACGTGAGCTACTCTGTGCGTAACGTAGAGTTTTGTAACGGACAGCAAATTACAAGCATTATTAGATCTAGGTAGAAACACTGATGCTGATGAGATCTGGTCCTGAGGTATTGAAATTTGGTATTGAATAACGAGGAATTTTTAGCTACTCAATACTAAGGAGGCAATTCGGTTGGTGCTTAAAAAGTATTGAATTCGGTACACAGCCCTAACCTGAGGACCATCCCTGCAGCTGTTGAGCTCATTAAGAATTCATGGTCAGCATGGTAACGCTGTATACAAAGGAGATCAGTAACAGGAATCTGAACAATGTTTAACAACTACTGTTACAAACTGGTGAAATATCACTGGATATCTGTACAAGAAATACAAGCCTCACAAAGATTTGAGATTTGCAATTTGGTGATGATATCTGGACCTGAATCATTTCCTTAAATGTGGTCTTTGTTTCCAAAGTAAAAAAAAGCTGGCAAAAGCCAATAGCGATAACGTGGAGTAAAGGAGTCCAGAACAGTGGTGGAATACATTTTCAGATTCTTTAGCTAAATAAAAGTAGGAGTAGGAGTAGAAAGCTAGTAGAAATTGTATTTATGCACACTTCTTCAGTAAATTTACTTGTTCAAATGTTCTAGAATAAATTCCGATGGTAGAGATCCCCTTGTTTTCCCGGGATTTTCTGCCAAAATCTACTTGCCTTTTCCTGGAAAAAAAATGCTTCCAGTAACCAGGGAACTAAAGCATATGTGTGCTTGTCTGTGTGTGCCCCTGTGTGTTCACGTTCTACTGGTTTGTACTGAAAGAAAGGCACATTCTCCAGACCACATTAACACAATGCAACTGTCATTGCTAAATACTGAAATCCAACCTTACAGTAAATTGCTGTTATGATAATATACCTGCATCAACTGTTCTGAGGCAGCTCGTCCCTTCACATTTCACACTTAAATTGCCGTTTATACTCCGTGTGTGTGTCTTTAGAATGAATAACTGTGAGTGAATGATACAGAGTGCAAAATCTGTAAGTGACTTTAAGGAATAATTTAACATTTTGGTGAAATATGTTCAATCGCTTTCTTGCCAAGAGTTACATATTCACATTGACACCATTCTCATGTCTGTGTGTTAGGGTACAGCAAGAGCCAGTTGGCGATTACTTTAGGTTAGCTTAATAATAATCTTGTAACTGTAATAAAGCCTTTTTTACTCTTTTGAATGCCTTAAATATTAATTTTTGTTAAACCTTTTTAGACTGTGAGTAAAACATAAAAAGACAACACATCTTGCTATTTTTGGTGCATACTGCTCAACCATGAGAGCAAATATTTGGTGTCAATGTATTATAGCCACCCAGTCTGCCTCCCAGCACCTACAGTACCTTTTGCAGGTCTGCAATGGCCTGCTTCAGATTCTTAGCCTGCTCATATTTCTCCTGCCTGACCATGTCCTGCTTCTTTTGGTCCAGGAGTCGGATGATGTGGGCAACTTCAGGGTCCTGGTACATGTCGAAGGCCAGGTCGTCCAAGGGAGAAATAGACTCACATTTACTGGGTGCAAGACAGGACACAAAAACAACATTTTAAATACTAAAACATTTCTTTCGTTCTCTCAGGTCTGAGCTTGTTGAGCGTTGTAATAATATAAAAAACAGAATAGCTTATTAAGTCTCTAAATTCCCTTGAGATAATGCCAGTGTACAGTAGAATACATGTGTCATCATCAGTTACTTGGGCTTAGTATTGTGCAAATCCTGATCAAAGGGGAAAAACACTGACTGACCCCCAAGAAGTGAGACCCTGAGGTGAACCGTCTCTAGGGGGTTGATTTATAAAAAAGAAAAAGAAAAAAAGGAATATTTCGCAATGTGTTTTCCTCTTTGTACGGGCCGCCACCTGCATTGTCTTCAAATGTGAGTGACCCTAAATGCTTTATTGGTAGGCTTCCAGACTAAATGGCTTTGTTGAACAATGTTATTGTCACAAGACAAAGAAACCCGGGTTCAATGGCCTAGCCTCACCCCATGAAGGTCGAGTCCAAGGCGGCGTCCAGCTGGGTACTGTTGAGGTAGTGTTCGATCAGCTGCTCTCTGCTTGGCTGGTGGTAAACAGATGGACAAATTACACACACACACACACACACACACACACACACACACACACACACACACACACACACACACACACACACACACACACACACACACACACACACACACACACACACACGCATATATACTCTTGTATTACTGTGCTCAGAAAGAGCTGATAATTGTTTTCTAAAACCATTAGCTTTAAGGTGATCTTCAACTTGACCCTTTACCTTTCAAAAAGGTCCTTTCAAAAGTGAGGATCAGTCAGAATGACTTTAACAAAAAAACTGTGGACCTTAAAATTACAGTAATACAAGTACACTTACACACACACACAAAACCCAAATCTAATCATTAATCGGCACCACCAGGCTAGTGTCATATATAGAAACTTGTAATCCAATACAGTACGTACACCGCGAACATCACCTGAAGTGTTAAGCGGCCAATCATTATAAAAACAGGAAACAGTGTTTACTGACGACATTATAATGCTTTACTTTATGAGCACCATATCAGCATTTAATATGATAAAGAATATTACTAAGAGGAAGCAAAAAAAGCTATGATGGATAGACTGATGTTTAATATGTTACTTATAAATAATATGTTACTGAGTCTATATCCTCAACATTCCGCTTCCGGGATTGCTACCGTGCAAAGCAAGACTATAAAATGTAATATTTTTATGTTACTGTTACATTTTCTTCATCAGTCATCGACATCAATTAGCTCTGATGTTTTTGCACTGGCCATAGGCACATTTCTCTTTTCATGCTCAGTTTCAGGCTGCCTCCAATAAATTATGATAGAGGTAAATGGATTTTGGTCTGCAGTATGCACATCATTTAAAGATAATAGCACAGGCAAACTGCCTATTGCTATGCTATTACTGCTATTATCTTTAAATGTGATTAGCTTTCTGAAACTACTCTGCAACAAAGAAAAATAGCCCCTATGACAAGTGATGACGATGTGTTGGGTAAATAATTCAGCATAACAGGGCACCTGAAAGTTTCCCGAATAACAAACCTCTCAGCATTTTTCCTGGAGCCCATTTTGACATATCATAGTCTGAAAGCTGAAAGAGCAAACTTATATATGATGGAGACTTGATGGAGGCCATTAAGGCAATATTCTATTTACCATCAACCATCACACTTTTTCAATGCTGTAGCTGTAATCACCATGAACAAAATTCCATACACCTCAACTGCATTGGATTGGAGGCAGAAATCTCAAGACAGATCTGTGTGGCTAGTTACCCTGCTAGAAATAAGAGAAAATATGTGTTTTTCTTCAAAATTTGGATGATCTGACACATTTAAAGCAGCAGAAACTTAAATAAGCCTTCTCCCTGTATCCATACCACAGTGTCTCTCCACAGGACAAACGCAACTTCCACTCACAGAACAGATATAAGAGCACAAGCCGACCCTCCAGGCAAGATCACTGCTGTGGTGGAGGTGCTCAGAGTCGGATTAGTGGAGCAACAATGCACAGCCTGTTCACTGGAATCTCTGCAAGTGTGTGTCTGTGTCTTTCCATGTGTCGATGTCAGTGTGTGTTTGTGTCCTCCAAAACCTGTCTGCATGGCTATCTGATTACACTGGCAAACTAAAGGCCTCCTGTGTGATTACATACTGTCCTCCCTTTGTGTCTCATTACTACATTCCTGACACATATACACGCAACTACACACACACACATGTGCACGCATGCATGCACGCACGCACGCACCCACACCCATACCCATATCCTCACACACACACGCACATGCACGCACACACAGTAGTGTCTTTGGATCAGTCAATACTAATAAATACTACATAAAACACCTATGTTTATATCTATTATAATTGTTCTGGTCCATCTTCATTAGTATTGTTAATTTGAATTCTAGCAAAAGAAATAAAATGTATAACTTCGCAGAGAGGCAATAACATCATAACAGGAAGAGAAACATGATTAGAATATTTGTTTTGTTTTATGAAGTTTACAAAGAAAAAATAAATGATATGCGATATGTGAGGAACACTTATTTCACCTGTTTTGTATAACTGACCTGTTTCCCATTTTAACATGCCAAAAGTTTTAAGTGTTAGTAGATGGATGAGGAAACATCAATCAACCCTTTTTTAAGTGACTGATGACTGAGCACAGTCATGTGTCTCACAAAACCACAGCACAACAGCCCCACCTATAGCTGTGTGGATGAAAGTACTGAGATGGGTGATGGGTGAAGAGAGTGCTCACTTACAATAGTGTTAAAAGCATTGCCATCCAAAGAATCTCCCAGAACATTAATGGCAACCAAAGCAACCTGAAATCATAAAGAGATGTTGGTGAGGTGGTTGAACAGAACAGTTCAACCACCAGAAAATAAAAAAATCAATGCGTGTTTAAAATGGATGTATTGGGAGGTTAATAATGACATATACTGAAGTTTTAAAGGATGAGGCTGGTGAAATTCTATATTTGTATTATTATCAACAAATCACATGAAAAGCCCAGAACCAACAATTAATTGATCCTACTTACTTAAGTACTTACTTAAGTATTTCCTGTGTAGACAAAGCCTGCATTTATTTCTCATCAGTGAGCCACACTAGGGGAAATGTTCCTTTGTTATGATGAACACACACTGTAATTTGTTTTGAGTAAATCGCACACACACACCGTCCTGCTGCTGTTAATACTGATTTAAGCACCAGATGTGTATTAATTAATTAATTAATTAACAAATGCACTATTTACTCCTATTTGAGTGATGTGTGTCAAAAACAGCAGTGACCATGTAAGACCTGTTTTTATAGATTTAAATTTTTAGCAGGAACAAATGGGGCTTGGGACTGAGTGCCACATAGGGAGGGAAGTACTAAGAGACGGACTAACACATTGTTGGTTTAAGTCTTTTTATGGGATTTGTTGACAATAAGGAGAGTACAGAAGAACCAGCCTCCTTTGGGTAAAAGAATCTGCATAATCTATTACAGTGTTTTTTACAATCACTAACATCCTTTTGTCCAATCTGTAGTCACATTTTCAAACTCTAAACACAATTAGCCCAACATTGATCTGTTCAGGCCATACCATTAACACAATTTCTGGTGTTGTTACCAAAAAATATGCAGCATTTCTGAATGAACATTGGAACATTAAGAAGACACATCGGTGAGAAAGAAACGCCATCAGGAAAAGAGCAAATATTACAACGTGTTCTGCAATCTCAAGGGCTGGTTTGGTCTCGTAGAAATGCCAGATTGGTCCCCACAACACTGATCGACTTCTTTTGTTTTGAAATGACCTCCACTAACGACTGGTGCCAGAAGTAGAGAGGGAACAGGTTGGAGGAAACATGAGGACATTTGTGAGTGCATGGGACAATATAGCATTTCACCATGCACATGCAATCATAAAACTGGTTTGAGGCCTATCCAAGAATGGTTTCCCTTTTCCTCTGACACTTGCTCGCCTCTCATTAACCCATTGCGGAATTTTGTTCTTCCTGGACGTGGAAGGTGTATGATCATCGGCCACATGAACAAATGTCTCTGCAGAATGCAATGGATGCTGGCTGAAAAGACATCTCAGCTGATGACTGCCAGGGCTGGATAAGGCTTGGCAGTCATCAGCTTTGTGTTTCAATCCAAGGTGCATAGCAAGAGAAAACATACTGTAAGATGTGACGTAGATGATAACATGTGACCAAATGCTGAAGATCGCATGGATTAGAACAGTACTGTGCATTTTTGTTTTGTTTTCCCTTCTGGGCCTTTTTTAGTTTCATTTTAATTGTGTATTTGACATTCTTCTTACACATTTTGAAACAAAAGCCACATAGGTTGGATTATATGTTGATCACTAGCTGGTGTTTTGATTTTGAGTCAGGTATGTCGTGTTTTGATAGTGTATAGTGAGAATGTTGTTTTTATTGCATTTTCAAATGTAGAGTTGGTATTTAATAAACAAAATGTGGTTTTGGGCAGACCACATTAGCCTATTTGGCTCGTTGTGTGAGGTCGGTGTGTTACTGTGTTAAAGGTTTTGAAAAAGTATCTTAAGTATAGGTAAACACTTGTTAGCAATTGAACAAAACTGTATAATCAAACATAATCTTTCATAAACTATATATTATTATAATTTTCTCTCAGTCAACTAAATGGTTATACAACTAATCATTTGTATGCATGGACTTTTGAAAATGCAAATAAAGCGTATGCAGTTGAGGATATAATTGGCAAGATGATATAAATAAATATATAGAGTGTCTACTAAAGCAGTTTTTAAGCACATTTCGAGGAAAGCCACTCAATTTAATATTGGAAGGAAGCTACAGAACAAAGAAAGCTAAAATGTGTGTTTTCTTAAACACCAAAACATATCATTGTGACACTAAAATATTATCTTGGGTGGTAGGTTGCTATTGAATACCAAGCTTAGTGCTGCTGAAACAGCAGAAAACAAGACAAATAATTGCTGTGCTTCAAACACGGGAAGAAATTCAGAAAAATAGCTAATGACTTTATATAATTTGAAAACACTAATGTTTGAAAGACACTGTTTACAGAAATGGCTGCTTCTATAGCTGCTGTTATTGGTGAGATACTTTTAAACAAGATGTTTATTTCTAATTAATGTAACCTAATTAGTTCTGGAAGGCAACTTTTTAAAACTCACAAACTAAGTAGAACAACGCATAAACCGCGCTGCTCACAGTTTGGATCTGTCTTCTGCAACAGACAAAAGTTTTTCTGAAGTGAAATAGTGGTGTTGGTGCATCGTTACCGTCTACCAGACTACCTGATTGTGGTGATTATAATGGTTGACATGGCTCCTATGGAAGGTTATTCTCAGGTATGTTCCGATGGCATCTACATGGACTGATTTCAGCTCCCGAGCTTTGAAGCCTGTCTTCTCATTGTCCGACAAAGACACGTACCTGTGGTGGGAATAAAGTGTTGTTTTTCAGTCCAACTCCTATGCGGACATAAGCAAGTTTAAAATGCAGTGCTGCATTTTCATTTTGTGATGACTGATACACTGTAGAGATACTTTTTTTGTTTGTACTTTGTTTATCCCTGTGGGGTAATTCATACTGTAACTAATGGTTCATAATTTATACAGCAAAATGCCATAACCTAGACCAGGGGTCTTACGTTTTCCAGGCCAAGGACCCCCAAACTGATGGCGAGATGGAGCGGGGACCCCCTAATTATATATATTGTATAAAATTGTGTTATATCAAACTGGTCCTATAGTGCCATGTGTGCATTGATGACTGAAAGACATCTTATGCAGTACCTCCGCGGACCCCCTAGGGGTCGCGGACCCCCTGTTGAAGACCCCTGACCTAGACTATCAAATGCCTTTTGGAGATCCAACATGGCTTTGCCAAAGAGCTTTTCTGCATGAACGTCTTTCCTGGAGTGATTAGTTAGATACACTATCAAAACCAGATCAAAGGAACTAGAGCTGCACAATATATAGTTTTTTTATTGTCATTGATAAAATCGACATCATCTGGTGCCATATACACAACCTAAGAGGTTGCAACATATTGCAATAGACACTACAAGAATTTTTATGTTAACTGAAATAAAATGTTGGTAGACCACTACACTTTTAAGTGTAACTGTCATTCTTTTTTTAGTGGTGCCTGTTATTGTCAATTCAATGTTTAATCTCTTCAATAAAAGAATGTTAGATATGATTTCCTTTCATTTGTTTTAAATTACTCATATTATGCTTTTTGACTTTTTTCCTTTCCTTTATTTTGTTATATATCTAGATATCATCATAAACTGCTCCAAATAGCTCTATTGTAGCCCAGCCTTTACTTCCGTGACAACCGTGCGTCACTTTGTAAGACGTTATAATGCTCGCCTAGCTGCTAGCATGGCACGTCCTCACACTCTGCTTCTGACTGGCTTGTAGTGCTGACCTAGGTACTGCGCATGTGCGATTCCCAACAAAGATGGAACAGAAGCGTTATGTCTCACTCTGTAGCTAAAACAGAGAGCTCAACACACAGTGTGAAAAGAGGAGCTGCAGCAATGTGTAGTACAACAAAAATATGGTTGTTTTTTTTTAATTAAACCATGTAAACCTATTCTGATATAACCTCTAAATACAATTATGAACCTGACAATTAATGTATTCTGAGCACTTTAAATTCAACAACAAATTTGTTTAATTTTAGAAGAATACTGAAAGCAACAGACAGGCAGAACTGAGTACATTATAATATCTTCAAATTTATCTTAAGTAATATCGTAATTGCGATATTCAACAACGTTATTGAGTATTGCATACTTTCCTCATATCGTGCATCCCTAAAAGGAACGAAGCTGAATGAACTAAGCTTTGTGTGTGCAGCATCATCCTAATCTCAGAAATAATCTTGCATTGACCTAATGTGCAATTATAGAAAAAAGGCACAAAAGGATGGAAGTTAAACTTGGGCATGACCAAGTTGGGAGTCTCACCCAAGTCTGCGAAGCTGCCCAGGGAAACCTGATGTGCTGGTTTCAGGCAGGGTGTCTCCAATGTGGAACTCCACCTTTGCTGGAATCAAGTACTGGTGGGCCAGCAGCTGCAGTTTCCTCACTCTACTTCTCTCCACCAGCTGGAGGGTGATGTGCTGAGGGTAGGAGCACAGCCTGTGGAATATTTGATTAATACAATGTTGAGTTTTTTAAGAAGGTAGAACAAAATAATGAAAAACTGCCAAGGATTGTATTGCTCTTGCAGCTTAGGAAGACATAGAGCTGCCATGCATGAAAGTGACATGTTTTTGAAAGTAAAGTGCTGTGTTAATGTACCTGCTGGATCTCCAGCCATTGACTGTGGGTGCATGGACCATGAGCTCCTTGGCACTGAAGTTGTCCTCATGACTTGAAGAGTTGACCACAATGAATCCTATCTTTCTGGGCATCCCTCCAATGGACACTGATAGAACAGAGCAAAGAAATTAGTTCAATTAGTGACAATGATGAATGTGAATATGCCATTGAGAGTGATTTCACTATTTGCATCTATCATTACAAAGGCATAATGCCTGGAGCTGTTCTATTGACAACAAGTGATACAATAATTATAACCCTCTGTATTTATGTCTAGTTTAAACAAAGAAACTGCGGGGGGAGGTTAAAGTCTGGGTATCATACATCTTTCTTACATACTGAAATGTGTCCATTGCACCAAGTACTGTTAAGGACTGAAAACTGGCATTAGATGGCTTGTGAGATGTTTAGTCCAGTTTACTAATTCTTTGAGCAGATAGTTCCATATTTAAATGTTAGCCAATTTTAGATTAAATTCTATTAACATTGTGTTCTTGCATGGGTGCTTGAGTTCAGCATTTGAGAAATTTGGCTTCTTTTTCTGAATGAAAAATGTTTTTGTAGAAACAAATGTGTATATTTCTCAAGGTAAAGTAATGACAAAAGTATAGTTAAGGTGTCAGTAACCAAACTCAAGTATTGTATCAGCACTTCTACTGACCAATGTACCCAACCATGTGAATAGAAAAATCTCAAGGACTGTCACAGAACCTAGTCCATCTAACGTTAAAACACTTCCAACAAGAGGCAATATTTACCAATACACCAAAACGGTTTAATATGACTTTATCACTTTAGCAATAACTCATCAATGACTACTTTTAATAAAGAATAGAATAAGAATATTTAATTTCATAACTTAAAGAAAAATAACAGAAACTATCAACCTTTGGTACCGTAGCAATGTTAACTTGTACTTTATTTATCATGTCTGTGTGTATGTCAGTAGGAGCTGTAAGATACGTTATGTCAAATCCAAGAGGCTTACAGATTTGTTGAAGGGTTTCTTTGTGTCACACTAAACGAAAATATTAAACGGTTTCGATTAGTGCATGAAGTTTAGCGTATGTTCTCTTCGGGTAAAAAAAATGATCTTGGAAAAAGCCTACATGACTCTCTTGGGTAGGAGGAGAACAGAGAAGCCCTTCTTACTGACTTGAACGTGTTGGGCGGGGGCATTAAACCTAGCTAACAACTACTCAATCAGCCAACATTGCTAGCTCATCTTACAGTAACATTAGCTGTATTCTAAAGATATTTTGACCGGCTTAAAATAAAAAATAAAAAGTCCTGACAACTGCCGTTCGTTATTTTCTACCTTTAGTAGGTGGACTTTTTAGAGTAAATAACATTTTCTTGTGGGTAATTCAAAGATATCCTACCACAAACATCACCGTAACGTTGACAGCTCGTAGTCCCATCCCATCTCCATAACCACCGCTGACAACAACCAGCGCGGACATGCGCAATAGTATGAATGTCGTCACTCGCAATGGGTTGTAGTAAATGTAGTTTTACACGGGTACAAGTAGCTTTTAAAACCAGCCGTTATTTGTATATCTACCTGTTCCAGGACCCACCTCTGATTGTATGATGTATCTGCCTACATCGTGGCTACTATTATCTTAATAAACATCCAAAATACATTTATAATGCGTTTCACGACTTCTTCCTGGCCCACGGGTGGAGCAGAACATCGTGCCTGTTGTTACAGGAAGTAAAACAGTTGTCTCCAAAATAAAGCGGGAACTTTGCAAACAATGATTTCTACTCGTGATATAAATATTCCACAATAAATAAATAAAAAATATGCGATATGTGAATACGAAATGCACAATAATGAATGCTCAGAATTATGTGTTAAAATATTTTTTTAAGTAGATAGTAGTAGCCTACTCATCCTTCTAAGTTGTTAAAATTCCGTTTCGATTAGATTTGTTTGGTATTGGTATATTGAGGCAAACGTACGTACATTCACCAGCCACAAATCTGTATATCAACAACTTAGTAGGCCTATTTTATTTTGAAATCTCTAAACGGATGTTATGCATTTTAGTGTCTCGCTAATCTTGACAACTGGTCAGTCGTTAAGCAGCATGGATGACATGGAGAATTGGCCAGAAATAGAGAAAGCAGCGACAGAGAAAAGACGTGAACTGGTTTTCCAGGGTCCAACTTTTGACAAGAGGATTTCCTCTAACGGGGGACTCGCCTCTGCTATCTATTCCCTCACACTGCTGAATTACCTGGAAGTTAGCCAGTGCCCGAGTTTGACAGAGATCCACGAGGACATCCAACATCTGACAAACCTTCAAAGCCTTATCTTGTGCAGGAACAAGCTCGTGTCCATCCCGAACGTCGTCGGTAAGCTGAAGTCCCTGAAGGTCCTGGACCTTTCAGTCAACAACCTCAGCGTTTTACCAGAGGGGATCACTCAGTTAAAGGAGCTAAACACTCTCAATGTGAGCTGTAACAGCCTAAAGGTCCTGCCAGAGGGACTGATCCAGTGCACTAAGCTCTCCACCATCAACATCTCTAAGAATCACATCACTGGTTTCCCTGCTGATTTCTACTCCGAGAAACTCGATCTCCTCAGCACACTGGTCGCCTCTGACAACTCCATCGAACAGCTGAGTGGAGATGTCCACAAGCTAACGGCTCTAAAGGTGGGCCGCACTTCAATCGCAGATCTATTGTCCAAAAACTGGCTTTGCTATACATAGCAAGTGCTGCTGGGGGGATCAAATGTACTCCGACTTTAAAAGAAGCTGTTTCTAAGTATGGTGTATATCTGAAATTCTAGCTAACGAGGTTTCACATCTGCTAATATGCAATGCAGCACGAAAATGTCCGATATTTAAACAGAGTTTGGTGGGTAACTTCAACACGTGTGTGTGTGTGTGTGTGTGTGGTGCGGTTGGTTGGGTGGTGGTGTGTGTGTGTGTGTGTGTGTGTGTGTGTGTGTGTGTGTGTGTGTTCTTTCTACCTAACACTACAAACGTCTGTTTTCCCAGGACTGGATCTCTCCACAACAGCTGAGTGAGATCCCCTCTGACCTGAGTGACTGCCCCAAGCTGAAGGAGATTCACTTCAAAGGCAACAAGTTGAACGACAAACGTCTGGAAAAGATGGTCAACGGCTGCCAGACCAAGTCCATCCTCGACTACCTCAGAGGAAAGGGAAGACAGGGAGAGGACGGAGTTGACACGGACGGGGGTCGCAAGGCTGACAAGGGGAAAAGGCAGCAGAGGAAAAAGAAGGAGAAGGTGGTAGACGGACAGGACGAGGTGGAGGAACTGAACAAGATGGTGGTGAGGGTTCTGCATGTTTCGGACACTCCTACAGCTCTCACCGTCACAGTGAGTGCTGCGGTGAAAGATGTTCGA
>NC_045739.1:16952202-16957162 GCF_008692095.1 Etheostoma spectabile | reverse complement strand
CACTCCTACAGCTCTCACCGTCACAGTGAGTGCTGCGGTGAAAGATGTTCGACCATACTTGGTGTGCTGCGTGGTCAGAGGCATGAACCTAAATTCTGGAAACGCACTCAAACGGTTCCTGGTGGCTCAGGTAAGGTCCTCCCAAGGTGGTATACATTGTAGGCCTACCAGTTTAGTGCTGCATGACTAATAAAATAAGTGTGTAGTAACACAAAATACTCACCTGTGGTTTTTCTAGACAAAGCTTCATGACGACTTGTGTGGTAAAAGGACCATCGCAACCATTGCAACTCATGATGTGCAACTTCTCAAAGCTCCCCTGATGTATGATGTTAAACCACCTACCCAGCTGAAGGTATGTCAGTTCTAATGCCAGCCAAAAAAACAAAAATATGTCATATGCAGTAAACAAACCACATAGTTAAATTAATCAGAGTTGTATTGGCATTCAGAGAAGTCTTTTTGTGAGTTCTTGTGATTTTTCAGTTCAGTTGTTACGTGGTCTATTGTATTTGTCACCATGCGGCTCTTATGAGAACACGTGTTTGTTAGGTTGTGTCGCTGGGTCGGAAGGAGATGACGGCCGTCGAGCTGATAAGACACCTTCAGCTGGAGGCGGAGGAGCTGAGGAAGCAGAAGAAGAGGCAGAATGTCACTGGCCTCCACAAGTCAGTGCAATTTATGACTTTGTTCTCTGTTGACAGGGGCCTTGCACAACATTCTGGGCCCCGTAGAAAGGCATTTTCTATGGACCCCTCCTCGCATCCGCAGCTATTAATTCTAGCATCTTTTTGGGCCCTCCTCACATGAGAGCCCCGGGTACTCAGTCCCCTTTTTCCTCCCAGCCCGATGCTCCTGTCTGTTGAGGAAAGTGTTTTGAAAGATCCTCATTAGATAACTGCCGGCTGGAGTCCAGGGAGAAAAGTTTGTTTTGTTTGGGACACAAACTTAAAGACAACTTGTATACGAAAACACTTTCTATGAAAGTGTTGTAAAAGACATCTGTATAAGTTACATGGTTTATAAGGTATGCAGTTTTTACAGTCAATGCTTTGAACACATAAGGGCAGTGTAAGTATGTTGGTTAGTTTAGTCTGATTGTTTCAACCAATGCGTTAACACATTTCTGCAGGTAGTAATCAGTATGTGTAAAAAATAAAATGCATAAAAATTAGGATTTATGGATAATTGATCTATCTGTATCATCATCTAAACCACTGTTTTTTATATCTGTGGTCAATGCATTACAGTGTGCTTTAAGTAAAGTCCTACATGACAAGTGCTACTGGGTGGATCAAATGTTTAATATACTGTATACCAGTCAGGAAGATCAAGCAACTACTTGACAAACTCAGTGACACACACACACACACACACACACACACACACACACACACACACACACACAATATGAAACCTGCAAATCAAAGAATCTTCACTACTGACAGCCCCAACAGAGATTTTATAATTGTTTTGAGTTGATCATCAAAAGAATATCACCTGCTATGTATTTATTACATTTGCTTAAGCCCTTTTATAATGTTGTCTTTAAACTTTTGTTTTTTTTTAACAGATACCTGCAGCTTTTGCAGGGAAAAGAAATGTATCCCTGCCTAGTGGATGCAGAGGGACATGTGATCTCATTCCCACCTATTACCAACAGTGAGAAAACCAAGGTGTGTATGTCTGGTTTCTTAAGAGAGCATTTCATATGAAGACTGTCACACTATGGAAATTATGTCCACAGAGAAAACCAAACCCAATAACACCTCTGACATGCCACATTGTCCTATTGTCCCTCAGTTTGTCTGTCTTCTCATGATACATAGAAATAACATGATCAGCTGATTTTACTTTACAGATCAAGAAGTCTACCAAAGAGTTGTTCTTGGAGGTGACGAGCGCAGCTAGCCTGCAGACCTGTAAAGATGTTATGGATGCTCTGATTGTAGTAAGATTCACTTTTCTCTGTCAATAACGAATGAGTCAAGTTAATTAAACTAGGATTTTATTTTCATAGTTTAGGCCATTGTTTCTATTGGTTATATTATTATCTTTCTCAAAATGAGTCTGATCCAAGCATGGACCTTTGTCATTACTATGTGAAAACTAAAAGACCCCACCATAAGTTAGATGTTCTTTCCCTTGTAGAGAATATGGATTCATCAATAGTTTAAAGGTAACTTTATGTGTGATTTCGGGCTCTAGAGGAAAACTCCTGAAAAATAAAACATGTCTGCAGTTTTACACAATCTGTTCAAGTCCATCTCATAAATTAAACAAAGCACCCATTTGAAGTAGGGCTGTGCAATAAATCAATATATTGATATCGTTATATGGCACTAGATATTGTCTTAGATTTTCGAAATTATATTGTAAATGGCATTAGTGTTGTCTTTTCATGGTTTTAAAGGCTGGTTTAAAGTAAAGTGAGTCATTTTGAGTCACCAGACTGTTCTAGCTCTATTATTTTAACCTTTACCCACTTATTCATATCTATTTTACTGAAGATATTTTAAATTCTTTTGTTAAAGTCTATCCTAAATCGCCAGAGGCATTAGGCTAACAATATCGCGATAGTAATTTTTTTTTCCATATCTCCCATCCCTAATTTGAAGTCATGTCCTGTTTCACCACAGAAAATGGCAGAGTTGAACAAGTTCACGGCGGAGAATCGGGAAGCGGGGTCAGACGGAGAAGGGGAAGGCCCACAAGAGCCGGCAGCCAGCAGTGAGACCTCTTGCGAACTGATCGTTCAGCAGGTCCGCACAGTGGACCAGGACGGCAACCTGAAGGTCGTCTACCCGTCGAAAACCGACCTCTCCATTAACATCAGCAACTTGACAGTTATTTGGTAGCCGTTGCTGTGGATAACCGGAGGTTTGCATTCATATGCCACATGAAGTCATTTTAACAAATTAACATTGCGGGACATTAAGGCTAAGGTTTGACAACATGCAAAGTGACATCCTTTTACTTCAGGGTGCACAGGAAATGTGATCTATAGTTTGATCTATCCAAGTGATTGAAGTGTTGCCTGTTAAACAAATGTAACATTTCTGATTAATGTACAGCTTTTTGAACCCCATGTAGTAATAAGTTAATAAATCCTTTGGCGGCTTTCTGAAAGCATGATCAGCATAGATTGTTTATTTCCTTAAGGTAACATTTTGTTCAATTTATGACTTTAACCTGAAGACGTGTTACTATCAACTTCAAAGAAATCCTGTTTCAATACATTTTACTGCATGTGCCACTGTCCAAGTTTGTTTTGTCAGCCATTGTAGCTACAGCTGCTAATGGAAACCTAGTCTATAAGGAAGTTTGACTGCCAGGATTTTGCAGGTGCTGCCGGATGGCCCCTCATTTCTGGCAGGATGTCAGATTCATGAGGACTGGTTAACTGCTCTGCAGATCTCTGCAGGGGGAATCTAGACAGCTTGACTCTGTCCAATCGGTGTTTTCTGTTGCACAACCCAAACGACCTTTGAACATACATGTTCCATCAAAACCAGTTCGGAGGCTTTTTTGTTGCGGCACCATCCACCCAAGATGATTGATTGGTTTAAAGAACCCCCCCCCACCACCACCACCTTCTCGTCTTGGTGGTTCTTTGATCTCGTCTAGATCCCAGTTCCAAATTATTTTCTCCTATGTTTTACAATTAATTATTGCAGCTTTTTTTTTCCAGAGCTGCTGAAGAAAAAATAAACCAGGGTGAAGAATCATAATGTCTTACCATAAAACAATGTAAGGGTGAAGTCATTTTCTGCAGACACAGAGATCCCGTTCCAGCCACCTGAATCCCCATACTCTCCAAAAGGGAGCTGGCTCGGTTTCCTGTCTTATGAACTGATTGATGGTTCTTAGGTCATACTTTCCTGCCTCACCAACCATGACGTTCTGGCAGGTGAGCAGGAAGGCCAGGTGAGCACGTTCATATATCAGGTGCATCATCTCCATGATCTGCTTTGCCATGTCGGTGGGTGAGTTACCTGTGCGCCTGAGCTCGTCCATTACGGATTTACAGATGGCCTGCTTATAGGTCAGTATTGCCGGCAAAAGGTTTGTGAACCTCTTTGGAAGCTTTTCCAGCCACAGTGGGTTGTCAGCATACCACTTCTTCCGGCAAACTTTACAGCACAGCCTGGATGGAAAAAAAGAGGATGATGTGATGCCAACAATCACGAGGTCTACCAACACCTGCAGACAACTTGGGCCTGAGCACAACCTTAAATGCATGGCAGAGTGTCGTCGTTCCTCAGCCTTGCCATTAAGTCATTCTCTGGCTTCCATATAAAAAAGGGATGGAGCTAAAAGTACTTTGGCGATTGAAGATCAGAGATGCTGTCAATTAATTCTGGCTGGGGAGGGATACGCCACGATGACACCATCTTCATGAGGTTGCGCACAGGAATGGAGCCCGGCCATAGACCCATCGATTCCAGCTCTGTCTTCATCCAGATCCTCTGCTGCTGAGAACAGTTCCACTGACTGATATCCTGGTCAGAGCCAGGAAGCTGTGGAGGAGGAATGCTGGGGACCCTTGATGGCCTGGGTACTGGCTGACCTAGTAAGGCAAGAATAACAACAAGGCAAATTAAGTTTTGTGTTTGACTTGATTCTATCTTCATGAAATGCACACAATTCAAATAAAACACTTACTTTGAGCTCTGTGTGCAATTGGTGGCTGCAGCACCAATTGACTGGGCTCTGCAGACGTACCAGGAGTAATCACAGGTGCCTCTGACACTGTATAGAATATTAAACATGTCTTTTTTATTTACAGGTAAGATACAGTAAAAAATAATATGACACTACACTTTAGATCTACACTTTAGGCCTTGAAACTTAGCAGGCTGTACACTTAAATGTTGGCTTTTGTTAAAACTGGTGAACAGTATCTGATATACAACAAATAAACATTTTAAAGGATTTACAACAGTTATGGACACAGATG
>NC_045739.1:16918037-16952192 GCF_008692095.1 Etheostoma spectabile | reverse complement strand
ATATTTTTTAAAGATGCAAATACGGTTAAAATAATACACACCTAAAACTGTTACAGTCGTCTTTGTTGGCAGGGGACCTGCTGTTGTTGCATCAGAAACCTCAGCTCCTGAGGAAGGGGCACAGGTCTCTTTACAGTTGGCAGGACTTGGGTTGCAAGAAGGAAAGGACAACGAATATCAATTATTAGTTTATAACGGACAAAAGCATAGGGAATATGACAAAGCTTTAAATGGATGAAGCAAAACAGTGCATTTACCGCCTTCTTGTGAGCTCTTCAGTTTAGTTAATGGTGCTACAACAGAAACAGTATGTTCAGTCATTTATATTTTTGGCAAAATACAAAAACTGGTGTTAGTAAGTAAAGACACAATCTTTTTCTTCACCTGCTTATCTCAGTCTTATATAGTGAAACAGACTTTCTTATAACAATATATAAAAAATATGTTCATTCATACACATGCATTCATTTTTTTAAAGGATTAATATTTAGTAGTTACTCATTTGAATTTAACCTAAGCAAGGGAAGTAACACATGACACATACTGTACATGCAAACACATGCAGTCCATTGTTGGTAACCACAGCAGTTTTACATGTAATATATATTTTCATCCACATTAGCAAAACACTGATACTTACCCTTACAATGTCTGGTTTCAATTCATAGTCACTAGGACAATAAGTAGAACACTAAAACACAAACATGACCAGAACATGGTCAACATGAGACGGAAAGCTCTAAGTCATCCTTCATATTGGGATAAGAATTCATGGTCCCCGAGTTGTCTGCTGATGCAGGACGTTTTGGTTAAGAACTTCTCTGTGTTCCTGAAGCCGGTGGTGGTCTGGCAGATGATGACAGAAACAGCTGTAAAACAGAATAAAATGATATACAGTATATAACATGTATTATACTATATAGATCACATGATTCATGAATCATTAAGAATCTTCAGGCAGTAAAAACAAATAGACAACTAATGTTTACTCACAGCTTTGCTCATGTTGCTTGGAAGGAGAAATGCTCAACATCACTCTCCATCTCCATCCATCACTGATACAAACAGTACTGGCTACCACGACAGCATGTGCATCTTTCTAAGAAAAACAAGAGAGGAGACGGAAGGTGAGGGCAGCTTCTTCTGCAGGTATTGCTGTAGCTTGTGCATTTATTCCCTGAAGCACACTTTTTATTCAGAATAAAATCTGCATAGCCATCATCCCTGCTGTCCCAAATCTCTCGCCATGTGTTGTTGGCACGAGAACCAAACCCGACCACCTGGTCATCCTCTGAACCTGTGACCTTTCCTTGTCATAGTCATGAGACTGGATTTCATGAAAGCTGAGGGCATAGTTCACAAAGGACAATAGGCTGTCCTTGCTGTGCCCCTTTGCTATAAACACTCCTGCAGCCTCCTCCTCTTTGACGGACGACACTAAGTGCATTTTGCGTGGCCAGCTCCTCCCTTACAGGTGCAGACTTGTCCCGGAGAGAAGGGTTGTCTTTAATGACTTTTGCAGCATCAGTAGGATCCTGGCAAATATACCCCAAAGGTCCCTTGCAAAATGCAACTCCAATTCTCCCAGGAAAAAAAGGTTTGTGCATTTTACCCGTCATGAAGAAAAGGCACAGAATTCCTATACTGTTACATCAGACATTGACCTTTTTAATAACAAATGTTAATAGGTAGAGTATCAATGAAGTGGAAAAACCTGCAGGTTTATATCTCATCCTTTGCATGTTCCTACTGTATTTCTTATTTTATATTTCATATTGTTTTTGAACGTGATTAAGTGCCTGCCATTCTGTATGTCTTGTCAATGAGCTCAGTGTTTAAGCGATATTGTTAACACTTCAAAGATAGACAGCCTGTGGGTGAAACCCTTTGAACCCCCCCACAGGAACGAACTTGATCGGAGCTCAGCTTAGTGAGGAGTCACACCTCGACCTTCATGAGAACTCAATTGTTGACTAAAGGAACAAAGTGTGAAGTCTAATCCCAAAACACCCAGAATTAAATGTGCCTTGTTTGATATACTCAGCTTTTGACAACGTTAGACATAGTACGCTAGAATAGAAGATATAGAATATAAATGTAAATTATGTAGCCTATAAAAAAATAAACCATGTATAATATGTAGTATGTTGCTAATAACCTTACTATATTGTGGTGTTCTCTGATCTTGTACTTCAGTTAAAATTAAGACAGTAATTATAACAGTGTAAAAAAAACTGCATTCGAAATATAAGTACCAAAATTGAACCCATTCATTTCAGAAATAGATATACAACTACATTATAATTAGTGATGTTATACATTCATACATCACTGTAATGTGGCAGCTTGTAAAGTTGGAGCTGATTTGAAGTACTTCATCGGTTGGGTAGTTTAATCTATAATACATCATGTGTTTAATAACCTCGACCTGCAATGCTGTAAAAAAACTATAGAGCAATTAATAAGTAGCCTACAAATCCCTCTGAGATGTGACATTAGAGTACGTGTAGCAGTAACGTTCCAGTAGCCTACATAAGTAAATGTATGTTCCATTTCACCACTGGATTTAAACACTTGCCAAGTGTAAAACTGCCAGAAAACAGAAGTGATGTTTAAGCTCCAGAAATACAGTGGTTGATAGCAACAGCCAATGTTACGTTGAGGGCAAAGTAAATACGACGCATTTACATAACTCAAATTAAGAGTGTTCATTCATAGTTTGCCTGCTGACTGAGGCAGAAGACAGGAGTGAGCTACCTAGCTAATTTACCATTAGATTAGTCATCTATACAGATGACATTACTGATGAAATTGTGGGTTAGCCCCGAATTGTAAACTGGTCAAACCAATCACTCAAAATATAGGAGCATGTTTAATGGCGTCGTAACCTTACGGTACCCACTAAAAGTTACTTGTCAAGCAGCACCTTTACAGTAGGCACCAAAACACTTTTCCTTTGTTCCCCACAGACTGGGAGAAGAACTGTCCATTACTGTTATGTCTCATTCCGACAAGTTAATGAACCACTGAAACGATTTGCAAAACAAAAAAGTTAAGTGTTAGATTGATCAACATTGAAATTAGATAAGGTCTCTGAATTGCAAAGTGGGATATAATCAATGACAAAACTATGCCATATGGCAGAATAAAAATATGTACTCGGAAATTTACCATAAAGATCAATTTTCTACAACTGAATGTGATGCATAAATACATTGTTTCTCCCCCTCATGAGCTAAAATTTACATTTCCTAAGTCATGTTAACTTCCACTGCTCGCTTTAAAATCCAAAGTGTAAAATTGTTAGCAAATAAGTGACTGAATGTTTCAGTTAGGTACTGTTTCAGTAAACTTATATTTTTAGACTCAGTCAAGCTATGCTCCCCCCACGTTTGTATATGCTTAGCTCCCTCGTATATATGGACAGAAAAGACACTGAAGAAAGTGGACTCTAAAATCTGGAAACTAAATACATTTCTTGCTCACTGTAAACATGAAATTTAACAGTGAAACGTTCTTTCCCACCAGCAAAATGTCCAAAAAAAAAAAAAAAAAAACTTAAGGTGCATTGGCCCACTATAGAAACAGCTAGAGCACTTTATATAGCTATTTGCAGAGGCACTGTTCTCCCACAACGATTGTAAACACTTAAAGAAATGACAAACTAGTGGACATGCCAGACCCTCCTCCGCAGCGCTGTGTAGGTAGGTCTGGTAATGAGACTAATGTTACCTACCAAACGATGTAGGAACAAACTGCATCCTTTGCAGCAGGGGATTTATTTGCTCTCCACGGTCCAACTTAACCTTTATGGGTCAAGTTACTATTGATTGTTTTAGTATTAGTTATGTATCTGGAACAGGATTTGGCAGTTATATTTTACATTTTTCTAGCTAATGAACAAACTTACAATTGATTTCAACAAAATACATGTTTATTGTGATATGACTGAAATTTCAGTATTCTTCTATTAGGTAACCTCTATGTAAGCGGAGTGATCGGAGGATCTGCAAAAGAACAAGAAATATTTAATTGATAATTTAAGCAACTGATAAGTCATTGCATTGTTTTTATTAAATTGCTGCTCAGTGTTTGTTTTGGCTTTTAGCGTAATTCATGATACTTACTGCCACAGTTACATGTGTAAGCCACCTCCAGGTACTTGTAAGTTCCAACACAGGTGTCTCCAAACACAGAGTTGGTGGCTGCGATGGTACAGCTGTTTTTCCCATTACAGCTGTGGATGCAAAACAACAAAAACACCACAAACAGACCGTCATGTCCAGATTGCAGTACACAGTGAACTGAGCTTCCCCATTGTGTCAGTCTGCATGCCCCATACTTTGAAAGACAAAACACTAGATTTATTTGGTTAGGCCTTGAATGATTTGTGCATGTAAAATGCGTATTTGATCCAATCCTTTTGGAATTTCACTTCCTGACTGAGGAAACCTTGCAAGAATTTCAAATAATTTGGAATTCTGTGCCAATAGGAAGTCTTGAATCTCTCTTCCCCCCCACCCCCCTTCTATATAGTCAGCAAAGGTTGTACAGCTGTACCTGTCAGAAACTTTGCGTGTGGGGCTTGAGCAGGACATTTTTTGAATTTGATCAAGAGGCCGTTGGTAAATGCAGGTGGTCTGGTCACTGCGTCCATAGTCTGCACCATACACAAATATATACTGTCCATGCTCTGTCAAGGAAAAGGAACAATTAGTACAATAGGCAAGGTGGAGAAGACAATTTAGTGAAGATTAAGGTCTGGTGCATTGAAAATGTAATTACGTTCCATCACATTAAGCCACCATAAGTGCAAAAAAAAAAAAAATTACCACACTGGAGTTGCATCAAAGAGCCCTCACAGGCAACAATGTGATCTGTCAAGTAAAGAGGGAATCACATTACTCCAGAAAACCTGCAGGTTCTTTTCTTTTTGCAAACATGTGACTCACTTGCTGGGAGGCAGGTGTAGGTGGTTTCCAGGTATTTGTAGATGCGCTTGCAGGGATCAGAGGTATATAAAATGTTGATGTTAAATTCACACTCCCTCTTGCCATCACACCTGTAGGAAACATTACAAGCATGTTTAAAACTAAAAGTGGCACTACTGTAGTGACTACTTTAGTGCAATATAGTGTGAAACGTAGACTGCGTGAGGTACCACTCGTTTGCATATGCAGTATAATGCTATGGTTCATTCACTGAATGAATGTTTGATGCCCCTTAGAAAACACTGTCCCTGGAGACAAGTTCTCAATGTTAACCTCTTCAGGAAGTGTTAACAGAATGATAGCAGATTAGTTGATATGAGGCTCATCAAGTAACAGTCCTACCGGTTTACAAATGAGATCTTCACTTCCTCTGTTGCATACAGCAGAATTACAACGCAACTAATTGGATTTCTGCTGAAGTTGGTGAGGCGCTTGCTTTGCGGTTATAGGGTAGCTCAAAGTAATACATTTGAATGATTTTCATTTTGAAAGCTCAGTGACATTGACTTAATGAGACAGTGTCCCATTTAGAAGACAATAATGGGAAAGTATATTATTCTATGACTGTACATGTACCTTTTCTGGAGGACGTCAACTGTGCCCACTTGAGAGCACAGTGTATTAGTGAGCTGTGCTGGAGGTCTTCCCTCACTGCAGGTCACAGTGTCTGCACGTCCATACAGTGCCGTCTGCACGCTGATCACTCCGGTATCTGTTACACAGCAAGGGAGAAGGGAGGAAACGAAGATAGGGCAATATTTTGTCATATTGACAGCCTAAATTTTCGACAGCTGATACTGTTTGTTGTTGTTTTTTAAAGTTCATGATGGAATTAGTTTGTAGCTTTTGAGATGAGTCTCTCTGCCACAGTACATTTTCCGGTTACTAAAGCCCAAAATGTGTAACGCCTCAATATTTGTTGAGGCAGTTTATCAAGGCCTTCAAAACATCAAGTACCACACAGTGGACCCAAAATCAAGAAAGTTCAGTCATACCGCAGCTCAGGCGCTGGACATTCCCCTCGCTGCCACAGGTGACAACACTCTCTAGGGAGAGAACTAAAATAACAGATAAGAATAAGTCAAATTGTGTTCAAGCCACATACTGTATGCAGAAAATAAAAGCATCTTTATTACATAGAATCAGATAGTTTACCTGCTGTCATGAGCAAACATGTCGCTGCCAGCACTGGGGAAAAAAAAACAACAACAAAAAAACAGCTTTTTGTTTGTTATTGTGCTTTATCCTCAACCCCTGCCCCATGCTAGATGGTTAGATGATCTCATGAATGTAGCCTATTGGTAGGCCTATTGGCAAATAGACAAGGATGTACTGACATGGGTCAGGGTTAAAACCAGGTCTTAACACCGGAATTTCAAACCAGAGTTCTCTTCCCAAGGAAATTTAAGCCTTACCCCAGAAGTGTTAAAGTGTTCCCCCCCTTCCTAACCTTAGTTGTTTCGGTGCCTCATTTAAACTTCCGTTGCGGAAAAACGCTAATATTTTGTGGACTAAACTGAACAACCGGCAACTCGGTGCCTAGTACGCGGCTCAGGCTCATCTATTTTCGGGTAACGAACAACCACCAACTACCGCTGAGACTACTGAGCTCTGTAGCAGCTAAAACAATTAGCAACTGCCGCTTGGCGTCATTGAGCTCGTAGCCAGCCAGTGGCACGAGACTAGCCGTCAGTCCCCTAATTTTGTAGAACATCATAAAAGTTTGAGCTGTGCATACGTTTTCATACAACATCATACCAGACCCGCTCATGAGAAGCGTTGCTTACCTTGACACCCAACCCAGCACCCCGAAACTCCAATCACATAGCCTCTAGGCTAGCATTAGCTTCTTCAACAAGACAGCAGAAATCAAACTTAATTCCTAATTTTATATGAACCCACATAATTAGCGTTGTAGTTGTCAGTTGCAGGCTACTTACACAATGTGGTGCTAAGTCTGAAGCAGAGCATGGTTTTAGAAGATGTGGTCTGAGGCGAACAGTGTGACAGAGCTGCTGGCTTGATGAGACACACCTGTAGGTTTAGGCTGGATTAAGAACTGCCTTTGCTTTATATAGGCCTACAAATCAATTGGTTTCACCATATGCTGACTCACATTACGGAAATATGATGAGGCACCGAAAAAAGGAACTTTGTGGTGTAGTAAAAATATATGTTTTGTCATAATTTCTACATTGAAATATTGAGATGCGTATAAAACTTTTATTTAAGAAATTTCTTAAATAAAAGTTGTATACGCATTTTATTCATTAACTTTATTCATTAACTGTGTTGGAAAAGTACGTTTTACCAAAGATATACTTAGCTACTATTTAAAAGTTATATAGCCTATAGTCGCTGCACAGATACTGGAAAAATACTATAAATTGTAATCCAAAGTGTTTACGTTTCTAATCCGCATTTATGCGGCTTTGGACAAGGCCAAGTTTCCCTGCTGATGTCTCCTCAGCACACTGTCGGTAACCGATCTGTGCTGCTTGCACGATCCGTCCTGCGCATGCGTAGATGATAACCCTGTTTCGAGGATTTACGAAACTGCACGATCTGTTCTATTTGCTTTAACAATAGCCAGTTAAAGACAGGCTTTAACTGTGGCGTCATTGTTCTACTTTTACGTAAACATGTAAATAGCCTACTCCTTTTTATTCAAGAATACTAGCCCACTGGCACCTAGTTGTTGGAGGTTAAAATACCACCACAAGTGCTTGCCTACTGAGTGGATCAAATTTAAAAGAAGCTATTATGTAGGCCTATCTGAAATTCTAGCTAACAAGGTTTCACATTTGCTAATATGCAATGCAGCACAAAAATGTCCGATATTTAAACAGAGATTGGTGGGTAACCCCAACACAAGAGTGAGTGCCGTGTGTGTGTTTTTTCTGATCTACCTAACACTAAAAACGTCTGTGTTCCAGGAGCGATTTCAGGATTTGTGTGCCAGGAAGTGGGGTGGCACACAGGGGCAATAATCAGTCGGGGGGGGATTTTATTCTGATTTTATCAGAATTCAGCATAGAAAATCTGCATAGAAACATATGAAATATTGAATAGTATAAAACAACAAAATCTAATTTTGCTAAACAAAACACATTCATTATTAATTTCACTTGTTTTTATATATATTTTTGCAATATACTTACACTAAACTTGCCACAAACTTCCACAAAGAAAACCTTCCTGGGTTCAGACAGGAAAAAAACAAACAGAAACAAAGCGCAATCAACAATTTATTTCTTAAAGCAGCAAGTGCTCTACAGCAAGATTAATATGTTGACTTTTGAAGTGGCCTCACAATTTTAAAAAGTACAAAGTTTCCATACAATGTGTGTTTAAAGTATATATCCATTTACCAAATTGAAAGGCTGTGATTGGCAGAACAGGCAGCAACGTAACAATACTCTGATCCAATGGAAATCAAATTTGGCCCAATGGAGGGGGCACAAGGAGGGGTGCAATCATATGCACCACCCCAGGCCCCCCCTCTAGACCCGCCACTGCTGTGTTCCCAGGTACTGGATCTCTCTAACAACAAGCTGAGTGAGATCCCCTCTGACCTGAGTGACTGCCCCAAGCTGATGTTCTACCAACATGGTGTACTGTGTGGTCGGAGGCATGAATCTAAATTCTGGAAATGCACTCAAAGGTCCCTGGTGGCTCAGGTAAGGTCCTCCCAAGGTGATATACATTGTAGGCCTACCAGTTTAGTTGTGCATGACTAATACAATTGTGTGCAGTGTAAAAAAAGTGTACAGTGTAGTAACAAAAAATACTCACATGTGTTTTTTTAGACAAGCTTCAAACCATCTACCCAGCTGAAGGTATGTCAGTTCTAATGCCAGCCAGACATAAAAAATATGTCAAATGCAGTAAACAAACCACATGGTTAAATTAATCAGAGTTGTATTGGCTTTCAGAGAAATCTTGTGTGAGTTCTTGTCATTTTCAGTTCAGTTGTTACACGGTCTATTGTATTTGTCACCATGAACTCTTATAAGAACACGGGTTTGTTAGGTTGTGTCGCTGGGTCGGAAGGAGAGATAACTCATAAGACACCTTCATCTGGAGGCGGAGGAGCTGAGGAAGCAGAAGCAGAATGCTACTTACGACTCTCTGTTCTCTGTTGAGGAAAGTGTTTTGAAAGATCCTCATTAGATAACTGCAGGCTGGAGTCCAGGGAGGAAAGTTTGTTTTGTTTGAGAGACAAACTGATTTTCAAAATTAAAGACAACGTGTATACCAAAACACTTTGTTGTAAAAGACATATGTATAACTTGGGATGCTATTTTTACAGTCTATGGTTTGAACACATGAGGGCAGTGTAAGTATGTTGGTTGGACCACAGCTTTAGTCTGATTTTGTTTCAACCAATGCATTGATAACACATTATAAGACATCACATACTCATTAAGCCCTTATATCTGCAGGTGGTTGTAATCAGTAGTTATATGTGATAAAAAGAAAATCTTGAAAAAAGAGGATTTAAAAGATATTATTGATTATGATAGACATGACTGACTTATATCATCTAAAGCCCAAATGTTTTTTGAATCTGTGTCTAATGCACCACAGTGTGCTTTAGGGAAGGCAAGGTAAGGCAGCTTTATTTATTTAGCACATTTTAGCAACAGGGCAATTTAAAGTGATTTACATAAAAATGATTAAAGTAAAAATGAACAGATAAAATATGAGAAAAAGTTACAATGCAGTATAAGAAATTAAAGATTAAAGAGCAGTAAAAAACAGCTAAAAATACAAAAGCAGATAACAATGCAACTTCAAGTAAAGTAAAGTCCTACATGACTTTCTGCCAGTTTAACATAGACGAGTCAGGAAGATCGATCAACAACTTGACAAGCTCAGTGTCACACACCAAATCTTCTTCACTGTGCGCTGACAGCCCGAACAAAGTCAAATCGTGCAATTTTACCAATTCGATTTTATTTTCATAGTTTTGGCCAGTCAATGAACAAATCGATACATGTATTTGATTGCATGCATGTTTATTGTGACATGACTGAAACTTCAGTGTGCTTACATAAGTAAACTCTATGGAAGCAGATCGGTCCCAGGATCTGCGAAAGTACCGGAAAATATTAAATTCAGACAATTTAAGTAACTTGTAATTCAACTAATTATTGTTGTCGCTGTGAGTTATTTCTGTGGCTGTTCCTGAGTGAACAGCCAAATGGGTCTATAAGATACTTACAATCACATGTGTAAGCCACGTCCAGATACTTGTAGGTGCCAACACAGGGGTCTCCAAACACAGAGTTGCTCGCTGCAATGGTACAGCTGTTCTTTCCATTACAGCTGTGGATGCAAAGTGACATGAGTGAGAACAGGCTTTGAATACACTGGAGAACATAAAATCTGGTGTGCGTTATAAAGGTGATGATTTTCTTTATGTGTTATAAAATCTCAGCTTGTCTATTAGCAAAGAAAATTGCCATGCACTCATGGCTTCAGACTTTATTATAGTGGTTCCTTTTTCCCAGTTGCACTTCTTTCCTGCTGCAGTACATCACACACTGAACTCAGCTTCTACAATGCTTCACTGGCTGCATGCCTCATACTTTGAAAGACACAAACACCAGATGTATTTACTTAGGCCTTGAATGATTTGTGCATGTGAAATGCCTCCCTTCTTTGATCCCTTCTTTTGTCAATTTTACTTCCTAACTGACTGAGGGAACCTAGCAGTAATTCTAAATCATTTGCAACGTAACCAAGCGATCTGTGCCAATAGGAAATAGTCTTAATTTTTAACAATATATTCAGTAAAGGTTGTGCAGCTGTACCTGTCAGCAACTTTTGGTGTGGGGCTTGAGCAGTAGATATTTTGAACTTGATTGGGAGGCCGTTGGTAAATGCAGGTGGTCTGGTCACGACGTCCATAGTCTGCACCATACACAAATATAACCTGCCCTTGATCTGTTAAACAAAAGGATGAACAATTGTTACAATTGTCGAGGTGGACAAGACAACAATGTAGTGAAGATTAAGAGAGGTCTGTTGCATTGAAAATGTAATTATGTTTATCACATTAATCCACCATAAATTAAAAAATATATATATTACCACACTGGAGTTGCGCCAAAGAGCCCTCGCAGGCATCAATGTGAACTGTCAAAGCAACATGAGGGAAATCACATTACTCTAGAAAACCTGTAGCTTCTTTTATTTATGCAGATACGTGACAATGTGGCTCACGTGCTGGGAGGCAGGTGTAGGTGGTTTCCAGGTATTTGTAGATGCCATAGCAGGGATCAGTGGTAAAAACGTTGATGTTTAGTTCACATTGCCTCTTGCCATCACACCTGTAGGAAACACATTACAAGCATTTTTTTTAGCACAACTTTTAACTTTTAACACACTTTCCTAGGCTAGCTCAACAAAGTAGTACATTTGATTCATTTCATGTAAATGATTTAAATCATTTTTGAAAGCTCAGTGACATTGAATCATTGACCTAATTAAGAGAGAGTGTCCCATTTAGAATACAAGTAATAATAATAATAATAACAAAGTATATCATTCTATGATTGTACATGTAATGTGTACCTATTCTTGAGGACGTCAACTGTGCCCGCTAGAGAGCATTGTGTATTGGCGAGCTGTGCTGGAGGTCTTCCCTCACTGCAGGTCACAGTGTCTGATCGTCCATACAGAGCCGTCTGCACACTGATCACTCCGGTATCTGTTACACAGCAGGGGAACAAGACAAGTTATATGACGGCTTCAACAACTTCATTATATTTCTATGGCAATCAAAAAAAATTATTTGTCATATTGTCACATTTCATTCCTATTATTATTATTTCCTGTATATTGTATGTATGTATATTTTTCCTAGTATTTCATTTATGTTTATATTCTGTGGTGTGAGACTGATTTTGCTGCTGTAACACCGTAATTTCCCATTTTTCTTGGGATCAATAAATATCTATCTATCTATCTATCTATCTATCTATCTATCTATCTATCTATTGACTGAGCCTAAAATTTCAACAGTCTCAGCTGAGAATGTTTGTAGTAGGCTGAAGTATTTGGTGTTTCTCTCTGCCATAGTATATTTTTCTGGTTACTAAAGCCCAAAAATGTTCTTAATGCCTCAATACTTGTTAAATCAGTATATTAAGGCCTTCCAACCTAAATGTACCACTCACAGTGGACCCAAAAATTTGAGAGAGTTCAGTCATACCGCAGCTCAGGCGCTGGACATTGCCGTCGCCGCCACAGGTGATAGCTTTCTCTGTGGAGACAACTAAAACAACAGACATGAACGAACAAGTTACAGAGTGTTTAAGCCACATACTGTA
This sequence comes from Etheostoma spectabile, assembly GCF_008692095.1. Classification (NCBI taxonomy): domain Eukaryota; kingdom Metazoa; phylum Chordata; class Actinopteri; order Perciformes; family Percidae; genus Etheostoma; species Etheostoma spectabile. The sequence goes on along the minus strand of NC_045739.1, from coordinate 16,939,861 downwards.
TGCAGAAAATAAATGCAAGCATAATTGTTTTTACATTCACTCAGATAATTTACCTGCTGTCATGAGCGAACATGTTGCTGCCAGCACTGGAAAAGAAACATCACTGTCATGTGCCAGCCAACATGAGCAAAAGTTAGTCTCTCTCTAAAAAAACTTTTATCCTACTTTATCCTAAACCCCTGTCCCATGCACATTTGTCACAAATAGCTCAAATTGTTAGGAAGAATATTTCCACTGCAAATAACCTAACATATTCAGTCGTGGAATGTTCTAAGTACATTTACTAAAGTACTGTAGGTAGGCCCACTGAAGTACAAATTTGAGGCACTTGCACTTTCTTTTGTGGTTACATTGTGGTATTAGTACTTTTACTTAAGTATAGGATCTGAATACTTCTTCCACTGCTGACCATTTTGCGCCAAACATACAAGTTATGTGTGCAAATCAGCCTGTTTGTTTTGGGGACGTAGCATATTGGTGTGGCAAATAAACAAGGATTTAGCCTATTGTCTCAGCACCTATGTCATAGCCTACATTAAAGCTTTAACTTCTTCAGCAAAACAGCAGAAATCAAACTTAATTCCTAATTTTACATGAACACCCATATAATGAGTTCTATAGTTGTCAGTTGCAGGCTACTTACACAGTGTGGTGCTGAGTCTGAAGTGGAGCATAGTTTTAGAAGATCCGGTCTGAGGTAAACAGTGAGACAGATGCTGCCTGGACCTGTGGGCCTGGATGTTGGATCAAGAACTGCCTTTGCCTTATATAGTTCCTACATTACAATAGCTTGATCTTGCGCAATTGGTTTATCAGTATGCTGACTCACATTACGGAAATATCATGAGGTGGGACCATGGGTGCGACATGCAAAAATCCCAGAACAAATTTTATGACAGCATTGCAAAACTCATTAGAAGGGCATACAAAGTTCATTACTTGTGGTGATGTTACAGTCATCCACTTGTTCAGGTTTTCCATAACAAATAAGCCAATCCTCTCTCTCTCATTTCTCACATATTCTTGAAGGAGAGCTCATTGTTTTGAGATGATGACTGAGGAGTTTAGACCCATTTTTTTAAGCTCATGCATTTGTGTGACTAAATAGTCTTCCTTATGCATGATGTCCATTACAGCAACGAATGACAGTTCTCAGTTTTTTCATATTTTTGATTTGCAGTAACATTTTTACCTAGTTGTTTTTTACAGTAACTCGTTTGAGGTTCCTGTAAACTGTTATTTTTCTGTGGACTTCCTGGAACACTGTAAAGCTCCTATTGTTTGTTTTTTTTGTCTCTGGACTTCCTGGAAGATCCAGATAACACTTGGAGTCACTGCAGTGGAGCTTTGCTTGTGCACATTTCTTTAGATTCTTGTTAAATTATAATTAGCACAAAAGCAAAAAAAAAATAAAAACCTAATTACAAACTGACAAGACACATGCTGCTGGTTAAATGTGTTGTACGTTTATTGTGATTTCAGAAGGCTACATTTAGCCTATGTTAGAGTGACGAAAGGATCTGCAAAAAAAACAGATACATTATATTTAAGTGACTGGTTGTGCAAAATGTGTTACCGAAAGATGGTTAAATGAACATATTTTGCACTTTATCAGCACAGCACAATGTTTCTAAACTCAAGAACCAATCTAACCCCAAACCTTTGCATTTTTAGAGCTTATATTATAGGATTTTGTTTTTTATTGTTGCTTAGATAACACTTAAAAAGCTTTGAGACAAAACCTTCTGAAAGAAGTCAAACTACAATCATTAGATCTAAGAAAAGTCTTTCATTCGATTTAGGTGCGGCCCAAAACAGCTTGGGTGTTACACGATACCAAGACCTTATAATAGCAGGGAAAACCCTGAAAAGTCGATTCTTCTGTCTCACTAAACCTTTAGAACATTGTATAACTGAACCCAGTATGTGATGCCTCTTAAACAATTGTGATTGGATTGCTTCATAACTGCGGTTCCCCACCCCATACTTTATTCCACATCATGTTTTACTGCACGTTTGGACCACAGACTGGCTTCAGTAGTGAAATTATGCAAACTGGCCTTCCAGCTACTTACATCCACATGCATAAGCCACCTCCAGGTACTTGAAAGTGCCGTGACAGGGGTCTCCAAATACTGAGTTGCTTGCTTTGATAATACAGCTGTTTTTCCCATTGCAGCTGTGGAGGCAGAGTGACGTGTTAGTGAGTACAGGCTTGAATGTGCGCTGGAGCTTTCAACTTTAAGTACACGTTGACAAAGACAACTGTACCTGTCAGAAACTGTGCTTGAGAAATGTGAGCAGTCAGTATTTTGGATCTCAGAAGCATGCCGTTTGTAGGTGCATGTGCTCAGGTCGTGGCGTCCATAATCAGCACGGTAAATAGATATAACCTGGCCTTCATCTGGCGAGAAGAGGAGGAAGAGTTGGAAGCAAATACAAAAAATTAGCTTTGAGAGGCGGGTGATCATGACCAAAGACAAAGTTTAATTTTAAGATGACTGCTGAAATATTAGAGAGCTCATGTTTGTAATTTTAATCCACCATGCACACACACAACAATGACGTGATCTTACCACACTGTAGGTATGCCAAAGAGTGCTCGCAGGTCACATGGTGAACTGTCAAAATAACAGCAATCACATTAAACATTGGAAGAAGAAGAGAACAAAGACATACTTTATAGACAAGAGGGGGAATTTGATTTAGCTTACTCTGTTATTTTTATATATACACACACACACACACACACACACACACACACACACACACACACACACACACACACACACACACACACACAGGCAGGCAGGCAGGAAATACGCACACACAAACAGTATAATACGAACATACTGTATATGTCCTGTACAGTGCATAGACTTTTTGCTGTTTTGCTTTAATGTGATGCAGACATGTGACTGACTTGCTGGGAGGCAGGTGTACTTGGTCTGTAGATATTTAAAAGTGCCAGGGCAGGGATCACGTGCTCCTAAGACATCCAGGCTTACTTCACACACTTTTTTTCCATCACACCTGCACAGAGAACATAAAGAGCATGATTCAAGTAGAATCACAAGGACACACAGTGCTGTGACTTGGGCCAATGTGAGGGGCAAGGCAGTTTTAGCAACAAGGCATTTCAAAGTGCTTCACATAAAACATTATAGAGCAGTTAGAAACAAAAACAATTGTTGAAGAGAAAAACAAATGAAACAGACTGATATACAAGAATAAAAGTTACAGTGGAGTGTAAGAAACAAACAATTACTTAAAAAGGCACCATGACAAAGAAAAGTCTTTAGCATTGATTTAAAAGAGCAGAGTTGCAGCAGACCTGCGTTTCGAGACATTAAGAGACTATTTACTTCCTCATTCTCGAAAGAATTAGTCACTGTAGGACGGATAAGGAAGCTGAAGAATACACTCAATACTAAAGCACAGAGGATCTAGTGTACTTCTTCCTGTCTAACACTGAATATGGAAGTAATTGATGGCACTGCAGATGCTTGTAATATTTATTGTAATGCATGTAATACACGTGTTCGAACTATTGTTCTTGTTGTGTGGTTGTATGTTTTTGTTTAGTATTTCAATAGTATCTCATTAGCTGCATTTAGAATACATGTAATGATAAAAAAGCAGTATATTATTCTTCCATGACTGTACATGCAATACCTTTTCTTGAGGATGTCCACTGTGCCCTCTTGAGAGCACTCTGTATTGGCAAGCTGTTCCTGAGGTTTTCCCTCACCGCAGGTCACACTGTCTGCACGTCCATACAGCGCTTCCTTCACACTGATCACTCCGCCATCTGTGATACAGCAAAGAGGAAGAAATTAGAAAATTAGTAAAACTAATATTACTGTTTTTGTCTACTTGCAGCGATCACTTTACCTACCCACTTACCTTTTTCTTGAGAACAAGGTACAGAAAGTTATTTACAAGGACAGTAACACTTAATCACTTTTGATTATGATGCCTAACTACTGATCAACTCATTCTGTTCATCCCGTGACATACATATCAAATTGTTTTCTTCATAATCCAGAAAAGATTCAGCACCTAAACCTTTTTAATACCTTTACACTCAGATTAGTCAAATGATTATAATAAAACAAAACAAAAATGCAATGATCAAACCAGCTCTTTAGTGCTGCCAAAATATGCACTGTTGTGGCTGTATATACGAACATACTGGCATACCACAGCTCAGGCGATGGACAGCGTTGACTTCACAGGTGGTAACTGTCTCCGTGGCAACACCTAAAATCATATGGAAGTATTAGTTTAACACAAAGGCATATACGTAAATATGTGTATTCAAGCATCCAGAGATATTTACCTGGACTTAGAAGCACATAGGTTGCTGCCAGCACTGAAAAAAAGAAACATTAAAAGGACCGCACACATTTATTTACATTGTCTTAATGAGTCAGCCTAAACTAATTGATTAAAAGACTTTTTGTTATTATAGTCATCAGCATACTCACAGAGTATGTTGCTGAGGCCGAGCATGGTTAAGCAGGAACCAGTGAGAATAATAGTGGATTTAGAAACACTTAGTATTTATTCAGTTGGATCTAGGGGAGTCAACGTCTATTGTGCAAAACAAACCTGAAGCTGACTCCAGTGGCTCCGGTTCAGCTGGCTGAAATTTCCAAAATGAGAATACCATGACAATACCATGAGGGACAGCAGACATCCAGTCAAGAGGCCCGAGCATACAGACATGCCAACAGGGAAACTGAGGGAGACTGGGAGCTGATGAGAAGTGCAGCAGTTGTTTAAAATATTGGCCATTCCTACTCTTAGCCATGGCAAAGTAAGAAATAAAAACATTTGGATCAACATGACTGCAACTAAATACAATGAATACTTTATTGTAATGATTGCCATATTCAGGTTACTTATGTATGTGGAACTAACAAAACTAAATATGTATCAATACCTATTTTTTTTCCGCAACTTTTTGTATGCGCATCAGAACACAAACTTGTCTCCTAAAAAGACTTATCAATCTAAATGGCTTGCCTGGTATGTTTTGGAAGAAATGTGTGTGTATAACGGAAACCTTTTTTTCCAGTTCCTTGACACTGAAGAATGATCTGAAGTTTGCATCCAGTGTCCACTTTGTGATTAGGTTTATATTATGGGAATGATCATGATTTACTTAAATATAGGACATAGTCACAGTATATGTGTACAGAAGCATATTACATTCACCATAGATTTTTTTTTAGACATCTTGTCTCGTAATTACGAGATCCTGATCTCGTAATTTTGAGAAAAGACCTTGCAATTACACAAAAATAACTCATAATTTTGGGAAAAGATCACGTAACTAAGTGATCCTGATCTCGTAATTTTGAGATAAGATCCTGTGAGATCATTTTAAACACCCGGAAGGCATCACCATGTGGGCTAGCTAGTTGTCTTTAGACCACGGCTCAGTGATCTGAACTGTAGGCCTACCACCGAGAGGCAACATTAAATTCAGCTGGGTTAAGTTTGCGTAATACTTCTATTCTAACTTTAGAGAGAGCATTAGTTAATGGACGTATCTGTTCAACTGATCCTGCAGAAACACTAATGTCCAACAGATCAGAAGGCTTTCCGCCAGAACAACCTCAAAGTCCTGAGGTGCCTGTGGAAAAACAAACTGATAACAATCCTATCTGTAGTATTTAAAGACATTATATAAATGACTCAAACCCAAATCAAAATAAAAACGCATTGTACGGATGTTGTATTAAGGAAGACAAAGATGAGTAGCTACAAGCTTTTGGTGATGATGTCGGTCCGTACCATAGACCGTTAGTGTTAAATATACAGTCTATGGTCCGTACATCAAAGTTTGTAAAAATGCATTCATCTCAAAATTACAAGATCTTTTTCTCAAAATTACAATATCCTGATCTCGTAATTATGGATTTTATGATGAATGTAATACGCTTGCATACATGTGGCCTAGTTGAGTCTTTTCTTTGTTTTGATTAAGCGTGTTGAAATGATGGTTGAATTGAGTTGCACTGTAAATTGGTTGAATGTGAATTGTTTATCTATGTCGTGCAGCTCACACAGGAAATTTTCAGATGTGGGCTAAATAATAAAAGGCTTAAGGTTCATGGCTTACTGTCACACCGTCATGAGTTACTGGGAATTAAAACAGAGGCATATTGTAAATAAATAGGACCATTTAATATCCAAATCTGTTTCTTCATAATTTCTGACAAAATACTGTGATCTAGTGTTCTGTACGCTATCCATGTATATTATTGTATTAGCATCAGGGCTTAAAACTACAAGACATGACCTGGTATTTTTCTGTCTATATATATTGCCATTTTATGGAGTATATCATCACTACGGAAGAGGATTAGGGCCACTGGTGAAACATTTGTGTGAGTTCTGACTTTATTCTCAGAATTCTGAGAAAAAAGTTAGAACTCACATACATTTTTGTCACCAGTGGCCCTAATCCTCTTCTGTACATCACTGATACTTGGTTTAAGACATGTGATTCAGAAGGACTTGAATATCCAAAGGAGGCTGGCAAAAATTATTTAAAAAAATGTTTGTCTGTCTTACATTTTAAAGCTAAACTGTAACATTGAATAAAATAAAGCACATTTACGATCTGAGTTAATATCAACCAATTATAATGAGCCTGAAGGTGGTAGAAAAACTGTGCAGAGAAATAGAAATGTGTAGGACTTGTTTTGAAAAACGTGAGGCAAGTGGGAGTAGGAAAAGCAACTTCAAGAAAACAAAAAATGTTTTTTTTTCATGATGACTCAAGACAACTGGCAAAAATATTATCCAAAATGGGAAGAAAATGTTCCAGTCAACAATGTTCTGCTGGCACTAACATGTCAGGCAGCAAGACGTGAGAACCTGGGATTCAATGGTTATTCAAATGAAGATCTAGGTACGGCCCGACAGGTTGAGAGATTCATGGCCTAAAAAAAAAACCAAAATGAATTTTTTACTAGCCATGACAGTGATGTGTTTTAAGCTTGTGACTGTGTGTGTGTGTGTGTGTGTGACCATTGCACAATGTTGTCCTAGAGACACCTACTGTAGCAGGAAATACCAGAGAGGCAGTCTTAAGTACTTTGCCAGGTGTTAATATGTCATCAGAAGGTGATCTCTAATTCTAGTTAGGAAACAAACAAAACCACTGTAGCCGAAGGCCCTATACGAGACGATGTTTTGGTGATAATATAATGAATTAGGAAAAACAGCTTCCTTCCAAACAGTGTAAGATGTCAAACAATACAACAAACAACAACAAGGAAGAAGAGAATACACAATAATGATAACCCAAAGACGAACACAGAACCACAATTAATTTGTATGGCCTTCAGTAATCAGAAGGACGCCACTTGGGTCAGGGGCATAACATTGAGAGGCCCCTTACCCTACTTTCAACCCTCCAGGATTACAGTTTGCCATGAATACACACAAACACAATTTGACAAGGAGAAAACAATACCGGCATCGCTGTCTCGGCTGGTAAACACATGTTTAAAAATACATATTAAATGGGACCATTTCTATTTTTTTTTTATAGACCCCTGGTGGCAGTTGGTAGAAGTAACAGACTCAGAGAAAGTACCTGTGAGATCTCAAGTCTTCTGTGAGTCACAAACACCATATACTGGTGTTTGTGACTCAGTTTAGGGTCCAGTCAGATGACTCACTCAATCACTGGCCAACTTTGTGCACTTAAGGGAGTGTAGCACAGTGTGTGTTGCCAGCTGGAGCTGCACTAAATAGCTGTAGAAAACAGATGTATAAATAAGCAGCAGATCAGCCAAATAATATGAAATGCTTCAGCTTCAATGGGGATCTCGTAGTCAAACGTAGTTATGGGGGGAAAAGTACACTCTTATTGCAAAGACGTTATTAGACATTGTTTAGTTATCGCTGTTGTATGATCAATTATAATCAAGAAATCAAATGTATTGATAAAGCTGAGATAGGCATATTAGGATATACATAAATGTATAAAAACTCACTTGTGCCATGATTAAGGTACTGCATTATGGATAGGGTCTTCAACTTTACTAATTAGGCTGTTCAAAGCCAATGTAATTAATAATAAATTATATAAATCAGATATATATCTTCTGATACATGTGTGGGAAACAAGGAAATTGGGAGTACCCTCAATCTACAGACAAACAATGAACTGGCTGGGTCACAAAGACATAGGCACAATTTAGAAAGGAAAGACGAGAAAATGGGGAGTAAGGGTTGAACTAAACATATAAGTGGTTCAAAGCCATGTCTAGATCTAAGAAACATCATGTATGTGTGTGTAAATGTGTTCAACTGACATCGCCCAAAATGCTGTATAAAAAGAAAAAAAGAAATTTCCGTTCAGTTGTCTATACTCAGTTGACTTCAGTTGATCCCTGCCTCACGATCTCACGGTAAGCAAGTAAATAACTTTCCTTTCAGTTTTAAAAGCTTTCAGTTAATTAACAATCAATACGGCATAGTATTATGGTATTTTCACAGTAATACTGTATCAATACACAAAACCACGTATTGATCTTTTATTATATAAATTGGACATTAGAATTTAACTTTTTGGTACTAGAATAAAAACATCAATTGGGTTTTTTGTCAATCCCAGGTTGCAGCAATAACATTTTTGGCGAGATGAACGGACAGGGAAATGTATCTTTTTATCTATTGGAGACATATTTGAAGTTGGAAAAAAGGTAATAAATTGCAACATATTGTGACATGTTTAAAATTGTGATCATATTGTTTTGTGATAATAGTGTATCATGATAATACCGTATCATGATAATATTGTATTATGATAATATCATTTCGTGGGGCCTCTGGTGATTCCCACCCCTATTTTATAAATAGGCCATTAAAGTTTAATGAAATAAGTAAAAGTGAGCCGGCATACCAAGAAAACAAACATAATCCTCGAAGAAATGAGAGGACACATTTAACTCTCATATGTGGCTCAAATCTAGTCAATGAAATATTCCCATGTCTCAAACCCTACTTTCAGCAAATAACTCCACACAAATTCTGTTTAAAAAAAATCTGTAGATTAAAGAGACTTGTAATAAGAGGCAAAAGAAACTGGAAAAAAATCAGTTTATATCAATTTCCCTTACATTTCCTGTGTAGATAAGACAGAAAGATAAGATTAAAAAAACCTAACCTAACCACATTTTCACAGTACAGAATTGATTTTCCCCAAGATGACACCTATACCCAAAAGTCGCCAACAATTAAAAACACAACACCAACTGATAAACAATAAAAATGTACAGTAAGACATGATTGTATCTGTAAAAGTCAAATTTAGCAAATTCATACACTTTGCAACTCTGCTGAGGCATAAGATCAAGAAATTACAGTCATGAAATAGGCACAATTAGAACATAGAACAATAGAACATTCTCTTAAAGTGAAACTGAGAAGTGTAAAGCTGAACTTTGTTGCTATGCTTGCGTTTGAAAGTAGAGAAGTTTGCGGAGGAAATTAAAGGAACCAGGCATTTGCTTGTAGACCCCTTTTGCAGAGTTTTGGGAGACTTCATTATTAACCTGGAAATAAGCACAATCAAAAATCATGTGTGTTTACGTTTAATTTGAAAAGCTCTAAATTGTGAAGGAGATTTAATAGAGCCCTAGCCAATTCTGCCGGTATATCAAGAGAAGCTCACCATCATCAATATTGTGACCAAGTCATGGGTTGCAGCATTTTCATCAAGAATACGGTCTAGTGTCTCGACGTACCAGGAGCCTGACTGGGTGTCTCTCCAAGAAACATAACCTGTGTTGGTCACATTAGGCATTAGGAAGACATACATAGCACATAGTCAAGTTCATCTCAAAATAAACACAGATGTGTATATGCACACACACACACACACACACACACACACACACACACACACACACACACACACACACACACACACACACACACACACACACACACCAGGAAAAGTAGAGTAGGACACCAGAATGTCACTCGGGGTGGGCAGCGTGGCTCTGGCGTCTGGTTCATCAGATGTGCTCAGAGAGTCGCTGCTGGAGGACATCGGAATGGCATCCGTCTGATCATCTGCTCCACCGATGGATGGTTCAACCTCGTCAGGGGACACCTCAAAGCCTGTGTCTTTTTCACCTCAAGGATAAAAACAAATGTTTCCCTATGAGGCCACTTTAATTCAGGGATTATGGATTTTACACGTGCTTCTTTACTTTGAGTCATTCAACAGTACACTCAATGTTAGCTACCTCCGCCGCAGGCCTGGATGAAGAAAAGTTTGGGCTTGCCCTGTAAAGATGGACAATAATGGCCATTGAGGTAGTTTGTGATGTGCTGAACTGGGACATGCAGTCCGTCCACACCATACACGGCACCAGGAAACCGGTTGTGATTCACCTATAAACATAAATGATGGAGAGTAACTGTAGAGCAACTTGAGTCGTACATCAAGAAAGAATGGGGAAGAATTCCACCTACAAAGCTTCAATATCATCATGCAACAACATCAACTTTGAAACATTGACTGGATCTGAATTTGAGCAGGTCGGAGAGAAACGTGACTAACAGGACATGACTTACCTCAGTCCCATGGGAAAGAATGATAACCACACAGCAGTCATATTGTGAATGGTCTTTCTTAGATAAAGCTGACAATCCATGTTTGATTTGCTGAAATGAAGAAACAGCTGTAAGCTTTACGACCAAGATTGCAACGTTTTACATGTGGTGGAAGGTGCTGCAGAAGAAATGACTCTTACTTTTTGTTTCAGGTTAGTCTTCACTTCCACAATAAAGTTGAGTGCCTTGAATCTTCTCTCCAGCTTGTCACAGTCTATGTTGGACCCGTTGCGATTGTTCAGGTCGCTCTTAGGTTCAAACTCTACGTTGTTTATAATGAGGCAATGTCCACATGGGCTGGCATCCATTTTATAGCTCTGACACACACACGCACACACGTGCACACATACATACATACATACACACACACATGCACACACACACACATGCACACACAAAGCAGAGAAAGATGCATGATGTAAATATATAATCTGAGCTTGCATCTACAACATCTTTTGTCTTTCTGTTGGTTGTAAGGTGGATGATCAATAAATGATGCTTACCTGAATACTATCCCGTCGAGTTCTGCCTTGTGGCCTTGGTCTTAAGTAATCCCTTTCAGGTGCTGTGACATAAGCATAAATATGTGTTAAGCATCAAGAAACCTCCCAGACTGTTACCAGCATGTAAATTAATCACATATCTTACATGGACTGGGAGTAGTACTGGGTCTCTGTATTGGGTAGACAGGAACATCATCTTTTCTTTGCTTATCAATATCCATTGGAGGGGCTATAAACAAAGAGCACATATATGAGCCACCTTAGTGTTATACTATTTAAACCAGAGTTACAAATTATTGGAAGAATGTGCCTACAACGTCTTGTCCCCCCCCAAGACAGTTATACTAGTTAATTATAAAATCACACACTTACAAATTGGGAGAGGCTGGACAACAGGGCGGACAACCGGAGTGGGTGTTACAGGCTGTATCTGAACTGTGGGAGCTCCATTCTGAAGAAGCTCCGCCAGGCGGTGCTGATCTGTCTCCTGAAGGCACTCCAGAAATAATGGAAAGGCCCGACTACCACGGGTCTCCAAGTCCCGGACTAACTGTCTTGCCTGGTCACGTCTGGTCCCAGAACTCTGAAAGACACAGTTCCAGATGTGTACCAGCATAACATTACCTTGAATGCAATATGCACTAATGCAATAATTAACCTAAGAACTTGATGCAGTAATATAACGTTACACACGCTGTCTTACCTTTATCTCATCGATCATGTCTTGGGTAAAAACTCCCTTTTCAAGAAGTCCATCATAGAGTTTCGATGGGTCCAAATCTCTCACAAGACTGACCCTATTGCGCTGAAGAATCTTCTTGTGGCTTTCCTCCATTCTCCATTCACTAATAACAACCTACGTGAGGGCAGTGAGACAGAGAAGTATCATAAAAGCTTACAGAAACATCCGGTATTCTAAAAAAGTGCACAATAATCTCGTTCGTGAGAGGGAAATGCCTTGTTCCTTTACTAGAAATGTTTCGTTTCTCTTGCAGTAGACATTTCCTTGTTTACATTACCCTTGTATGTGATTGGTCCACTGAGAGAAAACGAAAGAGAAAAAATGGGGTGCGTTTGATTAGATTTACCGCGCGCCGCTGCCACACGGCCTCTTTACTACAACACATTCACACTCAAAATGGCGTCACGACTAGTAATAAACCAAGCATACACAAACGAAGCATAGGATGTCACTAAATACTCAATCTCCCAAAATGAATTTCGATGCTGAGCGCCTCCCCCTTCCACTCCTGGCTGCTTCGCAGCAGCAGGTTGTGAGCTCTCCCAGTGGGATGCTGCTGAGCACACCCTGTGCTATTTTATGCAGTCTATGGTGTTAACAAGCAGCTGAAGAACATTAAAACCTTCACCAAATATGTGGCGTAGTACCGGTTGACTGCATCTGCTTGAGGTAAATAGAGCTGTTGCGTTGAAATAGCTAGCTAGCCTCTGTATCAACGCAACTAATCCTAATGGGAAAAAAACCTTTTATCCTCGAAGAATAACGTCTATGTCACAGCCCAGTGACATGTCAGCAGGAGTATTATTTTAATACCTGTTGCTTTATTAGGTAGCTAGCTGACATGTATTAAATAGCTTGCCTATAGCTTATGTAGTTAGCATGCTATATAATGCCATTTTCATTTAGCTAACGTTACCCGGTTGCTTTCTTCATATTTCATCATTCACGTTACGTTATGCTAACGTCAGTATGGAGGGAACGCTGTTTCAGATTTGCAAGTCAGCTAAAAGCTGTGTCATTTTTTCAGGTCCTCAGAATAAATCCACCTTATAATTGTGATGGTGATACTTCTTTTGATGTGTTAAAGGTTGCTGTGATGGCAGGGTCAAAGATGTCTGTGCCACTTGCTGTAGTGTTGGTGCTCTCAGTGCTGCTGACTGGGGCAACCCATGCTGGGCCTGAGATGGATCCATACAAAATCTTAGGAGTAACCAGGAGTGCAAGCCAGGCTGAGATAAAGAAGGTCTATAAGCGTCTTGCAAAAGAATGGTAAATATTTTCAAAGAACACTAACTTGCTTTAATGAACCTCATTCTTAACTAATACACATCTTCTTCTCAAGGCATCCAGACAAAAACAAAAATCCAGGTGCCGAGGACATGTTCATCAAGATTACCAAATCTTATGAGGTTAGTCATTTTTCCAAATAGAAGTTATCAATGCATTGTGCAGCTGGTGCATATCATTGGGTATGTGTTGAAACTGCAAAGATTTATTGATTAGTTGTCAACTATTTAATGAATCGCCTACTATTTTCATAATGATTAATCGGTTTGGGTATTTTTTGATGAAAACAAGTAAAAAATTATCTTAGACCCAGCTTCTTAAATGTCAATATTTTCAAGTTTTTTCACTCCTCTAAGAAAGCAAACTAATTGAGTTAATCAACATTTTTCACAATTTTCTGACATACAACCAATCAATTAATTGAGAAAATAATCAACAGATTTTTCAACAATGAAAATAATCTTTGCAGCCCTAGTATGTGTATTTAAGCTTTGATAAAAAGCCTGTTACACCTGCATAATATGTCTGCCATATTGATATGTGTTCTATCCGATATCTAGATCCTTTCCAGTGAAGACAAACGTGCCAATTATGATCGTTACGGGCAGACTGATGACACCCAGCCATACGGCTACGGTCCGCGCCAGGACACCTTTAACTTCGATGAGTCCTTCTACAACTTTCCCTTCAACAGCAAGACCCAAAGGGACTTTGCTGACAGCAAGTACACGTTGCACTTCAAGCAGTATGTTAATGACGTGGTGCCTGACAGCTCCAAGAGACCATACCTGATAAAGATCACCTCTGACTGGTGCTTCAGCTGCATCCACATTGAGCCTGTATGGAAAGAGGTGGTGGAAGAGATGGAGACTCTAGGTTTGGCATTAACCTATAAATAATCCATAATTATCCAGCAGCTGCTGCCTGTGAAATTGCATACAGCGAGTTGAAAAGGTTGATTTGTGTGGACATCCTGTCTTTGCAGGTGTCGGGATAGGTGTGGTGGATGTTGGCAATGAGAGACGATTAGCAAATCACCTCGGTGCTCATCGCACCCCATCAATACTCGGAGTCCTAAATGGCAAAGTGACGTTTTTCCATTACGCTGTAGCAAAGGAGCACCTGAGACAGTTTGTAGAAGACCTTCTTCCTCAAAGACTTGTGGAATGGGTAAGTGATTAAATCTGTGTATGGAGTATATTACAGGGTGGATGACTAAAATATTGCTTTAAATGTAAAATGCCGGTGAACAGATTGCTAATAGATATACGGTAGATATATTCAAAATGAATTAATCATTGTGTATTTTCTATACTTTAAGGTCACCGACAAGAATGACCGACACTTCTTGAACAGCTGGCATGAGCTCAACAAGCCACATGTGCTTCTGTTTGACCAAGTGCCTGTCGTTCCTCTGCTTTACAAAGTAGGCTCTTGTCTTGCAGGGTTTTTTATGTGAAATGTATCTCAGGTGCCACTGATAGTAATTACATCACTGACACAAACATGCCAATCATTTATCTCTGCATCTCCATAGCTGGCAGCTTTTGCTTATAAGGACTACTTGCAGTTTGGCTATGTGGACCAGGGCCTTTCAGAGACGGCTAAGCTCCAGAAACAGTTCAATATTAACACTTACGCTCCAACTATGTTGATCTTCAAAGAGAGCATTGACAAGCCTGCTGACATTATACAGGTAAATCACAGTAGCAGGGAGCTATTACTCACTGTTATCTGATACAATGAACTCCTTGTCCACTGAAATGTCACCTTACACTTTTTTTTCTACACTGTTATGTTTGTTCTAGGCTAAAGGAATGAAAAAGCAAATTATTGATGAGTTCATGTCAAACAACAAATTCCTCCTTGTGCCGCGGCTGGTCAATCAGAAGCTCTTTGATGAGCTCTGTCCTGTCAAACAGTTCCATAGACGCAGAAAGTAAGAGAACCAAACATATTTCTTTTTTTAACATCTGTAAATAAGTCAGAGGCAATTAAAATATTATGTTTTGTTGGAAATTCCACATTTAAGGCATGTAGTTTGCATTTACTAAGTTACTGTTTTGTCTTTCCTCCCCTAAGATACTGTGTCCTGCTGATGACAGGTGACGACGAGTCCTTTTCTCTTGGGAACCAGGCGTTCCTTTCATTTGCCTCCACCAATACCAAGGAAGTTGTGAGATTTGCTTATGTGTACCAACGGCTGCAGCAACCTCTTTGTGACACTCTCATGCAGAACAAAGACAGTGGACCGCCACCAGCACAGGTACACTTACATACATGTCAAACACTACAACTGTCAATTCAACCATGAAGCTAAAGCACAAATGGGGATTTAAGAATTGGTATCGCCTTAGGATATGGAATGTATGACACTACCTCAGCATATTTGTTTTAATAATCAGTGGAGTAATGTATTGGTGCAAGGACTTGAGAATGTTTTTCCTCATAAGTAGTGTGTTATTCAAGATTCACAGTAGCGGACTGAGTGCTGTTTTTACTCAGGTGGTGATCCTGGAGAGGCGTAACGCTGCAGGGAAGGCCTTGTTTAAGCCAGTGACCACCTGGAATGGCAGTGAGGAAGACAAGCAGTGTCTTCTGGAGGAGCTGGAGCGACTTCAGAAAGACCCGTCCATCCTCGTCCATGACGCCATGCTGCCCGAACTTAACAACGAGTTTGCCTCTGTAAGTTCTCAAATAGTGGGTTTGAACAATGCTCATCAGTGTTAAACATCAACCATCAGACCTGTTACTAAATGTAATAATCGCACCCTATAGATGTTTGTAATCCGATGGATCTATGCATCTTACGATTACCTCTCTGAAGTCATCGACGATATTCTGCATAACAACTGGTAGGTACAAGTCTTTCGTTTCATTTCAGATTCACTTAAGCCATTTCATGTATATGTAAAAATGTAATGGTGGAATGTTTCTGAAGTTTTAACATTACACTACAATAATAAGTAACTATAAATACTGTAAATACAGTGTGTCTAGTTGCACTAAGACATCTGCGATGATTTGCAGGCGTGAGATGATGCCTCTCCTGTCTCTCATCTTCTCTGCCTTGTTCATCTTGTTTGGAACTGTGGTCATCCAGGCCTTCAGGTCGGTTGCTTAACCCGTACATCTTAGAGCATCAAAACTGTAACTATAGCACCATCAGACAATCCTGGGATTAGTGTAAAGGATACAGGATAGAGGATAGTTACTAGAGGATAGCGAAAGCTAAGGTCAAGCCAAAGAACACAAAGTAATACTGCCATTCATTTTTTACTCTTCTGCGTCTGCGTATCCCTTTTAGGGAAAACCTTTTTTCCGTGTGTTTTCAGTGACTCAAGTGAAGATAAGCCGACTAAACCAAAGGCAAAAGATGGAACAAAAGCAGAGAATGGGTCACCCGGGAACAATAGTGCTTCAAGGCAAGACTACCTTTTTTATAGTTTCCATATTAAAGTTTCATCAAGTGCAGGATTCATCATCATGTTGTTAAACCTTTTTTTTTTCTTTTTTTTCTGTTGATTGTAGTCGGCCTCCCAAGAAGAATTTTGTGGAGGTGACGGAGCTGACAGATATCACTTACATGAGCAACCTGGTGAAGCTGAGGCCGGGACACATTAACATAGTGCTGGTGCTCACTGACGCCTCCAAGAACATCCTCCTTAGCAAGTTTGCCAAAGAGGTGTACTCCTTCACTGGGTAAGCTAAAGATTTCCTTTTCCTTGTGTGGGGCAAATTCCATTCCAAAGTCCATCATGTTTTGTTTTTAAAACATTCTTGTTTCGTATAAAGCGAACCTGTTTATAGATACTTCATCACATTCATTCTTTCAACACTCTCCTAGGAGCTTGACGCTGCATTTCTCCTTCCTGAATATTGACAAGCACGGCGAGTGGATGAACACACTGCTGGAATATGCCCAGGACGCCATGCAGATCGTTGCGGACGAAGGTAATGCGGGAAACCATGAGATGGACTACACCGGCTACGTGCTGGCTCTTAACGGGCACAAAAAGTACCTTTGTCTGTTCAAGCCCGTCTACACCGGGGAAGACCTTGACAGTAAGTCATCTGAGGATGAAGGTGGCACTTCAGGGGGGAGGTCGAGGTCCAGTTCACGTGACGACCACCCGCCGCGCAGATCCAACCGTTCCCGCAGCTTATCCACCCTGCAGATCCACCACAAACTGGACCGTCTAGGGTTGTGGATGGAAAGGCTCATGGAAGGCACTTTGCCTCGCTACTACATCCCGACATGGCCAGGACTTGACAAAATCACCCCCAGTAAATAGATTGAGGTGTTTTCTGCTGAAGTTAGGCTATAGATATCTTTTCTTTTTTCTTTTTTTTTATTGAGACCACTATTACAGAAAACAGATGCACAGAAGTTGGGTCAGTATAACAAACTTGGCTTTAGTGCAACTATTGTGGGACAGGTCCATTAGTGCACCCCTCTTACAATCATTGCATGCTGTTGTCAAATATTGGTAGTCATATTTTATTCAAGCTAATGCTGCTGCTGTTACAGCCTTGTTAACAGAAAGAAAAATCACTGTGGCCACCTGGCCTTCAGTAATAAATACTGTGAATGGAGATGCATGTCTTTTAACACTAAAATGTCTTGCGTTGTTATGCATCTCAGCCCATTGTCTTTCAGTGATGGATGACCTCCTGAATGCTGACTTGCTTGTGCAGTGTTGCACACTGCTGTAATGACAAAGCCTTGGTCTATTTAATAACAGTTAGCCAGTAGCTTTATGTAGCAATATCATTTTCTGAATGTTTCCCAAATGGCCCCGATTGACTGATACATTATCATTTTGTCACCTTGAATTATGTAGACATGAAAGTGAAGTCAAACTTCCTGTGTGCTCGCTTGGTTTATCAATTTGTTTTGTCAACATTGAGTGTAAAAACTGTCATGGATATCATTTTGTGGGTACATTGTGGTGTATATATTGTACATAATCATGTTATCTATGGGATCTGTATTTTAAAGAGTATGTATCTTGAAAAGATAAGGTGAATGTTTTACATGGATGTATCAAAATGCTGTAGTTATGTTTTTATTTTCTAGATTTTATTAAGATTTTCTTTTACAAGTTATTGTAAAAGATGATGTCAGATGTTTCAGTTGGTCTACAGTTGTCCATCTATCCTCTTGGTGGTTGTAATAAAATGCTTTATGTTTATTAATTACGTTGTTTGTATTATGTTTATGCCTTTCTTACAAGCTTATGGTTTTTATCATTTGACAAGAAATAACGCCAAGCCATGCATCTTTGGTGTTAGTGGGTGGACATTACATCCAGCAAGGTTTAGATCATGGGAGCCCTGGATAATCTCAGCTCCCTAAATCTAACTAAAATAACAATTATTATTTAGATAAGACTTAATCAAGACAAATGAGTGAGCCAAATTTCTCTTTTCCACAAATCCCTGTCTTCTCCAAATAACCATCACCATCATAATTGGGACTAGTGTAGGGTGTGTTTCTCATGGTGTTTCATGTTCTACCTCATACTTACTGGAAATTTTAGATCCTGGATAGTCCTCTAAATCCCATTGAATGTAACGGAATGAAAATCATCTTCCATGGGATGTCATACGCTTTTTTTCTACATCAAAGAACACAGCGGCTACTTTTTCTTTGTTAACTTCCTATATTATCCTCTATACATAACACTGGAAAGTACCCCTTTCTTTCCTGAATCCACCTTGTCACCTTACATGATCCTGTTTCTCTGAATAACGCTGTACATACTGTTTCATTTACCAATCGTTCAACTTTCCTTAACACAAGAATTAACCATTAGTTTAGCTTTTTCTTTATTTATTACTGCCATTTCCTTTCCATTTGTTAGCAGAAGATAACCGCTCTTTGTCTCTCTCTCTCTCTGTCCCCTTTCATCTTTCTAATCATCCCAATTGTCACAAATTTGAAGCCCTAACCTCTGCTGTTGCATTAATTATTCCTGCTGTAAAGGTCATCTTACTGGATTTCGATGTGGATATTTGCCATGGCTTTTCTTATCTGCTAGTCTGAACAACTCATGTGTTGGTCATTGCTGCAGTGATAGGCTAAAGTTGTATTCACTCCACAACCTTCCAATAAACATGTCGTCTTTTGCGCATAACTGGTTCAATTTTAAACAAAAATTCACATCCATTGGACACAGAGTTTCAGCCTCTCCCCTCTGTAGAACAACCCCTAGGTGTAGAACAACAAGACGCAGAAACAGTTCTGTCCCTGCAGCCATTACACAGGAGTGAGTCATAGCAATTTGCACCGGTGTTTATTTATTGTTGCTTTTATTTACAGTATGTATTTCTTTATTATATTTAACTTTTATGTACACTACCGGTCAAAAGTTTGGGGTCACTCACAAATTTCCATTGCACTCCATTATAGACAGAATACCAGCTGAGATCAGTTGCATTGTTTTTTTAACCAGGGCAGCAGTTTTCAGATTACATTATGTGCTGACATAATTGCAAAAGAGTTCGCCAATGTTTTTCTAGTTAGTTTTTTTAAATGATATGAGATTAGTAAACAGAATGTGCCTTTGGAACATTGGGTGAATGGTTGCTGATAATGGGCAATGTAGATATTGCATTAAAGATCAGCCACCCACTCAGATCAGCTGGTATTCTGTCTATAATGGAGAGGAATAAAAATGTGTATGTGAACCCAAACTTTTGACCGGTAGTGTATGTTTTCACAACCTAAACACATTTTTACTAATTAATTTAGTTTTTCTTTCTTTGTACTATTTGTATTTAGTTTACATCTATATTTAAGTATAATCTGGACCAGTAAGAACTTTTCTATTTTAATAATGTGTGTTAAAAACTACTGCAAACAAAATCTACCTCTGGTTACAAATAAAGTAACTTGAACTTGATGTTAATTGATAGATTTGTATTACAGTTTTTTTAGTGAACATGTTGTATAATGTTTTTGTATCTCCTACAATGATGTGTTGTAATTCTGCCACAAGAGGGCACCGTTTCATCAGAAGCAGGTTTGTTAATTTTCAAGCAAATGTGGAAGTTTCCCTTAGTTTCTGGTCTATGCATAGGTTATGTCCTCATTTGCAGATTTGATTCCTGTTCCTTTTTATGCTGGTCCAACCCAGGGTACTCAAACACAAGTCGTAGTGGCACGTTAGAAAATATTTCTGCAGTGTCACGTCCAGAAAAGGTTGAAGGTTGTAGAACACACAACGCATTTCTCAAATAAGGGGAGAAGTGAGGTGCAATGTGTCACAGGCAAGTGGTCCCAGTCATGTTTTTATCTAAACTCCATTAGTCAAAACGTTTATATTAACAATGGATCAAATGGCAATGTATATTATGAAATTATAATTAAAAAAAAATATTTAAGATTAAAATTTAAGACAATAAAAAAGGGTAAAAAAAGTTTTTGGGCCAGTTTGTTTTATTAAGAGTTTATATTCTCCTCATAATATGCTAGAATTGAACATCAGTCAAAGAACTGTTGTGTGCATGTATTTTGCCCCACACTGTTTTTTACGGACGGTGCTCAGCAGTTGTGCAACAACAACTATTCTGCCGTCATTCTGCATTATAATACTACCGCTTAAAGCTAACCAGCAATCCTGCACTAATCCTGCACTTTGCATGGGCCTTTGTAGCTTTACTCATTTCCTGAGAAACCGCAAAAGAAAATGGGCATTTCCATCCACTACTGTAATCGGAATATTAGGAGTTGAGAGTATCACAATAAACAGTTGGTGGCACAAATTCCCCAGTCGGGTGCCATTAGACCACTGCAGAAAAAGAGGACGCACTGAGATGATGCAACTAAAAATGAACCAGTCAAATCTCAAACAGTGGAAAACAGTGTTGAAAATGTGATTTAAATATGGCATGTGTATGTTTCATGTATTAATCTGAGAAACATTACTGTCTCCTTATTATCCTACACATAGTGGACTTTTTTGTCTGTTTCTGGTGTACTACTAATTTTGCTTTTATCGATACACTAACTTTTTTCATCTCAGGGGATGGAAATGTACCTACTGTAAACTGCACGTCTTGGCAGGCGTAGCAACAGTAACTAAGGGTGGGGGGGCTTAGTGTACAGTTATGCTTTGTACTGGTCTCGGTCTGTCTCCCTCTGTCTCGCATTCTTGCACTCACTGACCCGTCTGTATTGAACCTATGTTGTAAATACAGCATTTAAGGGCTCCTATGACTATTTACTCAACTGATACAGTAGAGAAATAAGGAGCGGGGACATGCAATAAAGTGAGGAGAGGTCAAAAAGGAATGGAAGTAGATGTCTTCTTGCTGTTTAGAGGAGTTCATATTTGATGGGTTTTCCTTATTGCTGCAGAAATCCTTGGTTACTCTGGACTGAGTCTGTTGTTATGAGGTGTGGTGTTTTTATTGGAGGTAATAGTGGCTTGACAATGTTCAGTGTTTTGCTAAAGGAAAGCCACTCCCTTCCTCTCAGATTATTTGTCCCTCACCAAATTACTTGCCAAACCTTTAACTGTATGTGTGTGAGATATTGTGTGTATCCATGTATGTTCCGCTCCTTGTGTTCAGTTTTAATTACTGGAGCCTCATTGACTGTATCCTGTGTTTGTGTGTGTTTGTGTGTGTTT
>NC_045739.1:16907475-16918027 GCF_008692095.1 Etheostoma spectabile | reverse complement strand
ATTTTCAGCTTTATGACATATACTGATATGACTAAACCATAATTCACTCACACACATTTGATAGGTTTTTATTTCTGTTACCTAGTAGGCTATAGATCTGTTTGTACATCTCCATCTATTTAAAACTATATTGTGGCACTATTTTATACTAATGAAGGTCTGTTACATTCAAGCCATTGCCAAGCCATTCTCTGTATTTCTCAGTATATGGCTATGTTTACAAAATGGTGTAGTCCGATGACATTTGCGTGCAGCAGATTGAGTATATATAAATATATATCAGGCTCTTTAGCTATATAAAACGATACTTGTTAGGGTCAATTTATTGTGGGTTTTGGTCTCTTTATGGGATTTGTTGACAATAAGTATGACGGATATTAGATTCAGGAAATATTCATTGGAACTCAAACCTTTCTGAAATGAAACAAACAATGGTCATGTTTACTCCTGTGACGGATGCTTTTTACTTTTGTTCTTTTGCCTTGCTCCCCTCATCTTATACACCACCAACCCATGCCCAGAGATCCTGTTTATGGACAGATACATGAAAAGAATACAGCTGGGTCTGAAGTGGCTGCTTTGACATAAGACCTTCTCAAGCTTCCTCTTATGCTGACCTATTTTAGCTAGACAGCACATACACACACACACACACACGCATGCACGCACGCACACAGATCTATATCAGCTTTATCCTGAGATAACATGACATATATGTCCTGTGCTCCCAGACTTTAGTTAAACCCAACAATTATTTTACTTTCCAGGGTTAGGTTTTGAGGCAGAAGAATATAAAACATAAATACAAGTAAAAGTTAAGACAGAGTTAGAGGTATGTTTGCATAATGTTCTTAAGTATGCTCTCCTCCTCTAATCCCACATC
Source organism: Etheostoma spectabile (assembly GCF_008692095.1). Lineage (NCBI taxonomy): Eukaryota > Metazoa > Chordata > Actinopteri > Perciformes > Percidae > Etheostoma > Etheostoma spectabile. Next base: position 16,917,144 of record NC_045739.1, on the reverse strand, counting down.
CTGAGTTGGTTGAATTACCAGAGAATCCAAGAGCCCTGGAGTTAAAACTACACCTTAGCTTGACTCCTGCAATGGGATTTGAGCTTAGTGAAAATGCCTACTGAAGAAAATCTATGTAATTAAGTCGAGGAAAAAGGAAATCTATACACGCTGAAATATTTATGTTCCCCGATTGAGTAGTTTTTCCAGTTTGATGAGTAGACACTAGAAATGTCGTTTAGTATTGGAAATTGTTAAAGGAAATCTTTAATCAGCTAACAAACTATGTAAGTACTAAAACAAATATTTTACTAGTTGAACTGATCGAACATATGAACAGTTTGCAGTAAAAAGTTTATTCATACAATCAATTTTCATGGTCTTGAAAAGAACAAAACACCCACATATAAGCACTGTGCATTTTCTCTTCATGGCTGTCTTGAAACCCAATTATATAAGTACTAAGGTATGTATATGTCCTGGTCTAAAAATGAAAGAAGTATAACATGACAAATCTAAAGAATCATCAATATGGATTAAAAAAAAAATCAACCTTACAATGTTACAATTTCCAAAGACTTAACTTTGTAAAACAGAACAGTCACCAAAATACTCAAACTACTCAGCTCTACCATTCCCTCTCTGATGTCTTAGTTCAGTTAAAACAGGAAGTGGTTCTTTTGTTTTTAAATGTTGTTATGGTGAGGTCCCTTCCTGTCTGTCCATAAGGCCGGCCGGCATCCTTCTCTAGCTTATTTGTACTCTCATAATGAGGACATGTTAAAGTAGATGGAGAGCAGGAGTTACTCAAACAGTGAGGAGAAAAAGCGGAAAAGAAAGCATGCAACTAAGCAGTTAGGAGGGGCGGTGGTAAGGAAAAAAATGACAACAGTGCACAGAGCAAGTGCCAGTGAGGGAACACAGGAACAGCATTAATAAAGTGAGACACCTGAATGAATTAGAAACCCAGATGTTGTTGTCGGTGTAAGTGCAGTGTCCGTACCCAAAACTCAATTTGTTCTACCCAGGTGCAAAGATGGCGGAGGTTAGGAATTAACCGGTATGGATCAGGTACTGACAGACAGAAGACAATGGAACCAAAGTGATTTGGTGTGCGTCCCTTTAAAGTGTCCTATTTAAGTCTCCAGACTTCTAATCAGTTCCACATGCATGTTTATACACATATAACTCCCTGGTAAACTGCAGTCACTGAATCAAAAACACTGCCTTCTCATTCATTACAATGAGACCAATGCGTTGGTGCAGCAGAGATTAAAAAACAACAGTTGATCCAGGCTTCTGCTTTTCTTGCATTGCAGTTCAACAATCATCAGATGTGTGTACATATCTGTGCACACAATTCAGCATGAAAGGTGAAGCATCATGTTGTTTATAATGTTTGTAATCTTGCAGGCAACCGGACAGAAGAGCACATTCTTTATTTGGCTGTGGATAACCTCTCCATCTACCCCCAAAATGACATACAGGACCCTTCTATTCAATGTTCATGTTGTTGTTGTTGTTCTTCTTCAGGGTTTTACGGCAGCTGGCATCCTATGTGTTGCGTTACTGCCTCCTACTGGTAATGACTCGTTACCTTTTATGTGTTACATTCCATTATACTATAATTTTCTAAGTAATTTGGTGCTTTTCAAAATTGTAAATATATGTTTCCATCCATTCACGGAAACCCCCCATTCAAGGACATCTTTGAACCTGATTTCCACTGGCCCTTCCTCATGTAATCCTGCAAACATGACCCCTCTTTCTTGATTGTATTTCCTGCAGGACATCAGGACATGCTCCACTGTCTCCTTTTCCTCACACACATTGGAGTGTCCAGTTAGATGTTTGCTCATAAGAAAAAGTTTACCGTTTAATCTACTGTGACCAAATCTCGATTTACTGATAATCACTTGCTCTTTTTGTATAGCCCCACTCTTACTCACTCCTCCCTTTATTTCCACCATCCCAATAGGATTGCCATTGTTTGGAATTTTCCCTCCACACAATACATTTCTCCTCTGATTTTAACAATTCAATATCAAACAATTCCCTTCTTGTTAGCCTCATTTGCTAATTTATCCACTTTCTCATTTCGTGGAAGACAGGTACCCACATGAACAGCACAGTTGTACCCTGATCAGCGAGCCTTGAATTAGTAAACAAACTTCCATTTCACTTCCACTTGATGATTCCTGGCTGATGCTGCTTTGATTTTTGACAGTGCTTTTATTCCTATCTGTGGAACCACATTTACGGGTTGTTGTTTTTTTAGCATTGATGGCCAGGTCAAAATGAAGGTTAAGATAACCATGCACCTTAATAAACTGTCTTTCTCTCTGGTGGGGTAGTCAGGGGAAAAGCAAAGTACAGCAGGGGAGGGGGGGGATGAGATTTAGACTGGGATCTGAATTCCAAATATATGTGATCCATTACAGGGCTGTACAGACAGTGAAAAATGTGTACAAGTGCAAATCTTTCAGTGTTGTTTTCTGTGTACGAGTCCTACAATGGTTTGACTAATGTCCAATTTAGTTCATACAGTTAAATGTGGCTAAAACCCTTGTGTAAGCAGAGACATGTCATTAATCTATCTGCGAATCCATCTGCAAAACCAACCTTTGGCCGTTATGCTGGCCTTTTGCTTATCTTGATTAAAAAAATGTTACAAGTGTATTCTGCAGCATTTCATGCCACATTTTAACCAGTGGGCTTGCAGACGTGGATCTTAGCAGTAATCACATTGTGTGTATTTAGCACTAATTGGGCAACATGTCGGTCTAGGACGGCAACAACCAACATTTCACTATGATTGTATTGGAAATGTATTGGGGTCTTTAGAAGGGAGGTGGATGATGTGGGTTAATAGGTGTTTGATACCTAAGACGGTTCCTAACATTTTCTTCACTTAATCATCACTCCTCTTTCTTCTCTTTAGTCATGCTTGGCGTTAAATAACTTTTTTTTTTGCCAAACTGTGTAACAAGTCCTTGACTATAGCAACTAATCTGTGTTATCAACAAAGGAGTCAAGTAACAAAAGTACAAAAACATTGTTACCTTACTTTAGTAGACATTTTGGGTATCTTTACTGGAATAAAGTACCACCAAAACTCGCCATCTAATTTGAAAAAGCATAGTGATATTGTTTTTTCCTTACTTTTTTTCTATACTTTAAGTAGTTTTGAAACCAGTACTTTTAGACTTTTGCTTGAGTTGATACATACTTCAACTTCTACAGAAGTCTTTTTAAACCCTAGTATCTACTTCTACCTGAGTAATGAATGTGAATACTTTTGACATCTCTGGTTATCAAAGACGGGACAGACACTGGCCATAAGTTCAATATGAACAAAATGACAAGAAAACAAACCATGCTAATTTCCAACAAACATTTATTTGTGAATTCTATGACAAACAGGAGGCAGTATAATGTCTTGTTTTACAAGCTACATCAGTTGGAAAAACAAACTCTCCAACCTTTTTAAAAATCGACTCAAATTTTCTCATTTTACTTATTTAACGTTTGCTGCTTTTTCCCTCATCAGCTTCAAAATGCAAAATATGTACAGACAAAACGCTCAAGAGTGGTCTATAAAGGGAGAGAGCTACATACTTCAACAGCGACCTGGTTCAGATCAGCTGTTAATATTCAGCTTTTCTCAACAACAAAAAAAGCACAGAGTACAAACCTTTCATTTCTTTTCAAGTTGCAATGCAAGTGGACACATTTCCTTACCAAGTACTCATTTTATTTATCTTTCATTGCATTCTCCTTTTATTCAAGAAACAAGCGTTATTTAAAAAAAAGAGAGAGAGTAATAGTATATAAAGCGAATATACAGGCAGTCTTTAGGTAATAGTTTAGCTAACATTATGAACAGCTAAGAATTAATTTACATATGCCCAGAGTGTAATAATCATATGAATGGTATGGAAACATTAAAAAAGGTTGGAAAGATTCATGTTGCTTTTCTAACAGGTTTACAGACACACAGAACATTATGAGATTCATGGTTTGCGCCATGCAACCTGTAAGAAACTCGTCAGTTATTGGCTGGTGATGCGGTGTGACCATTACAAATGTCTGTCGTTGACGGCAGATGTCTAGTACTTATAACCTGAGGGGGAGGAGCGAATGGAACACCTGACAGGCAGGTGGAAAGGCCGAAGAGGCAGAGACAAACCTGACAGATGACATCAGAGTCTGAGAGAGATTTGAGTCTTACTACTGCGCAGTTTTAGATCTTTATCGTAAATGCAAGAAAATATATCCACGTTGCAGTAAATACCAGTAGGAGCTGTGAGGTGTATTTCCACCTATGATGTGGGAGTTCTTTTTAAAAGTAAAACTAAGTAATTGTTTGTGTTCAAATCAGCTAGAAACATGTAATCTAATGTTACATAAACCCAGCATCAACAGTGGCAGATTCATCCACAACCTGAACATTTACTGGAATCATCTATTGTGTCTAAAATACCTGCTTATGCTCGACTCTATATATTGCAATATCAGCCAAAAACACAAGACAGGAGGTTGGCTAAACGTTCAACCAAAACATAACCTTGGTTCAAATTTTCAACCATTTGAAGGTCTGGTCACACAAAAGTTAAACAAATTTCTAGGGCTGTGTACTCCTTGCGCGAAGATCCCTTATTGGTTTGCAAAACGTAGTGTACGTCAAAATGTATGTAGTAGAGCAACCATTGAAGAAACAGAAATCAGTCTGCATGTACTGCAAAACAACTAATTAAGACATTTAAGCTGTAATTGTGCAGCTTGTACTTGGTTGGAGCCAACTGTTTGTAGAAAGATAAGTAGCTGTTTAATTAAAACAAGATATATTTTTAGAGCATAGACTTTAAAAATAATGGATGTAGCAGCAGTGACCTCAACCATTCATTTGTAGACTGCCGTTTTAAAACCTTGAGTTTGTTAATATAATACATCCATGGCTGGAAAGAAGATAGAACGCAGGTTTAAGGCACTTCTGTATTTGCTTCACTTTTCAGACCTGGAAGCTCCACCCATTATTTTTAAAGGCTATGTTGTAGAGCACAAGCACAATGTGACCTTCTTAGTGACAGCGAGACTAAATTACAATGGGACTAAAGCCCTGGTATACTGACATTAAATATGTTCAGCTAAAGATACATCAGTCTTGTGTTTTGTGGTATTTAATGACACAATGGTGTAAAAAGTGTAAGAGGTAGAGCAGAATCTGGTAAGAATTTAGTTTCACCCATATTATTGAGTTGGGGGAACTTTTGAAAAGATCTACATTAAAATCCCTGCCTACATATTTGCACTGAAATTATAAATGATCAAATGAGAAAATTGTTTTTGTAAATTGTGCCAAAATTTCTCTAACAATTTTTAACACTATTCTGTAAAAAAGAGATTTGTTTCAAGTTTGTGCTTGCATTTTGTCATTTTACACAATCGTATTAAATGTTTATACCCAATTGGCGTTTAGTTGCCCTTTTACATGAGTTTCAAATGTGATGGATTAAAGAAGAAATGGTGCCAGACCTAATATTAGGTTATGAAATAGATCCAATTATGGTGTGTACTGGGAGAGACTGTGGGACAACGTAGTCATTACTGGACTGTGGTTACACTGCGTGTTGTGTATCAATTTCTCAAGCTCTTTTTTTTATGGTATAAAGACCTTTTTGGCAAAGATTCGGCAGCCATAATGAAGAGCCCCAGCTTATGGGCCACATTGAATAGAAAAATGTATTTAGTCTTATATCTAGTCAGCTATCACTGTCTTGACATGCAGTATGTACTGTACTTTGTGCAAGAAGCTAGCATTAGTGGCTAATATTTGTCAAAGTGGGAAATTACCAACATTGATTCTTTTAACCTCTTGGTTGGAAGAAACATGGACGCCTGTAGTTTTTGTTTGGCTAACTGTACAGGTTTTTACTAACTTTTTTGTGTCGGTCGGTATGCTGAAATTTATAGTGCTTTTAAAAAATTGGGTCATTTTTGGAATGGCTTGAAATTGCAATGAATCTAACTAGAGACAGTTGTGTAGAAACAAACTACAAACCTTTGAGAGGAACTTTTCTGGACACTACAAACTGTGCATTTTCAGTGGAGTATGTACTTAAAGTGTTTTGTTTTTCCGTGTAAACTAGTTCTGAAGTGCAGGTCACTGAACCTGTTAGCTAGTCGCTGAGCAAGCTGTTTTCAACATTTCCACCTGTTTCACTGTCGTTAAAAACACAATGTTCATTAGCGTTAAGTTAATTCTCTTTAGTCACTATCCCAGATGTGGTTTTACTTGTGGAATGGATGTGTACTCAACCTTATTAACTGTGCTTTTTGGGACACTTGTGAGCATTTTGATCAGGTTATGTGACTCAAGGGGTTGTTTGATTTTGAAGCAGTGACTGGTTTCAGGCGGTTGGTTTTCTACCAGCAGTGAGGGCTGGAATGGAGACAGACAGCATCATTTAGACTGTGGGTTTTCCTCACTGTGTTATTTAAATGCATGCGCTGTTACTGTAATGCCCTATTTTAACTGCTGAGTCATTAAATGTTGTGCCGAGATGGAGAAACGCTTGACTGCAGCTCAAACACAGACAGTAGGAGAGACACATTCAAATAGATGGTGAGCCCACAGCAGACTTTACATTAAATAGCACCATGACAACTAAATAAAAACAATAGAAACAACAGGGTAATATATCAGCAAAACATTCATATAAAATAAACAAAACAAAAAATAATTTACTTTCCAGAAATACAATAATCCTCGGTGTAAAAAAGTTAACATTGTGTATATACTATATCCTACTATACCTGTAAATCATCTTATCCTTGCACTGTGGTACAGTACTTCATTGTAGCTTTAGTACAGTCTGATCACAATTATGTGCATAAAAACAATCTTAAACATTTAAAAAAAGGCCTGCTGGGTTTGTCTGTGTGTGTTTTTATATGGAGACCAGTTTTGGTGTGAGCTGACTAATAAGTAATCTGACAGGCACTTTGAATATACAGTATGTTCAATAGAAAGAGAACAACATGGCAAACAAAGGGAAAGGTGAAAGAAATGGAACACAATTCCCTCAAATATGATTGTTTTCAGTTTACAATACTTCATTTCACCAATAAGACAATTTGTGTCAGTCCCATATTTTGCAGTCTTTTACTTCTTTCCCAGATATTTCCCTCAAGTCTGCAGACATCCTAGTAGGTATTTCATATCATTGGTAGGTAGGAAAGGACATACATTTAAAATGATCAATAGAAATTAAACATTGTATGAATGTATTTTAAAAAGTAAAAACTGTCAGTGCTTTAACTACTCTGGCTGCAGATGGACAGTCACAGCTCTTAGCTTGTTGTTTACCCAGATTAATTTATAATGCTACATTTTCAAAATGCGTACAGATTTCGTACAGTAGCTACGCCGTTGATGTGGTACTACAACATGAGAACAGTTGTGCGTGAGAGAAGAGCGGAGAGAGAGACAAGTATTTTAAAACAATCTCCTACACTAGACTTTGGAATGATGCACTGGTACACCAGAGCGCTGAGATTTGAATGATTAAACACACATACAAACACAAATACATCTGGGAAAGACTCTCTAAAAAAAGGAATGCATTGACTGAATACTCCTTGGACACTGGTTAGTTAATGAACGTTTCTTGAGGATGTTGGATGAGCTCTGAGTTTGGAGACACGTGATTTCTGATCCCAAAAGCACAGAGGGTAGGGATGCATGATAAAGCTGATGGACATCAGGTCAATATCAGTATATTGTTAATAAAACAATTGTGTAAATCACTTTCTAAAAATAAAGTGTGACAGGAAAATTCAGTGTAAACCACCTTTATTTTCTGTACACACTTTTATGTTTGATTTGGGCTTCTGTATCATGACCCCACACTAGTTGTAGTGGCACTCTGAAAAGCTGGTAAAATATTTTAAAATATTGATATATCAGTGCATCCCTAAACAACGCCAAGTGGAGTCTGCAGATGGGCTTTTAGGTTAACCTTGCAGTCACTCAGAAAATGTGACCAACTGAAATTTTTCAGGGCGGTGTGCTTTAGGACTGTGCACCACCGTGTCTTTATAAGATCATTAACAATCATCAAAGGGTTAACGATGAATCTTCTTCGGTGAAGAAATATCTAAAAAATATGAAACGAACAGGCACTTTCTGCCTGCTGTAACAGGTTGAAACCTAAACCATAACTTTTCCAACCCGACTCTGGAGGAGCAACACGTTTGAAGTAGTATTTATTTATTTTTTTTTTTTTTTGCATCTACAAGGTTTAAGTCATGGCATTAATGCCACAAAACGTGTTGCCAAAGTCCTTTTAGGAACACAGTGGACAGTTCCATCTAAACAAGCCTGGGGAGCTTTCTTTTTGTTGTTAAGGTTCGCAACTAAACAATCAATGGTAGGAGGTTCACTCAAATCAGTTTTCTAGTCTCATTTATAGAGGTGTCCAAGTCCAAACATCCATCAATGGAGTTAGTCTGGTCATGCTGGCGTGTGTGGTCCAATAGTCCTCGACATCTTTCTTTTTCCTACTGTGATAGGAAAAACATTGAATGCTCATTTGCAGCTGGAGCAGAAGTGTCCTCAAGAGATGGCGTTTTCAGATCCAAGTTGGAGACACTCGCTGGAATGTTGTTGTGCTAATCAATCAAAAAGGCATAATTGCATTTGCCGGCACAGCCCAAGTGTATATGACACAGTTTAATCACTCTTCTGAGATTGATAGTTTCAAAGTTGCTACCACAATGTGGAAGATCTTTCAAGCTGTGATGGATGTCTCCTCTCAAGTTTTATACTGTAGCTCCCAAAGGTACACATGCACTTTCAACATATATTCATACTGAGATGAAATCTTTTCTTCCTCCGTGCTTATCTGTAAATCCAACATGGCTGCTGGTCCAACAGCTTGGTGGCAAGACGCGTCATCAAGGGGGATTTTCAATGTCCAGAACTGACCATTTGTAGTACCTGTTATTCCTTAAATTGGGGGGGGTGGGAGGGTTTAGTAGATCCAGTCCTGACATCATAGTTTTACTTGTTAGATGCTCTTCAGTTCGTAGAGTTATTTTTGTTTAGTTAAGTGTGTCAGATCATGTGTGTGTTTTATGTCCTGCTGGTAGTTTTGGGATGGTTGGATCTCTTGCTAGGTTGAAGATTCAGTCCTCCCATTCCTTGGCATCAGGATGGTACAGTCCAAGACAAGTGTGATGTTGCCAGGATTCTGTGTGGGTGTGCATGTTTTTACGAATGTGTGCATGTGGCAGTGGGTTTGTGAGACAGTCTGTGCAGTGTGCTAGCGGTGTGTGTTATGTTTGGCAGTGCACCTGTGTGGCAGGTCGTAGGTGTGTATGTACATTTGCTGATGCGAGAGGTGTGAGAAAGTGTGTTTTCATGGCAGTGGTGTACAGTGAAGAATCATTATTGTTTGTGTGTGTTGCTTGTCTTTACTTGTGGCAGTAGAAGTGTCATCACTCGTTGCAGGTGTCGCCCTTCTCCTCAGTTGCCGCCAGAGACTCTTGATGGCGGTGATGGCAATGCCGAGGTGCTGCTCTTGATGGTCGGGGTTGGCAAGAAGACTGGGCAACACAGTCACAGGGTGCATCCTGGGAAATGGAAATATGCAGGTATGAATGTTTTTTTTTTCTTCTTTTTTTTTT
>NC_045739.1:16879322-16907465 GCF_008692095.1 Etheostoma spectabile | reverse complement strand
TTAACATAATACACAGTACAGTACATGTTTTTACATTTTTCATTGAGTTCTAAAAAGACCATATAAGTGTAAAATTTAGCTTCTCAACTGCAGATTTTGTTTTTGTGGACATATTCAAATGCGGTACATATTTTTTCCCACCATCCCAGGCAGCCATCAGTTTTCACTAATTTCTATTTTTTTTTAGCACACATTTGAACTTTCTTAAGATTGTTGACCCCTATTATGGATAACATCTGGGTGTGATGTTGAACCCAGTCAGTTCCACTCTGGGTCAGTTGGCGTTGGCAGTTAGCTAATAAACGCGTGCTTTTAGCTTTCCGATCCAGTCGCCGCCCATTGTTCTCATTGTTTGGAATTAAGATTATTTTAAATTAAGTCCTCCATACTCCAGCTCTCACAGGAGAGTTTTTTTATTTTTTTTTATTTTATATTGCCCTAATCTATCTACGGTATTCACCATCTCATCAACATTAGTCTTTTTGGTACAGGAACATGGAAGAATTAATCTTGCCTGTAGCCTGGGTAGCTCAGATGGTAGAGCAGGAGCACATATATAGAGGGTTTACTCCTCAACACAGCGGCCGCGAGTTCAACTGCAACCCAAGACCCTTTGCTGCATATCATTCCCCCTCTCTCCCCCCTTTCATGTCTTCATCTGTCCTGTTGAAATTAAGGCTTAAAACGCCCTTAAAAATAATCTTTAAAAAAAAGAATTAATCTTGCCTCGCAACATGATTGTAGTCATAGTCTACCTATCTCTAAGTGTGTTGTCTGTGTATTTATTCATAAATTCATTCTTTGACTACAGTATATGCTTCTTGCTGACTACTAAGACACTAACAATCTGCGGATGATGGTGGAAACAGTCTTTATGGGGTTTGTTCAGTCTTTGTAGGTTTCAGGTCTTCATTCTGTGTAACACCAAGTGTGCATACATCTTTAACCTCATATTACTGTTACAGGTAAGGCGTTTAAGACGTGTAAAATCAATCTGCACTTAAACTGCATTACCAACCAATCCTAATGCACCACAGACAAAAATAAATGCAGACTTGATAGTCACAGTGATGGATTACACATCTTAAGCAAGTTTTAAGAGTCTAAAAGATTTACATACAGTATCTACTACAGGTTTACTGATGAGGAATGGTAACAAGTTCTTAATAGGATCCATTCCTCCTCCATATGCAGCCATCATAGTCTTGTCCAATTTAAATTCATTCATCGCATATATTGAACTAAAGTTAGGTTAGCAAAGATCAAACCAGACATAGATCCTACATGTGATAGGTGCATGCGGGGCCCAGCTTCTCTACTTCATATGTTCTGGCTTTGTTCAAGTTTGACTGGTTACTGGAAATGTATTTTTAATTGTATGTCAGTTGCACTGGGCTCTGTGATTAACCGTTGCCCACTTGTTGCTCTTTTTGGTCTCTCCTCAAAAACTGCAAATTGGTCAAACCTCCATACGGTGCGCTCGCCTTCTGTAATTTAACAGCCAGGCGATTCATCTATCTTAATAAATATAAGATATCTGAGAAATAGGAAGCAGGAGAACTCTAGGATGATTTGGAACCCATTCGTTTCCTTCTTCTTTTTCTATCAATGTCACTGGGATCCTGCCATCACTGTCTTAATTTGCCCCCAGCTGATACCCTAGAGACATACCCCCCTTATTTAGTAATGTTATTTTAATTTTTAAATTTATTATTTAAATTCATAATTTTATTTTATATATTTTTTTTATAATTTCTTTGCAACTCTTGCTTGGTGCGATATTAACATCATAATTTTAGGTTTTTTTTCTATCCAATAACTGTAGCTACGTGCTATTTGTACGTTTGTTATATGTTGTCTACTAACAAAAACGAAAATAAAGTTTCATAAAAAAAATAAAAATTAAAAAAAAGCATTTTCAATGGCCGCACCTCCATCCCAGGTCCTGCAGCCCCTGCGTTGCTCATCGTTTCTTTCCCTCCTCCCATGATATTGACCATCTCCTCCCCGGTTGTTTGTCTCATAAACCTCTTATTGACAATCTTGGTCACATTGTCGTTGCTTCCCGCCAGCACTCCAAGTCCTCCAACTCCGGCTGACACACACTCTGGCTTGGGCTCATCCACGCTGACAAAATTCCCAATGACACCCAGGTTGCCATTGGAGTCTCTTTGCACTTTCTCCCCAGGCACGGTGACTCCTCCTTGGCTGCTGCACACATTCTTAAAAAACTCCTGGACCAGGCCTCCGTACCGCTGAGAGCAGGGGTCAGATCCACAAGCTGCCACAACGGAGGGTTTCCCTGCAGCAGGAGGCTGCGGTGCTGGACTGGCTCCTAACCACAAACAGGGATACAAGACATGTATTATGATTATTTCTATAAATTGTAGTTTACAGGACTAATTGAATCCTGGAGGCATGCTTGCACTGTGAAGTCAGTGGAGACTTTGGATATCAAAGCAAGATTGTGACTTTTCCCTTGTGGTAGAAGTTTGTGTTCCCCCTCTGCCTTCTAGTAGTGATTTAATTCACTTATTCTGAACAAAACCATAATCACATTCACCACGACAGTTATTTTGTGTTACTAAACTCCCCTGCACATTACACCTGGTATTATGTAGCTGTTGTTTAGTAAATAATAAGAGAAAATAATCAGAGTAATGAATCATTAATTAAAAACATCACAGAGTTCTACTTTAACTGGTCACTACAAATTAAAAGAAATTAAAAACCACGAGTGTTACTAATGAACAATCTCCATGTGAGCCAGCATGAACATTATCAGGAAAACCCCAAAAATCCGCCATCAGTTTATTTTTAAAAGTGTGCTTTTCCTACTGTGACATGTCTTCCATGAGGTTTTATTTTGATACGGTGTCTTACCTCCGTCAGCCCTCCAGAGCAACTCTGTGCTTCCAGAGTGTTCCACCACGCTGAAGAGACTGGAGAGGCCGTCGGTGAGGCCGTTGAGCACGGGGCTGTCCCTGGTGGTGGTGGAGCGAGCCCAGGCCGAGCCTCCTCCTCCACTGAAGGATCTCTGCTGGAGGCTCCACAGGCTCCGGTCCCTGGACGATGAACTCCCGTCCAGTCTTGAAGTGGAGCCTAAAAACAAAACAGTTGGATATCTCGTACTCCCAAACAACAGTGTTTACTAGGACTGCTCGATATGAGGAAAATATGCAATAACGTTGTTGAACGTGATTAATGATTACTTGCGATAAATAAACTGATATTTAAGTGTACTCAGTTCTGCATTTCATCTATTTTCAGTATTCTGCTAAAATACAACACATTGCTTGTTGAATTAAAAAAAAAATTAAAGTAAATTGTGTCCAACATGAATGACAGTTACTGAGTCACAGAATTATTTGCAATTTTATCAAAATTGCAAAATGGACTAGTGTAATATTCAAATTGCAGGGAGGCGCAATATTTGTAAAAGGCAACCATTCTTAATGAAATGTTGTGGTGCTGCAGAGACGTCCTGGCCTATCCGACAGACTACAGAAAACAATTTGTTTTGTACAGATCCTCGCAAAAATCACACTATACTCATTTTAATTATTTTAAGATTTAGTCAATTAAAAAGAGAATAATGATAAAAGATGATCATTCCCTCCAATATTGTGAATCATATTGCAATTGCAATATCATCGCAATCAAAATACTCCCAATTAGATATTTTCCTCATATCGTACAACCCCATTTTAATATGCAGTTTTCGACTCATATTTCTTTCAACTTACAAAAAGAATCTCTTGAGTGCTTTTCGTAATATGTTAAACTCTTTCGCAATGTGTTTAGGTGAAATTGTGATAAAAAAATGAGTTATTGTGCAGCTTTATGTTGTTACTTAAGGTTTAATAGGCACAACAATGGAGCCGTGTTATTAATCACAGAAAACCATCAGAAAGTGGCTTAAAAATAGTCTTGTGATTAAAAGCACTCTGACTCCGAGGGTGTTAAAGCTTTAGCACATAACTTTTATGTCCGTTACATTCGAGCCATTGGCAAATGAGTCGCTACAAAGCTAACCAAGACTATCAGCTTTAAAACAAATGTTCAGAGAAAAAAAATCAAGTTACCAGAAGACACTCTGCGTTGTAGTTTCGGTGATCCATACTTGGGTGAACAGCATGGCCTCTCGATGCGGCTGTGGACTTTATCCAGGGACGTTGATATCTGCCGGGTTCGGGCCGACGCTAGCGAGGAGGTGGTGTTTGAGGGGCGAGAAGACCAGGCTTTGGAGTGTAACCCCGTCCCCCTGCTGCTGTGAAGGTTGTCGGTTTGAAGCCCGATGCTGACGTACTGTGCAGCAGTCTGCGTGGACCTGGTGGACATTCCTGTCGCCTGGGTGGAGAAATGGAAGTGATGGAGAACGTTTAGTGTGTTGGGAAGGAGAAGATGCAATAAAGAGTAATGGTAACGTCTACTGAAGAGAGATCATTTGGAAGATGACGCTTTCCCTTAAATCTACACAAGGCAACTTCATGTGTTAGTATACTGCAGACTTCTCCATCTTAAACTGTGAATGTTTTATTATTATTTAGAAACATCTGTCACATTGTTTTAACCTGTTTCCAGTTCAAATCCGATTGTTTACAGAATTTTTTACAGCACTAAGAATTACTGCACTTACTTACTGCACTGAAAAAATGAAAATAGGCCTTTCAGAATAAAAAAAATACTTTGGATGAAGAATAATAACTAGAGGTATTAAAATGTGGTTATTATGAATCTGACTATATGTATTTTTTATACATTAAATCATCCCAGTACCATATAATCTAAAAGACATTTTAAAAGTCTGTTCTCATGAACAGAAAAAACAAACATTTAGGTAATAGGCCTAGGACACATACATGTTACAGTTACCTGAAGTCCCATGGCCAACATAAAAAAGTTATATTTTCAATATTTCAATACGTTGTGCCGTTTTTGGTGCATAAAAATTAGCATGAAGGCCAATAGTTGGACTATAAAATCATACTTCTCATTGTTGAAAAGAAACTACCTGACTCCCAGGTTCCTTGGTGGATTTCCTCTCCAGAGAGGAAGAGCGTATGGCCTGGCGGACACAGTTGGTCATCTCCTTCATGTCATCACTTAAGTTGGCTGAAATCTCCCCGATCTCCAGGCCGCGGAAAGCTGACGGGGACGTCATCCCATCAACCGATCCGCCAACGCCGTTTTTGGCGAGACTGGGGATTGAACTGGCAATACAGCCACTTCTGCTCTCCAGCAGCTCCCTGTGCTGCTTGGACAGTGAGCTCAGCCACTGCTCATATGAGGACGAAAAGGAGGATGGAGGTTGCTGCTGCTGAACGTCAACGGTTTCCACTGCAGCCACCTCCACGTCCAAGCCACTCAGTCCTGGGGAAGAGCTCCCGTTATAGGCCTGCTGTGGCTCTTTGGCCTCCTGGCTCCTTCGTCTGTGCTCCATGCGTCGTACGGCAGGAGGGCTGTAGTAGATCCGGATGCCAGTGCGGTCTGGAGCAGTGTAGCTTCTCTGGACAGACTCCAGATCCAGCTCTGATCCTACTAAGCTGCTGCAGGAGCAACTGGGGCCATCCCAGGTTTTACAGGTGTCCCCAACCTCCGGGGTCTGAGATGAGAGAGTGGGGACACGATTAAACCAGTTTAAAATAATGATCTCATATCAGTATACCTATTTACGATGTTACTATGTAAGGACATCCAATATATCTGCCAACATTAATTATTAATGTCTCAAACTTCTAGTATATGGAAATAATTCAGTCTTTGTTTTCTTAGTCTAAAAAATAATGGTAAAGAAATCACAATAAACTGCAGTAAATGTCTAAAATCACAACTTTACCTCATTGGTCAGGTAGGTCCAATTCTTCCTGGTAAGGTCACCGAGCTCTGCATCTGCAAACTGGATCCTCGCCTCCTGATTAGCTGTGCCGTTGACTTCTGCGCCGTTTAGCTCTGATGTGGATTTGGTTCTTTTCATTGAAAGAGGAAGAAGGAGTTGATGAGAATTGAGAAGAAAAGCCATGCTCTGCTTTTTAAGAAGACAAACTTACACTCGTTTATGAAGCCATTTTGCAAGAAAAAAGCATTAATTAAACAGTTATTAACTCTAACAAAGTTTATTAAAGTAAAATAATTTTTTGGGGATGTCTTCAACATTACGTTAAGGATTAATACTTAAACTAAGTACTGTAAAAAGTACTGTTTTTAAAAATGTTTACCTTGGTGATCCTGTTCCATTAGTGATGACTGTGTCTGCAGAGGACTCGCCACCAAATGACTTTGACTAAGGACAAGAACAAAAAAAAAAGATTGTCACAGAAGTACTTTCTCAACAGCTTATTAGCATTTAAAAGACCTGCATCATCCACGCAAATTCAGCATCTTGTATTTCTACCCTTTTTTCTACTTTAAACACATTCCTTTCATTCCCATCAACTACAGGGGATTTGGCAGGAGAAAGTGAAGACTGAGTAGTATAATCTATCTGTTGCAGACAGCATGCATGCACACACACACGCGCACACACACACACACACACACACGCACACACACAGATGGTGCTGCTGAGTCAGTGTGTTTCACACTTGAGAGGTGATCTCATACTCTGAAGCCATTTCCCCTCAGGGGAAGAGAGGAAAGAGAGAGTGAGAAAGTGGAAGAGCGGAAAAGGACATATGCAGATCATGTCTTTAGTTTCAGTACAGATACACTGGTGGACTTTTCAAACTTCAACTCACTAAACTGCAGACCAGGAAACTAAATATACACTAGTTCATTGATTCCCAAACAGGGGTACTTGTACCCAAGAGTATAAATTTATGTACTGTATGCTTTCTTTTAATTCTAGTTTCACTATAAAACAACCCCAACATCCTATGTCAACTAGAAATGTGTCCAATTTAAAAATAATTCACATAAATAAAACTGATTTATAAGTAAACATCAGATTTGTAACAGTGAATAGCTCTATCTCAGGTCCAACTGACACAAAATATCCAACTAATTTTACAATTACTGGCCTGATGGGGGCATTATGATCAAATGTGAGAAGTCTTTGAAAGGCCCAACAGTATTAATACAAGTAAAGTAGGCAGTAGATGAGATTTGTGGGTGACAGAGCATGACCCAGACAGACAGAGTGGAGAATTGAAGTACAGTAAAACAAGCTTTGGTCTCCTGCCAAGTTTCTAATGCTGGACACGGCCATTTAATAGCAGGAGTGAGATGGGATCAAACTCAACAGACAGGAGGAAGGAAAAGGAGGGCAGATGAACGAGAAGGGGAAAGAAGGAGGACAAAGACGCCCTCAGACTGAAAACCTCAAAGGAAGAAGCCACAGCAGACAGAGTAGAACTAATGGAGGAGCACTGACCTACTAACCGTGTATCTGGATCTTTCACTCTGTATTTGTGGAAAACCTAAACTCCTAACTAATGACTACTTTAAAACACTGATGCAATCCCTCCCAGACATGTTACAGCAGCTTGGCAGTGACTTTGCTGGTGTATAATCAGCAGACAGACCATGTTTTCCTGGTGACCTAACCTTATTATGAAACTGCAGCTCGGCCACAGTAAGACAATAAAACCAGACACCAACTCACATTATGGCATTAACAGCTGTGTGTTACTGTCAGCATCAACATTTTTGGTCTATTTTTACATGTCTAGTAGGGCTGCAACAAACAAGTATTTCCATTGTTTGTTGATCTGTAGACTATTTTCTCGAATAGTTGGTTAGTTTCATTACAATTCAGAAAAATCTGTGAATTCATCAGATGAAATTGGATGTACTGGGCGAACCAAGGAACACACATCTGATCTAATGACTTGATATACTTTAGATGTCCTTATCTCAGACATACAGCCTCATTGCATCAACCCAAGCTCGTGCTCCTTATCCTTCTTCCATCTTGACATTCTCTCTCTCTCTCTTCTTCTTTTGCTTACACACACACACACACACACACACACACACACACCACACCACAACAAACACACACACACACACACACACAACCACAACACACAACAACACACACACACACACACACAACACACCACACACACAACACAAACACACACCACACACACACCTTCCCTGTTGTGCAGTTGCCTCTGCCAGCCTCTGCTCCCACTGAGCTCCTCTGGGTGAACCTCCCAGCAGCTAGCTTCTCTCGCCCAGTTCCCTCTCCGATCTGAAGCTGATTGGTCCACAGGCAGGTCACAGCGGGAAGACAAGAAGAAGAGGCAAACGTCAGAGGAGGAGGAAAGAGATGGATGGGAGTGCACACTACCATAATATGGTAAAACACAAGTCTTGAACAAGCACACAAATTGAATTACATGCTTTTGTCTAAGTTTTTTTAATTGGAAATCTTGTGCTTTTACACCATGCAAATAATTGCCTTTCAAGCCAACTTTTTCCATTCACAGACACCTTTACCTGTTTAGTAAGGTCCATCACAGCTGCGTAGGAGTCGGCCAGGAGATGCTGGTGTTCTTCCCGCTCCCTCTTCAGCGCCACTTTCAGGTCTGGAGGATCCAGTGCATCAGTGGCAGACAGAGCTGCTGCTGCTGCTTTGCCTGCTTTGGTCTCAAACTGAAAGAAGAAAGGCATAGAGATCATGGTTATTATCAAAATGACACCCACGTTTCCTAACATCCTAAGTATGGGTGGTCTTTATGTGGAGATCCTTTTTTGGGCATACTGTATACTTTCTGCAATATCATTGGGTCCTCCTTAGTAAAGACGGTGGACAGCTTTAGGTACCTTGGTGTCCACATCACAGAAGATCTGACCTGGGTGCTTCATACTGACTCGGTTGTGAGAAAGGCATGACAAAGTTTGTTTTACCTCAGACACCTGAGGAAATTCTGAGTATCCCCTCAAATACTTGGCAATTTCTACTCCTGCATCAATGAGCATGATGTTCATGTTGCTGAAAGGGTATGGTATGGTATGAACATAGTGTGGAAAGAAATGCTCTGCTCCCGTCTTTCCACTTTGAAGATCTCTCTCCATCCTTCTCACCCTTTCACATCTCTCTCTACTGCTTTTCATCTCTATTTTAAGCTCTCTCACCCCTTTTTCACCGCTCTCCATAAATTGGCCTGCTGTCACAGAGCCGTAGGTGGGATTGTTTGATTTTTTATGAGCTCTGCTTTCCCCTTTCCTCTTTCTGAGCCTCATAGTTCACACAGCCAACACTACCAGCCCCATCAATCTGACACACACACACCCACACACCACACACACACACAACACACACACACACACACAAACACACACACCACACACACACACACCACACACACACACACAAAACACACACACACAACACACACCCCACACACACACCCATCAATTCTCTCTCAGTCTGGCTCTTTGGCACTGGCGTCCATATATAGTGCTAATGGGACTGTCTGGCAACCAATCACAACGTAACTCACACACACTTATCCCAGCTCCGTCTCCTATGGCAACAGAGCATTGCACATTAGTGATGAGCGCAGCCTAACTAGCGCCACGTCTTAACGAGGTTTACTGCCGAGGCGTTTAGAGGTAGGCGATTTTACTGGATGACTGGCATTTATTGGTGACTTACTACTCACCATTTAGCAAGTTCAATTACTTCAATTTATTCAACTAAAACCATGAATATAGAAACATAGATGTATTAACTAGGTTTTAACAGAATAATCTCAAGAGCAGAATTCAGGGCCTGATTAGTTTACAAGAAAAAATTGTTTTGGCATATAAAAAACAACAACAATCAGGCATTGATTCATCCTCAAGTATCTATACAGAAGCCATTTTCCTAGACATAGAAAGAGACAGAATGTATTGGTAAAAACACAGAGCCAAGAGCTACTAGCAATGTTGTGGCAACAACCACACATTAAACCCACAGGGGGCTTTAAGTGATGAGAGGGAGGTAAAATGTGAATGAGTTCATTTTACTCATCATTAGATCTATTGGTGTTATTGTTGTTATAGTACCAATTAGAGAGTGTATGGAAATTACTACTCCAGCTACGTGTTTCAGCTACTGTCATCTTCCTGTAGTACATTTTGTATTTAATACTAAATTACGAATACTGCCTGAAATGTGATTAGCTGTGTATGTGCTTAAATAGTGCTGACCTATACACAACTAAAATCACTGTGAATCAGTTATTTAAAAAACAAACTATGAGAGTGAATATTTTACAGTAGATAGTAGACACAGGGACTGTACTGTAGTATGCTGTTGTTGCACATGATCTGTAACAAAAAGTAATTGTGTATAACAATAAGACTGGTTAGTGTAACAGCGACCCACAGGGTATTATGAGCTATTTTGAGCAGCATATCATTTGCCTGCAGCATATGTTTACTACAACAAAGTTGACGTTATAAGTTAATGTTTTTAGTACGTAATACCGGCAATCAGCTGTTAATTTTAGTGCAAGCAGAAACCACAACACTCCTGAGAGACAAAATGTGTGCCAGGTTTATAAATAAAAACGCTGCCTAGATATTATATAATGCATAAAGATGTTAAATATAGCAAAGCTGACTGCGTGGCATGCTGTGTATTTAAAACTGAAGCTCTGAAATCCAAACTCAATTTCACCTTTTTTCTGGAAATGCCTGTTAATAAATATTTTCTAATATGTGTAAACAAACATTAAACTATTCAGAACAGCGTTTAGCCCACAGAGGGTTTCATTATTTTGCTAACCAGAGATTTATATTCTTTTCACACAGGGATTTCACACAGGGTTGATGGATCTTTTTTATATACTGTGTGTTTACTACAAGTACATTCCAGAGGTCTGAGATACAGTATAATACTAGGATTTAATCTCTAATTAGTCATTACAATTATTGGAACACCAATCAGAAACAGAGCTGCATGTGAAAAAGGGAAATGATGAACCAGATTTACAGTTCAAGGTTTAGAGTTTAAGGTGGAAAAAAAGTCTGTTGGTTAAAATGAAGTTTTAAACTCCAATTAAAAAGTTACTCCTAATAAAGTGTTACTGTGTCATGGCTTACAGTTTTCTACCTAAGGATGAAACTTTGGTTTGTTGTAGCTAAAACTATGATTAGATTTTTTCTCTTACCTTAAGGAACAGAAACATGCTTAGTTGCTTTCTTGCTTGTTAGATAAGAAGAAGCCTGGAAACCGATAGCTTAGCTTAGCATAAAGACTGGAAGCATGAGATAAACTACAACATGCAGGTAGGTAAATTTTGGACACAGCCAGGCTAGCTGTTTCTCCTGTTTCCCCCTGCATTTAGCATACAGTTGTGGAAGAGGTATTCATCTTTTCATCCTACCCCTGGAAATAAAGTAAATACATATTTTTCTTAAACCAAGCGGTTTAAGCCTAACTTTAACAAGACCTTGAATGCAGAGGTGTGAAATCAGAGAACATCTATTTGTGTGCTTATGACTTCAAACTATGTTTGGAAAGTAACCTGTTTTTTTTTTAACGCATGAGTACTTGTTGCACATTGAGTTTCACATTGAGTTGCACGATGACATTTATATTGTCCGAAAAAATTTTTTCTCTCTGCTCGCCCCTTTATCTTCATCAGTAGAGTGGATTCAACATGTGATAAGTGAGCAATCAGAGCTTCCAGCTGTCAACGACAGGTGTTTGTAACATCCTAACATCCTACAGTCAGGATGGAGGACTGATTAAGGGGAAAAAAGGAGGCCGTGTTGTACTACACGCTTTCAGGGCATTGGATATCGTTTCTACTTCACTGACAGTGTTCGTTTATCAGGCTGAACGGCGAAGATAATTTTCTGTCAAGACGTTTGACAGGTACGACAGTGTTTGAAATTGAGGTGACTTGCTCAACAAAGCAACAGCTGGAGGATGCGCTGCACGCTGCCAGGACGCCTTGGCACTGATGTGGTTCGGCTGGTGAATGTACACAACACACACACAAACAACACCACACACAAACACACACACACACACACACAACACACACACACACACACACACACACACACACACACACACACCCACACACACACACACACACACACACACACACACACACACACACACACACAAACACCACACACACACACACACACACACACACACACACACACACCACACGGGCAAATTGATGGCATACTTTACAGGGTGCACTTTTGGTAGAGAAGAGATTGGTTCCAGCTGTGGCATCGAGCCTGAGTACTGAGTAGTAAACCCATAAACACCCCTCCCCAAAAAGAACAACAACAACAGAACACACACAAACACACACACACAATACAATACACACACGCCACACGTTAAATGGGGCAGAAAAGACAACAAAGGCAGTAAAGTGCTGCACAGTGTGTGTTTCTGTTTCAATTTAACAAAAGTTGTATTAAAGTTCAACCCAGTCAAACTTAATCAGATATATTATCATGTTTGGGGACAGCCAGCATTGTTGCACAGCTCAACGTGACAAACTGGTTTCACGCTAAATGAATCATTGCCAAATGATTGAATTCTTTGATTAGGCCACACAAGTTTTTCCGTAAATTTAAGAAAAATAGAGTGTCTCATCTCTTTGAAAACGCCACTCGCGTCTCCTATTGGCTGCTAACAAGAGCTGCCAAACCAATCGGAAGACAACTGATCTTGCATCACAGCAAGGGCAGAATCCCTCTGATCATGACGATGATTAATGACTCCGTCAGTGTCCGAGTGTCTCTGTGTGTCTTTGAGTTGATATTCACGAAATTAAATTGAATTTTACTGTTTCCATAAGGCATTTTTCATTCAATATCACTTAATTCAGATGAAAACGTGTGGATGGAAACAAAGCTCCAGAGAGGAGGACAGTTCGAGAAGTAGAAAAATGACAAACCCCACACATTATTCTCGTTTTATCTGACTGTTGCCCACCCGGTCTACTATAGCTTTTCAGTGACATGCAAGCGAGGGGCACAGGCTTGCAAGCAATAGTCACCTGGATTCAGATGAAACTTGTTTATTTTGTCAGGCTTGGTGGAAGCTTTTCGTCAATCGACTTTTCTGCAGTGGACATTGTGCTCCTGCACTGATTTATAGATTCAGGCCATTTTACCTAATCTTCCCACTGCCCTGATTTTACTTCCCGTCCTCGTTTAGCTCTGCTCAACTTTCCCAGCCTTTTGAGTTTCTGAGTCTTACATTCAAAACTGCAGATCAACCAAAGGAAACTAGTTCATCTTATTGCCTTAATGGTTGTAGAATATAAAATCAAAAGAGACTGATGCATTTGTACTATGTTGCATCAGTCTGCATCTTATTATACCCATTAAAGTGTGTGTCTCCGAATAGACTGCACTACAGCTCACATTGAATGGAGCAAAGGATTTGGGCAAAGTTTAGTTTTTTGAGTAACGTAAAACTCATGTTGATTGTTTCAAGTAATGTATAAAGTACCACTACTACCTTCAAATCAAAGCCTGGAATAAAAAAAAAGTTCTTATTCATTAAAAGTTTAAAACTCATCAGCTCAACTAAGCTGCTTCATCGTGACAGTGTGGCTGTAGTTTGATCAGAGTTGATTGACAGCGGCTTGGCAACATGGATCCTAAAACCTGACTGGTGCACAGGAATATGTGAGATCCCCTTTATTCCAGAGTCATATCCACTTCAAACCAACGAGAGGAGCAACAACTCCACAAACAGAACCCTTCATGTGAAATAATCAAAAGATTTCCAACTTGGCTGAAATATTTGTGTTCACGTAAGAGCCCGTTACTCATACTTAAAACAACTTTTTCCTGTCACAATTTACAGAAATACTTCTCACCTGTACAATGAGGCTCTTTAGTTCAGTCCTCTCAACCTCCCATGATGCTTTGGCCTTTGCGAACTGCTGGGTGAGTTCTTGGGAGCCTTGTCTCTCCTGTCGCAACTCTCCACTCAGATCCTGCAGCGCCACCTTCAAGTCTGCCAAGGTGCTGCTCACGGCACTAGACTACAGAGAAAGACACATGTAAGGGTGTGTGTGTGTGTCTGTGTGTGTGTGTGTGTGTTTCTCTACCTACCTTGATAGTTGGGCTGAGTGGTTGTTCTTGTGCAGCAGCCCTGTTGTCAGCCTGGAGAGTGGGGCTTGTCAGATTTTCATCCTCCAACAGCAGGTAGAGGTCCTTCAAGCTGTTCATCTAAAAAAATCAACAACAAAAAAAAATCACAGAGCTAGATCATCTGTCAATCAATTATTTCAGCCTCTTATACTCAGCTGCAATTTCCTAAGACACATTTGAGTTTCCATCCAGCTACAATATTCAAAATTCAGTGCAATACAAAATATTTAGTCAGTTTTACTTCTGCCCAAGTTATTGGATTTCCACATAGCAGCAGATTCAACCTCCAAAGATTTTTTCTTAATGCTTGCGCTGGTTAAAAACCTGAGATATCATTCCAACATTTTTGAGGACAAATGGGAGATAACTTTTGAGGCTTTGACAACAATTTAGTACTGATTTAAGATACACAGCCTAGCTGCAAAATGAGTAAATCAATAAATAAATAGCTAAGGACACATGTGAACAGTGTTGACAGTCAACTATTGACTCAGCATTTTCCTTTCTGCCCCTCGTACCTCCAAGATGTCTTTCCACTCTGTGTCCTTCCTGCAGCCCAGCCTCCATTGTTTGAGGAAGCAGCGTAGTTTGAGGCTGAGCAGTAACAGGGCCCGTTTGAGGTGCTGAGACTCCTGGACCAACAGTGTCCTCTCCTGGCTCCATAGCTTCTGCTGAAGCCGAGCCTGGAGGCCCAAACTCTGCAGCTGGAAGTCCCGACGGAGCAGAGCCTTCTGATGCTCCTCCTGGAGCTGAGAGGGAAAGACAGTTTGAGACGGGATAATCAGGGAGGACTTGATATCAAGATGTTTCGTTACTCAATCGAGCAATTTCAAGAGAAAACAACATGCAATAACATTGACTCTCCAAAAACCCTATCAAAAACTGTTTATCCCCAGGTAATTTTAGCTTGACTGCAAAATACGCGGGTTATTCTTTACATTCTACACAAAGTGGTGTTTCAGTGTGTCTGTGTGAGTTTGAGGGTGTTTAGTTTATTAGTTTATGTTCAGTGCTGCAAACTAACCTGTGTGAGTTTGAGAGTGGTTTCTCTCTGAGCCTGCCTCCCAATCTCCAGCTCCGCCTGAGTTCCGAGAGCCGACTCTTTTGCTTTGGACAGACGAGCCTGGAGGTCACAGGACTGGACGGGAAAATATTAGGGGACAATATAAGGAAGGAGGTAGAAAAAGAAAGAAGGAAAGGAGCAGTGGATAGGAAAACATCAGTAGGTAGGAAGCAGGCAGAGATTAAAGAAAAGAATGAGAAGCAGTGATGGGAGGAGCAGCGTTGAGGGAAAAGAGAGTTAGACGGAAATAAAAAAAAAGGACAAACAGCAGTGTGGGAAGCACATAACATGGCAGTTTTGTGCTAAAACACCCTTTAAATCACACCTCAGCTCTCAGCTGCAGCACGCTACTGTAGCAAGCGCACGTATGCACGCACGCACGCATGTACACACACACGCACACATGCACACACGCTTTCTCCCATGCCTCATTTGGCTGCTGAGTGAGTGCAATCCATCGACCCACCACTGTACCATTAATGTCCTCTTTCACCCTCCACTGGGCTCAGCCTCTGCCCTCCATCACCCTCGACATCACCAGGCCGCTCACAGCCTCCAATGTCAGCCAGAAAAACTACTCTGACTTCCAATATGACTCACTGTTATGAAAACATTAAAAACTGTAGCAACGCAAGGTGTGAAGAGTGAGAGCATTCAAATACACTAATAACATCATTAATAATACAATATATGCATTCTACATCCATTTATGGGTGTGGAAATGAGGCTTGTGTGTGTGTATAAAATGTGAGTGTGTGTGTGCGCAGCTCAACAACAAATCAAATTTCTAAAACAGAACCAGGTGTATGTGTAATTAGATGAAAATAGTGCGTATGCATATTTCTGACTTTTTTCAACAAAAGACACTACCGTAATGACAAGAGGCGAGGAGAAAACGGCTAAATCAGCAGGAGCAGTGCATATGGGGCATCTAGGCCACTGTGGCCACAGGACACACAGTATCATTCTTTGAGGGGCATAAGGCCGCCGTGAAATTCCTACCCTGGACTGGAGGCAAGAGGAATAAACTTTTCCATTGAATGTAGCAAAGAATGAGTAGCAGAATTATGCTGTGCATGTTAACACTGGGTGTACAGTATGGGCTGCTGTGTCACTGTTCTGCTCTGTTGATCACTGCTACAAACACAGTTGAATCTCTATAATATCTGAATGCCTTGTTTTCTTTCTCTTTCATTCTATTTTAGTTTCTCTCTCTCATTCTCCCTGTCAGGCTTGAATAAAGATGCAGACATCCACATACACACACATCCCTGGTTACCGAGGAGACACTCGAGCAAAAGGTCAACCAAACAATGGTCTTTTCTTCCTATCAATCCCACAGCTGACGGTGAAGTCACTGTTTATGTTTGTTTACAACACTGTGTTGCTAGCATGAGCACGCCACCACAGTACCACATCAGTAACTTCAAGCTACAGTGTGTATGTGTATGTGTGTATGTGTGTTTGCGTGCGTGCATGTGTGTACGTGTGTGTACATTAGAGGCCCTTATTGTCATGGAAATGGGTCAGTTGCCATTAAGACCATCTTTGCTGGCAGGAGATGGGATTTACAATCAGCCATTTACGAGCCATTAACACATCACCAAAGCTCTATACTTGAGGCACATGAAGACAACTGGGAAAACTCCAACCGCTGAAGAAGACTGACAGATGCAGTTCAAAACTAACAGAAAAAGCTAGTTTGTGAGAGTGACAAGAGCGAGAACCAAAACAGTGAAGTTATTGGCTGAAAAACCAAAACAATACCATGAAAAACACTAAAAAACAGTCTGTAGAGCTGACGGGAACTGCAGAGATGGCTGATAATTGCCCCTTTTCTGTCACATTTACTGTCAGCTTCCTTAGTTACTTTATAATCTGTATAATCTCCGACAGGCAATGAGCAGACAAGACTTTTGGTTTGCCCTGAAGGCAAAAAGCCTTAGTGTTTGGCTGTCTGTGTATTGTATGTGTACAAGACAAAGTGAAACACACAGCAAAACTTTAACTTCAGGCACAGGTGTGTATGTTTGTGCCTATCATGATGTGAATGGTTTTGATTTGAGACTCACCAGTACATCATCTGCCTCGTTCTCTCCCTGTTCCCGCTGGTTGTCTTCCTGCTTTTTCGTCTCATTGCTGTCTGATTGGCTGTTCTCCTCAGTTTGTCCTTTTACCTCCGACTCTGATTGGTCCCTATAATCAGGCTGCTGCATGCATGCATGGGCAGGTTAATGAATAAAACCAACAAACACACAAACAAACAAAAAATCATAGACACGTAGGGACAGGGGAGGAGGAGACGTTGTGCCACAAAAACAAAAAGGAGGGGAGTGATAGAAATGAAAGATAAACAAGACAAACAAACACAAGAGTAAGAATAAAAAACAATTTAACCAAAATGGCGTCCATCCATATGACAACAGTGAGGAAAATAAAAAATGAAAAACAAAACAGAAACAGTTGAGTGTGGATCTCACAAGACAAAGAAAAGGATGTAGAGGAAAAAGAGCTTGACCAGAGAGGAGAATGAGAGAGTGGAGAAAAAAAGGAAAAGTAGGATGGAGGGCAGAATCAACGGCTGAGAGAAAAAGGAAACGGAGGAAGACATAGAAGAGTGGGAAGAAAGGGAGAGTTGGGGAGAAACAGCAATGGGAGATAGAGGAGGGAAGGAAGAGGGAAAAGAGGAAGAAATAAGACGAGAAGGAGTAATGCGGTTAGGATGAAAAGTCAGAGCGACGGGCCGACGATGCAACCAGGTGAAGGAGGAGAGGGAGAAAGAGAGGGGAAAGGAGAGGAGAGGAGTGGAGATGGGGAAGCAAAGCAAGGACAAAAGGAAAAAAAGGAAGAGTGGAAGGATGAAAGGAAAGGGAGTGGAGGTGAGCAAGGAGAAGTCAGAAGAAAGCAGGGAGGCAGTTAAGGACATGACGAAGAGGAGGAGCAGACGGAAGGTTTAAAAGGAGGGTAAGGGGGAATTGGAAGTGCAGAAACCGATGGTTATGGTGCCCGTGCAGAGAAAAAAGAGGGGAGGAGGGGACAAAGGGATGGGGAGAGGGAGGAAGGAAAAGGGAGGACAGATCGGAGGGGTGTTGGGACTCAGAATTGGCCTCTAATGGAGTCTAAACATTAAAATGTTTAAAACTTTGTAAAATTTCATCACAGCCTCCTCCAGACAGGCACACTAAATTAGATTAGATTAAAATAGAAAACACACAATTTTACTTGCTGTAAATGCAGTTTCACCCAAAAATTATCAATCTTAAGTCAATTAAGTCTACTATTGAGTCAAAAATCTTGTTTTTGTTTTATAAACAAGTAGGTAAAAAAAAATTTCAAACAACTTCCTGACAGTTGAAATGTTGAATGCGAGGTAGAACTGTGACAGCGGCTGTCTGACAGTCGAGTGGAATTTCAGTCTGTACTGATTCCATTGTGCTTTTAGAACTGATCTCATACTGAATTTGGACTATTATATAGTTGAAAATACAGTATATGTTTGGATTAAAACATAAATCACTGACAATCAACTGTCACCCAAGAATTTCCCAGTGGAGAATTTCAGACAGAAAATGTGATTTATGAAGTCTGATTGAAAATCTATTTAGACCGGGCTCGCTGTCTCTTTGGCTGTTTTAAGAAATATGTATGTGTGTTTGTGTGTGTGTGTGTGTGTGACAACAATTATCTTAACAGGGGCCATACAATACAATACCTGCTAGCCTCGATTATGATGCCACATTCAGTTACACCAGAAATGTGACAAAACTATGGATATAAATGTAACTTTAAATGAAAACAGGTAAGAGCAATATTGTTCAACTTCACTATATGTAGCCTAAACTGTATGTTGAGTTGGTTTTATGTATGTACGTATGTATGTATGTATGTATGCATATATAAATGGTGCTGTATGTGCTTTTAATAACCCTACTACCTACTATTTCAATGCATACAAACAGGCTCCATTTGAGGCCTAAAGCAGCATCTTAATATCAGGTTAGGTTAGGAAACAATTTACCAGCATGCAGAGGAAACGGGTGTGTGGAGAGGTTTACACTGGGAGCTCAAATCTGAATTCATCTAATACATCCCTACAGTTTTTGTTTTTACAATTTGACATCTGTGTTACGCGTAAAGGTCTATTTGTCTATTCACAACAGTGTTGGAGGCATGTCAGGTTAATTGAGTATAAGAACTGGGCAGACAAAAGAATTATAAACACATCTGAATGAAGCTTTATCAACGTCTAGTCACAGAGTTGCAGATTTGAGCTTTTTGTGTAAATCCATTCTCCACTGTGAGGAGAAACTAAAGCAGCACGTTCAGATGCGATTGGGAGTGTTATTCAGCCAAATTAATGGTTAGGCACTGGACCAAACACAAAACTGAAGAATAGAAAAACTAACCAGTGACAAGCGAAAATAAAAAACAAAAGTAAAAGCTTTTATGAAAAAAAAAATAGACTGAAAAAATGAAAGAGACAGAGTGAAAGAAGTGAGAAGTTGGAGTGTGTTCCTTGTCCTTTACCTTTTTCACGGCAGTGTTCAGTCCATCCTGTTTGTCTCCACAGCAGGGAAGGGAGGAGCAGGGTGAGGCCAGAGGAGATGCTCCTTCCACCTGAGGGTCCCTCCCACCTGCTGGGGGTTTACTCTGGCTGTCTACCCGTGCCACAAAGGCCTGTAGTTGGGTGTGTAGGGCTTGGAGCCTGCTGGTCAGAGCACCAACCAGGGGCCGGTCCGCCAGATCGGACAGCTCTGAAATCTGGGGAGCAAAAAATAACAGACTTTATCACATAGTCACTCACTGTTGGCTTTGCAAATAGTAAGGGGTGGTGATGGTGCAGTGGATATGTCAAGTGCCTTTGGTGTGGGAGACCTGGGTTCGATTCCCACTTCTCTACCAACGTGTCCCTTAACAAGACACTTAACCCCTAGCTGCTCCAGAGTCGTGCAACCTCTGACATATACAGCAATTGTAAGTTGCTTTGGATAAAAGTGTCAGCTAAATGACATGTAATGTAACTGTGGGGCTTGTTTTTTTCTCATTCGACTTATATATTTTCTCTTATCATGTCCACATATTTCATGTACATGTCAAGTACATACAGAAACCTAGGGTTCTAGTAGATGAAAAAATACTTAAAATAGCCACACAGTGAATTTTTCCTCAAAGGTGACAGTATCGTGGAAGAACAACCCTAACCCTAACGCCAACCAGAGGACATGTACCTGACTGTGAGGCTGAGGTTTTTCCGACTCGCACGGCTCTGCTGCCTCGTTGCTGCAGACCTTGTGATAGATGGATGGGGAGGAAGATAGGCAGTTAGACTCGGGGGAGGTCAGGAGCTGTATCGCTGTGGAAACCAAGCGAGCCTGGTCCCTCATAGCCAGCAAGGCATCATGGTCCTTCTGCCCCGGGTACCCAGGGAGTGAGGTTGTTATGCCAGCGTTGTCCTCGATCTTCTTTTTCCGTTCCTTGATCTCCAGGGTGTCGGTCTCCCCCCCTAGTGGCTCTTTGCGGTGCGGAGGGCTGACGGAAAAACAGAGAGCGCATGTTTAGGACTTCTCATGTTGGCTTAAAGGTTTGGACTGAAAGTTCATTCTTTAACTAAAAGTGCTCCAAAAATTTTGATTTTACCAAAAGCTCCAGCACAGACACAAAATAGACCTTGTTATGAGATTGTTTTGTCAACTTGTTTCTTCATCAAGTTCATGGATGTGTGGAGAAAATCTCTTTTAAAATGTTGGATGGGTTGCCATGCAATTGTGTACAGACAATCATGTTGCCATGGTGTCTTTATTGAAGTGCAACGAGTTACCAAGAAAGTTGTTGAGCTGCAAAAAATACTATCGCTGAAGCATTTCCATTAGAGAACCACACTGTAGAACTTGTAGAAAACAATGTAAGGAAAATGAAGACTTAAGACTACCTTGGGAGGCACTCGGCTGAGTCTCCAGCCTCTGCGTCAGTCTCCAAAGCCAGTCGTAGTGATGAGGAAGAGGAGGAGGAAGGAGCATGGAAGGAGGCCAGATCACAGCGCTGCAGGTTGGACAGAAGCACTCGGTTCTCGTACTGCAGCTTCTTCACCTTCCCGCTCAGTTCTCCAATCTGAAGCCTCGCCAGTCTGATCTCCTCCTCCTGGGCCGGGGCGTCTGTGCTGATAAGCACCGCCCCTTCCTGTATGGAGTGCACCGGGCTGTCGCTGAGCAGCCCGTCTGTCAGCGACGCCAAAGAATTGGACGACATCGTGGACGTTGGCGGCGGGAGATCAGATTTGTAGCGGTTTATCTCATTCATCAGGAGTTTGTTCTGTTCCTCCATCTCGATTAGAGACCTCCGCAGCAGGTCGGCCTCCTCCTCAACAAACTGGAGATGTCTCTGGAGCTCCATGACGTTTTCAGACGAGGCCCCTCCCCCGAGAACCATGGCTCCTCCTCCGAGGCCCAGACCGCCAGCACCAGCGAGCTCCTGTGGACCATCTAGGCCAAAAGAAACAATGAGAGGTCAAGCACTTGAGAAGGCAACAAAGGAAGAAATTAAAGTGTATGAAATAATAATCATGAAAATATCTATCTATCCAAAATATGTCTGCAAAGAGAGGAAGCACATATGATCTTAAAAGTGTATTACACCACAGAATTTCCACTTAGCTATTGCTGCCTGTTGATTTAAGATTATTTCTACCGCCAGATAAGAGGAGCTCATGCCTCTGTTCAAGTTCATTGTCATGTGCATTTAAAAGTACAAAGCACAGAGAGAATGCAATAAAATGTGCTTTGCCCTGGCCCTCTCTTCTCATAAATAACTATAAATATAATTTAAACAAAGTAATAATATGTAATAAAATGACCTGAATAAAGAAGCACAATCTAATATATTGTAACAACATAAAAACTATTGCAGCCATAGCAGAAATGGAGAAAAATAAAACATCATAACAACTCTGAGAAATGAATTATAGAAATGTAAAACAGGCCGAGATATAAGTTTAAAAAGTACCTTGTGGTCCCTTTATGTCTTCCATCTCAGCTCGGAGCCCCCTGTTCTCCACCTCCAGCTCCACGATGCGTCGACTCAGCAGGTTGGCCTCCTCCTCCACCAGCTTCAGGTGGACTCGGATCTCCGCCTCGCGGGTGTGGGGGGAGTCAGCAACCTGAGGGGGATTCAAAAAACAAAAAGATATAACTAGAGGAAAGCCACTTCCTTCCTCACCTCCCACCTGTTCATTCACACACATTATACATAAAAAATACACGGCTGACCTGTATGACTGTTAACATGAATTATACAAGTGCTGATAGGTATTCTACCGTTTTTATCTAAAGTTTTACACCATGGTTGGAAAGGACATATTAATATCATTATCAATAGTAATAACAATTATTTTCTGCATTACCAGTCCTGGATTATATAATCCTCATCAAAAACACAAAAGCACAGAAAATTTGATATAGTAACTAACTGACTATAAAGTCAGAAAAACAATTTGCTGCAATCTGTTTGCTGTTTTCAGCATTCACTGAAATGGTTCAAAAGTCAGTTGGATTTAATGAGCTTTGTGGAGTGTTTTAGCTGTTTCTAAAACAATATACAGATGATAATAGATATGCACCACTGTAGAGTTTTCCCAGGCGTTTTTGGCATTTAGATTTGATCTGGGTTTTGATTTTGCAGCTCTCAGGCAAACATTAAGAGATAGAGTGCTAAATGGTAAGAAAAGATGGAACTCAGGGTTTATATTTTCATTAAGGTGTCATCAGAAAACACTTCTGTGGGCTGTATCACAGCTCTAAATATAAAATCCTCCTCCATTGTGCTGTAGTTCTTAATTCTCCATACAGTGATCATGGCCGTGTTTACTAACCACTACTAATTTGGTCAATAATCACTATCTGACCATGACAATGATCCAGAAGGAGAGGGAGGAGAAAGTGCAGATGGGGAAGCAAAGCAAGGACATAAGGAGAAAAAGGAAGATTGGGAGGAGGAAAGGAAAGTGAGCTAAGGTGAGCAAGGCGAAGTCAGAGGAAAGCAGGGAGACAGTTAAGGAGATGACGAAGAGTAGGAGCAGACGGAAGGTTTAAAAGGAGGGTAAGGGAAAGATGGTGAAGTGCAGAAACCAACGGTTATGGTTCAGTCTGTACTGATTCCATTGTGCTTTTATAACTGATCTCATACTGAATTTGGACTATTATATAGTGGAAAATAAAGTATGTGGATTAAAACATAAATCACTGACATTCAACTGTCACCCAGAAATTTCCCAGTGGAGAATTTCAGACAGAAAATGTGATTTATGAAGTCTGATTGAAAATCTATTTAGACCGGGCTCGCTGTCTCATTTGCTGTTTTAAGAAATATGTGTGTGTGTGTGTGTGTGTGTGTGTGTGCGTGTGTGTGTGACAAGAATTATCTTAACAGGGCCCTTACAATAAAATACCTGCTAGCCTCGATGATGACGCCACAGTCAGTTCTAGTATCTGACGATAACAAACATCAAACAAATGTCTTGCTCCTGTATAAAATGGCTCTAAAGCAAATTTCGTTCCTCACCTCCTCCCCGGTGAGGGAGATGTTGACGTCTCCGTACAGCGACCTGTACTTGGCCAGCTCCTCCTTCATGGCATCGCTGTCCTTCACCAGCTTGGTCAGCTTCTTGCACATCAAGGCTGACTCCTCTTTAGCAAAGTGGAGCTGACACTTCAGGTCTGAGCTGTCCTCCTGCGGTGACATGTGGGAAAGAGAAGAGAGCACCGAGGTGACATTGAGTCAAAAACTGCTTTATCACAGAGAGGCTGACATGCGCACACATCTGTTAACATGCAAAGTAAGGTTGCCCTTTTAGGCCTGTAACTAGTGATTCAATTATCAATTAATAGTCCATTATATGATAGCCATTGAAATATTTGTATTGAAATATTTAAACTGATGATTGAAATGTATCCTTTTTTTTTAGGAACTTCTTTAAATAAAAAAGCAACACATATGTAGGTTCTAGGTTTTGCCAATTGTATCACTTGTGTAATGAGTCATCTTGGCCAGACTTTGGAAAAATATTCAAAAGATTTATCAATAATGACAATCGTTATTTGGTGCTGCCTGAACTGTTTGAGTAAAAAGAAGATATTGAGAGGGGAACCTGAGGTAAATAGAGACAGGAATGGTGCTGATGATGGGAATAGTGCAAACCCTCACTAAGGCAACTAGTAATTTCTATATCATTTAAAGCAATTTAGTATTGTCAAATGAAAGAAAATGAATGATTCAAAATGTTTCCACTTGCGTAATTTGTCATAATTCTGTATAAAAGGGGTAGAAAAATATTTCAAAAAAGAGACACACAACTAGACATGGACTTTACAGTGAAGCATGTGATAATTTTGTTTTTAAATTCATAAAAGGCAATCTGTAAAGTTGAGTATTTTTTAAACTATAGTGAGGTTTGGGCATCATTGCTGAGTGTCATTTGAAAACAAACAACAATCAATTCCAGTCCTGCAACTCAAGTGGGATGAATTGGTTTTTCATTCTATTTAAAATCGCCTTGAACATTAGAAATGATGACAAAGCTTTATTTGACTAGCTTGCGGCTTTCAGCTACCAAATGGTGAGGTCAGAGACATGCTGTGTTTGTTCCCTGAGAGGATTTTACAAAAACACACACAAAGAAAACAGAGAAACTCTAGAAAACACTCATTAGTGGTTTGCCTCAGACGTCATACAGCATATGAAATGAATATTTACTAACTAACTTGTACAGAAAATACAGAACTGTAAAACTAAAAATATCTGAATAAATGACAAATTAAGCAGTATCATAGATACTGTGGTAACTTAAATGTGCAAAATTAAATATATTTGTATTCATAGCATGACTATGAGAGTTTGCACAGCAGCCACTGTGGCCTCAACTAGCAGTAATGGGATTATGGTAGGACAGTAGCACAAGTAGAGAAGTATCATAAAGTTAGTGAAGTGACTCAGTAACGTTGGTAACAGAGCACAATATATATCTAAAGTTTGCTAACATTAGCAACCATTAGCTTCAGGTCCAACCAGACCGAGTAGCAGAAAAAAAGTATCAAAGACAGTATCAAATTGAGCAAGGGTTCGTTTTATTGCTTATGAATTAAACCTTCGGTAAAACAAAGAATGTTTTATTTATCTTTTCAAAAGTAAAATTGTCTCTTTTTAAATACTATATCAAATGACTCATCTGTCAATGGGGTAACTCAGTGATGAAATAATATAATTATCACCAACTCTGTGACTCTTTGGAGCACTTTAGTGTCTTTTAACATATTTTTTGTTTGGGTTTTACGGCACATTTACTAAATGGTTTGGTCTTACTGCTCAAAAACAAGTTCTTCACTTGTTTTTATGTAAAAAGCTCTGATAACCCCATTCTACACTACGCTGGATTAGCATAGTGAAGCATTTAGCAGCTAAAGATCCAAGAGTTGTTAAAGACTAAAACAGATCTAAAAGAGTGTAGATATTGGACTTATATGGCATATGTGTATAGAAAACACCTATTAGATGGCCAGAAATGCAACTCCAGAGGCTGATGTGGCTCTGTGTCTGCTGGATGTGTAAATAGGCAACTGTTTTGTGCTACGTTAGCCAACCAACTTTAGGAGGGCAGTGTTTGTCAGCTTGGTATATTTCTTCCCCTTAGTGTATAACGCTCTCAGTATAAATAAAGATTGATGTATGCTTCTTTATCTTAAAGTCAGCTGTAACTACAGCTGACCTGAGATGAACTTGTGCCCCTCATTCCTCAGAAGCAGCTCTGTGGCTCTGTGTTACGGCCGGTGGAGCATTCCCAACCACATTGAGAGAGGCAAGAGCTGGTGAATTTACAGCCATTTATGGTATGTGGCTGGGAGAGGAAGCCTGGGCTCTTGTTAGCAGATGGGGAGAGATATGGTGGTGAGAGAATTAACTTCAGCGCCAACCCCCTTCTGTGGGGATGTGTAAGTGCTGTGGGTTTTTAATACGTATCTCTATGTAAAACCTGAGCTGATGCAAACTCATTAGTACCTTTTTTTTTTTTTTTTACAAAGGGGGAAACAGATCTTTATTTAGCTGTGGAAATAAAAAAGGGAGGGAGACTTTGGAAAAGTGAAGTTAGAGAAAATGTGGTTCTGTTTTTAGGCGTGAATAAAAGCAGAATGAAGAGGACGTAGAGATTTAAAGTGCGGTGTCGAGGCCTGATCTGTAATCCAAGAATAAGCAAAAACTGTGTATGCCAGAATTACATTAGAGTAACTACACCTGCAGGACAAGATGGTGGACAGAAAATAGAGAGAGAACAGGAACTGCTGATTAATCTGTTCAAACTGTGCACAGCTTGTTTGGACAGATAGAGTGTGATACCCAGAGGAAATAGGTCACAGACAACAGAGACACGTAGACAGCACATGAGCTGTGAGGCAAGGCACACTTAAAGGATCAAACAAGATAGATTTCCAACATGGCAGTTATGGTCGGTAGCCAGGACATGAAATTAACAACCGCCCACCTGCCAAATACACACACACAGTCACACAAGGTGGATACAGGAAAAACCGTACAAGATGACCTAAATTGAGGTGAAATGACAAGTCAAAGTCCAATAAGTACTTTATCAAACTGTTTGAATGTGTGTCTCAGGCTAGGATAGGAAAGCGTGCCCGTTTTTCACCTTTGTGAGGCAAAGAAAGTGACTGGTAAAAAGTGACAGTGGCGGGTGGATTTTTCTGTTGGTGGCCCCAGACAACTTTAACATGTCTAGTCTAAAACTTAAATGATGTTTGAAGCAGAACATTAGAAGAATAAATGTCTGCTTTAGAGAGGATTCACAGTAAAAGTGATAATTAACTGCTGATGAACTTGAATTGGAGTGTCGCTCTCCAGAAGCATTATGCTGCAGGAAATGCTTCTGGATGTTAAATGGAGTTCTTCTGTGTATGAAATTAATTGTTGCAAAGTGATCACGTTTCCCTTTATCAAAACTCTACAGTATATGTCCTCATGAGTGGCAATGTTGATGGAGAAAATAAAAGTGTTGTTGCATAAATATAAATGCAGGTTTCTGAATTACTTATAATTTAAAACGAGTGCTGCTCTGTTTGACCCACTCAATGTCAAAACATGGAGGTGGGAATAACAGTCTCAGTTCCTGTGGTCCAATCTCACCTACAGTACATGCAATTTCTGCTGACACAATGAAAAGCTACTATGGAAATATGATGATATTTATGATCTAGATGACATATTTTAACTACGTTTTTAATTTTATCTGCGTCACTGGATTTGATTACAAGGAAACTTGTATTTTATTATAATTGTAAGAAATATTGAGTAGTGTAACTGTACAGTTCGTACAGAGAATTCAATTGCTAATTATTTTACAATTGGGGTTATTCTTTGTAAGTATTTCATGTAATCATAAAGAATATACTGAATAGTGATTATATAAAGCAGAATAGCAAAATAACCTTTGATAACAAGGAGGAACTTTAATTATATCTGTGAAAAACTGTTTAAAAAAAAAATCCAAACAAGCTTCAGGCAGCAGGATCTACAACCTTCCCTGTGTGTGTGGGTGTGTGCGTGCGTGCGTGCATGTGTGTTAGAGAAATGTCACTCACTCTCTCTAGGTTTAAATGTCTTAATGGTTTAGTTGCTGAAACTGCAGTTTGTCTTATTGATTTGTTGGACCATCTAGAGGAAAACATAGGAGTGTATGTGTGTGTGTTGTTTAACTACATTTGTGGGGTCCAAAAACTCGGAATATATAACAGCATCCAACAGCTTTGTGGGGCCAAAATGCTGAACCCTACACATTAAAGGGCTGTTTGAGGGTTAAGGCTTGGTTTTAGGATGAGGGTTAGAATTAGGTTAGGGTTAGGGTAAGGGGCTAGGGAATGCATTCAATGCGTCAATGACGGGTCCCCACAAAGACAGTGAGACACACAATGTGTGTGTGTGTGTGTGTGTGTGTGTGTGTGTGT
>NC_045739.1:16865004-16879312 GCF_008692095.1 Etheostoma spectabile | reverse complement strand
GTGTGTGTGTGTGTGTGTGTGTGTGTGTGAGAGAGACAGAGGGTGTATTACCTGTGGACAGAGCTTCTTGTCAGGTTTGTTGTTGGGTCTTGCTGCTCTTTTCTTCTGGGAGTTCTGGAACAGAGACACATACAGAGTGTCATTAGTGAGAAGTGACACAGCGATTCTAAACAGTTCCAATACGAAGAAGAATGAATGTATTCAGTCTGGCACAACACAGGGAGTGACAGGTGACCTGCAGTGGAATACAACGGTGGGATTTAAATTTGTGGAATTACAACATACACACATGGTTCCAACTCTTTATAACTAATTATCTAATTATTATCTAGGCCGTGTTTTTAAACTTTCCATACGTGCAGCCCAGACTAGAATATATTATGAAACCCCAAAAGTGTAAAAACAAGACAGGCTCTCATGTTTTTGTTTCCATCCACAGATTTAAGAGTTTTTCAAGAGCATTCACCATTACAAGTTGTTCAGTGTGTTATAAAGCACAACATACCACCATATGATTTCATTTATTTCATCTGAACAGAGCCATAATCCGTTGCACAGACAATAATACATTTGGGTGACTTTTCACATCTACATAGTATAACAGCCAACTGTTCTAGCACAATTAAGGCAATTGTGTTCATTATTTCAGGACATTGAATCCAACAGTAAGGAACTCCTGGTTTTCCATAATACATTGGAATCTCAACAGTTCATGTTTTTAATTAAAAATACCTTTTAATTGTACCTATCTCACATTTTGGGAAAATGCGCTTATTTGCCCTCTTGCCAAGGGTTAGATAAGAAGATTGATTCTCATTCATGACTTTCACTCTCACTCTGTGAAAAAATTGTTATTGCCACAGTGACTTCCTGGATTCTTATTTTTATAGTTTACTAAATATACCATATGAGACTCCAGGCTATGCCAATTGTATTTTGTCCCCTTCATATTCAATATATTGATATACTGTACACTTAGCACTCTATACACAATCTTCTCATCCAGCTCTCAGTAAGAGAGAAAATTAATTTAGCCTATCTCTAAATATGTGATACTATTCTATGAATATATAAATATCTCATATAACACAGTTCCTCTGCTGCTGAGCCCAAATGTTATTGCTATTGCAATGTTGATCATCCACATAGTGATTTAGATCATCAAAGCGACACTGATAATAGTGAGTGATAAGAGTGCTGAATAACAGAGAGAGATATATATAAGACTTAATGACATAAAACAAAAACTGGGTTGCATTGCTAATAACTACTACATACACACATATGTGCACACGCACACACACCATCCTCTGTTCATCCGAGTTTCTGCCCAGTACATTAGACTCTCATTAATCATCAGGCTTCCTTCACTTTAGAACCAAGTTTTTCCACACACACACACACACACACACACACACACACACACACACACACACACACACACACACACACACACACACACACACACACACACACACACACACACACACACACACACACACACACACACACACACACAGTAAGGACAGACGCTGCAGTGCAAGCAGCTAAGCTTATCTGGCTCAGGCCGTTTCCATGGAAACAAGCATCTCTCTCTGCAAGGAACCACTGACAACAAAAGAAAGAAATGGAGGTAAGAAAAAGGTAAGAGACCACAGAAAAATTAAAAATAATACTGGTGTCATGTTTTCATTTAGACTGCTCCAAAATGTAAATTTTATTTTATGTAATGTTTCAAATGAAATGTTGAAATACTGTAACCTGCCAGCACTAAGGGATCTTCTCAATGATTACTTTCATGTCCAGGTGCAGCGTCAGCATGAAGGGGATTTGCTTATTTTTCTGATGTTTATTTCCACAAATATTTCCACAAGTCTTCCCCCCCCTCCCTCCTTCCCTCCCTCCCCTCTCCTCTTTCTATCCCTTCATCACCCTTTGGGCTAATTCCCGACCTTTCAATTTTTCATCTCCCGCTGTCCTTTCCTCCCTCTCATCCCGCTCTTCTCTCCACACTCCCTCCCTAAATAACTCGCTCACACCCTCCCATCCCTCTCTGCTCCCTAACCCATTTAAAGTTCAGTTTATCAGGATGCAAACAGTCTAGGAATAGCTCTAAACTCACGGAAAAATAAATAAGTAAGCCTGCTTGATAATGGAACCATTGATTCTGGCTGGAGGATGAACAGATGTGGGGACTATTGGATCAGGCACTCAGCTGAGCAGTGTTCGGTCACAGAGGGGGGGCATCGATTAAAAGAGATGGAAATAAAAGCATGCTAGACTTTGAAAGGGAGCTCATGACACTGACTATCCCACCGTGTTTCATTTGCATGAGCAATTCCTGCATTGTCAGCAGGAAAAGTTGGCTGAGTTTGCAACACAAAATCCTTTTGTTTTATAAAAATAGACTTGTGTTAAAGTGTAATAATTACATTCACTTTTTATTAGCCAGTGGATAGTGACTTTGCGAGGGTAAGTGATGTAAGAAATACTCTTACATACTAATTAGCCAGCATTGTGACATTTTCAAATGTACAATGGGGCTTTTATACCTGTGTTTTAAGCCTCTATAATACCAATACATTTACAATGCATTTCACTAATTCCTCTGAGTGGTACAGACACAATAACAGAGCTGCCACTCAGTGTATTTTAAATGGCCTTTTCCACAGCAGACAGTTGGACTTCAGCTATCAGTCAGACAGCTATCTGAACCTCCACTGACTTGCCCTGACTGTGACAGTACAGTACCGCAAAACACCAAATAGCAGCATCAACTGGCAATTACATACCTGACCAGCCTGATACAAGTTGCGTCAGAAGGCTGACGGCTGCATGGACTGTCAGTCAAACAGCTAAACTGGGAAACCACTGCCTGAAGCTGTGAACAAGGATAATTTGTTTGTCTTAATGTTGAGCCCAAATTTACAGGCACACCTTAAACTCACTTTTACAGATGTATGATCGAAAATGTTCATTATTCATTATGTAAAAGCACACACACCAGAGTCCAGTTCTCATGTTTCCGAGCCTGCAGGTCTACAGTTACGCTGCAGATAAGATACCAGGTTGACTTCCATGTTATCTGATAACATCTTTAACAGCCATTGGCTGTGTCCTCTGCTTTGCCCGCTGCATCAAAGGTTTTTTCAGGTAACATTTCATCATATTTCCCATTGTTGATTCTATAAAAGGGAAAAGTGGATGGGAGGGGAGGTGGATATTGAGAGCAAGTTGGGAAATACTGAGGGATGACAAAGCCAGAGAGAGGCAGATGGATTTTCAAAATAATAAATGCACGCCAAGCCCTTCTTTGGGCCTGCCTGATGGATGGAGGGAAACCGATCAGGACAGAGAGGGAAACAGGAAGCGATAGTCAATGACATAGGGAAAGAATAGCGAGACAGATAACAACAGCAATGGCAGAGCGAGAATAAGGGGGAAAGTGAAAGAGAGAGATGTTGTCATTTCTCAGTCATGGATGAGGAGACACAGCAGTGTGAACTCTCCTCCTTCAAATCCAATCTGATCTGCAGTTCAACCAGCCGTGACACTTGTGAATACAGAACAGGGCAGGATCAACACACATTCAGGAGACCTGATGAAAGAGTTAGGGACGTCTGGAAGAAGGGAGAGTGGAAAATGTATACACTGTGGCTGGAGACGGACAGGAGAAAGTCAGAAGCACGATGAAACTAAACAAACTAATGTTGAAACTCTTGATATAGAAAATATATTACCTCTGCGGGTTGTGAAACCATAGACAGGCAGCAAATGAGGGCTAAAAACACTGAAAACAATGTTGAAACTTAGAATCAACACAGGAAAAAAAAGAAATCTTAAAAAATGACAAAATGCAAAAAATATCATGTCATCTAGATGGCTAGAATTAGATAGAGCAGTCTCCTGACACCACAACAGGCAGCAATACTCTTCAAAAAAATATTCTAAACTGCTCGATTTAGACGTTACTGTCTTGGCGACAGAGCGCAGCAAAGCCCCGTACATTTATACAGTGCACTGATATGGTTTCTGAACAAAAATGATTTTCACAGCTAGTCAGGTTACTGCCCGCCACGCAGGTTAACTGACAGTACATGAGATTGCTCTCTGAGAATTGGGAAGAGCACAGAAATCAGATTTGCTCTCGGTGTACAGACTCACCTGACGCAAACAGGCATGAAATCCTGAGAGTGTTTCTGTCCATTTCCAAGCAGAGACATGTTTTATTTTCTTATTTTATTGTCTTGTGAATCACTCAGTGATGCTTGCTCTAGAAAGGTGCTGTATAAATAAACTTTACTTACTTACTTTCTATGCATGATTTAGAGTATTAAGATGACTTTTCTTTACCAGGTAAATAAACAACATCTGTAAGACTTTTTATTAGATTTTTTATTAATGTGGCGCTGAAAACACTATTTTCTTCTGAGGGCAGAAATTAGATCAGATTGCCAGAATCTGATCTATTGACGAGTAGATTTCCTTTAGATTAGATTAGATTTTCAGAAGTTTCATACACACACACATCATACACACACAGGAAAAAAGGGGTCCACACAATGTAACACACAATGGGTTACATAACCAGTGTGTGTGTGTGTGTATGTGTGTGTGTCTGTGTGGATGGAAGCAGAGAGAAAGCAGTGTAGAGTGACAAAGTGACATACTGTTAAAATCCTGCTATTTAGAAAGTAAAAACAACCCGATAATGTTCATATAACACTACAAACGGATGCTGGTAATGTTGCATGCAGATTGTAACATAATCGTTTTTCTTAGTCACACTTACTAATAGCTTTTAGTGAATTCCAAGGATGCAATTGTAGCATTAAGCAGCTCTCTCCACTTGTCTGCTGCAGCTCAGAGCACAACGGAGCAGAGCAGATAAGACGAAAGCAACACCAGCGTTTCCCAAATCCGCCCAGTCTGCTCAGCTCATTATTACACACTCACGCTGTTTCCACACTCTGCAGTGTCTCGTACACTTTAACACATATTTGGTGAAAACACTACAATACCCTCCTGGCGCTGAACTAAGAAATAAACAGCTCATTTACCCTTGTGCTTTGAGCAGAAAGCCTCTTTGTCTGCTGCGATGTTGTCAATAAGCCTGAATTGAAGATGGGAAATCAAATAAATCTGACTTTTCCAGTTGTTCATTAAGTACTCTACCACATCACCTTAACCATTCTGCAAAATGATGTGGCTGTCATTTGATATTTCATTTCAATTGAATAATTTGAAAGTCTATTACCAAACATTTTATAAATTGGGTTATCCATTACAAATCTGCAATATTTTTTGTTACATTATCATTATGGAGGTATGCAGCAAAGACAATATTGTAACACTGATTAAATAAAAAGACGAATGATCATGGATTGCCTCATTCAAGCAAGTTACTGGAGTCTGCCAATTAATTTTAATACAAAACATACAGACATGTATTAAAAAACAATGGGAGCCGGAAACAAAAGAAGAAGAAAAAAACGTTAAAAATCATAAAACTGTATGCATTTCAAATTGAGTCACAAAAAAGTAAAGTAAACTCCTCTCCCAAGATTCTTTTGATTCAGTTGATGGAAAAACATCATTAGGTAACATATCTGAAAACAACAAACTCAGGTATCAGAGAGTTGCTTACCCTAACAAATATTTATCTGTGGGGGGTGGGCGAATACCGAATCCACTGTTTAACATTCTGCCGAATCCAAAACCAAATACCGAATCCTACTCCCGTCAATTAACACAGTGAACATGTTAATGAAGTAAACGCGTCTGGTAACACAAGTTTTCATGTGTGACTGTCCTTCCTTTGCTGAACCTGAAGTTGTCTGAATTCCTTAATGCACAACTCATATTCTTTCGGAAGTTTCATGTGCACATGTTTTAAGAGCGGCGATGCTGTGTATTGTTTAGGGTCCTTGCCACCACAAGACAAATCGGCATTGCAAACTGATTTGCTTTTTTTGACTGAAAGTACTGCCAGACAACACTTTTTACTTTCTCACAGCCTAGTGCATTGAACAGTCCACCTACGTAAACACATAAACCGTAACCAACGGCGGCCTCGTTACGTTGACCAGCGTAGCGCACGTAGTGCAATCATAGGGATCGGTGGAAAAAAATTCAAAGGTTCGGCAGAAACCAACCCCCATCAAGAAGCCCAGTATTTGGTGGAAGCCGAAGCAAAAAATCATGGATTCATTGCATCCCTGAAGTCAGCAGACTGACTCAGTATTATTAGCTACAACTTATTATATTAATTAAAGTTAGCTTATGTTAGCAACAATAAGCTAGTGGTCATACCAGAGTGTACTGAATTTAACAAAGGCCTGTTTTATTGTTTATGCTTATTTCACTTTTTATTTTCAAGAGGAGAATTGTGTTATTTCCTCTTTCAATAAAATCACATGATGTCACTAGTTTGATGAATGCAACAGTGGTCCTCGACTAGGAAACTGTTTAGGTGTTGAATTAGCTTTAACGTCACAGTACAGGACCAGACTGAACTAGGCGATTGTTCATGTTGAGGCAGTGTCTCCCCCGTAAGATGATTTTCACACTCTCACATAGAAAAAAACAAAAAGCATAAAAAAAGGGTAATTTTAGTGCTAAGAAGCATTTTTTGAGGATCCTACATGTTTGCTGCTATGTTTGTTTCTAGCAGTTTGGATTCAGATGCTGTAAATGTCAGACTAGTGTCAGATTGATCATTACTTTGGATACCATCAAAATGTCAGATCAATGTCAAATATGAAAGTAAGATAACACTACCATGTTTTACACCCACTGTCAATAATTAAGAAGTGTTTAAATTACGCATAATTTGCAACCCTACTTTGAGAATTTTATGAACCCAAAAACAAATAATCATAAGACCGTTGAATAAAAAATGAAATGAAATTAAATACAATAAAGTCAATACATTCTCTAATTTATG
This sequence comes from Etheostoma spectabile, assembly GCF_008692095.1. NCBI lineage: Eukaryota > Metazoa > Chordata > Actinopteri > Perciformes > Percidae > Etheostoma > Etheostoma spectabile. The sequence continues at coordinate 16,872,366 of NC_045739.1, read as the reverse complement.
TGATGTACAAAAAACAATGCCAACCACTGGCTGCATGGAAGACAAGCGTATGATATGTATACCTCTGGATGTAAGAGAAACAAATTGAAACAGGAGGTCTGTACATACAATTTACGTCATCTACCAGCACTACGCGAAAGTGAGTTTGTTGCGCTAGCTTAACTTCAACTGAGTGCACACACCTTTTTATCACTTCTCCTGAGATAGCTTTTCCTGTCAAAAACTGGGGTTAATCAATCTTCTGCGGGCTTAATGAAAATTCTACGCTGTCTGATATAAATGATCCGACCCAGCTGTGGATCAGCCGCCGCTTTCCAATAAATCACCTGAAGCTAAACCAATGTGCTTCAAGCTGACACACATTACACTCCTGAATCCAGTATAAGCTGAAAACCTTAATTTTGTATTTCATTTGTAGGCTATGCAATTTAAATATGATTATTGAAAAGCTCAGCTCTGCTTGATGTTTAAAGTTTTACAAACATCTGAGGCAGACATGTCTTCAAATCTTCCCACCATGTCTGATGTTGTATTTTTAGTTGTGCAAATAAATGCTGACATGATGTAACACAACAGTGATCTAACTCACATCCGTTTGTGTGTATCTGATAGCCAAATCCAAAAGAGTAAATGGTGAATTAGCATTTCATTAGCATAGCATTAGCACAGCCATAAAGTGCCTGAGACTGAGAGGGGACCAATATGACACTAAATCTGCAGAGAAGCCAAAGCAAAGCGCGCACGCACACACACACACACACACGCGCACACGCACACGCACACTTAATCTCTTTTCACACTCTATCTCCATTTCTTCCTCTCTTTTCTCCACCAATAAATTATCATGGCAATAAAAGGCTGTATTTGAGACTGACTAAACCAGTTTACTTTGGCTCTTCACAAACACAAACACACTCGGAAATATGCAAACAAAGGATCAAGGCAGGATGAAAAAAAGATGGGAGGAGAAGAGGAGGAAAAAAGAAAGTAGGGAAAGGAGGGGCAGTTCTTTGTTACCAAAAACGCTGCTCTCTTCCAGCCACTTACATTACAGAAAAGCATGAGTGTGTGTCTGCCTTGTGTGCGTGTCTCCAGACACTCTGCTTATTAAGGCAGTGTGTTACTAGGTGACCTCGCGCAAATGAACCCCCCTAAAGTACAACCTGAACTCTTTATATTGATCTGAATTATTCATGTGTGTATGGTGTGTGTTGTGTTCATTCGCAAGATTAGCTGTGCAAGTAAGAAATGTGTGTGTGTGTGTGTGTGTGTGTGTGTGTGTGTGTGTGTGTGTGTGTGTATATGTGTATGGAAGGATTAGTGGTGTTTGTGTCCTGGAGGTGTTGGAAGCTGAACAGAGCTGCTTGTGCAAGAAGGAGTGAGAGGAGGATTGTCGTATATGGGTGTGTGGTGTGTGTGTGTGTGTGTGTGTGTGTTGTGTGTGTTGTGTGTGTGTGTGTGTGTTGTGTGTGTGTGTTGTTGTGTGTGTGTGTCCTCAGGGTTCTATTGCCTCGTACATTAAGAGATAATTGTCTCATTTTACGTACAAACCAGCTAATTTCTTTTTGCTTTGCAGGATTTTGCATTTTCAATACATTAACAAATGTATCAATTATTTTGTTCAGTTAACTGGTTTATTGTACACCCACCACCAGCCTCCAGAACCGCGGATGTCCCCTTATAATCATTTATTTTGTCTGATCAATGTCGGAGAAAGACTGCAAACATGGAACCTAGAAATGTTTGCCATTCATAATGATTAATCCATTATTTAATTACATTTTGCATCAACTTGATTACTGATATTAAAGCACACCTGTGATTCATTGTGTGGTGAAAAACAAACAGGGTTTCAGAATTCAGGATTTTTACTTCAGTTTCATTGGTGTAATTTGTATTTGGGACATTTTTTCCAGTGTCTGAGCTTTTGATCAGAAAATACCTGATTCCAGCCAAAACTCACACTGCTCTATGAAAAGGGTCTGATGTGGGAGGCAGAGCTTTAGGATACTCAACAAAGACAGAGACGTCAGGGTAATGAAGCAATCTAAAGACAGCGTGTATACATGAGGAGAGGGGGATGGGAAAAGGGAAAATAGGTAAATGGACTGAGAGACAAAGGAGGAGTCTAACGTCTGGAAAATTTTAATATTTGATTGTGTGACCTACTCTTACTCTGCGAAGCCGCACCAGCAAGCAAAGGATGCAGCATCCATTTACATCCCCCCCGCCTCCCAACAATAAGCCTCAACAACCACAGACCATGATATGTTGCCGTGGCGACGGCTTTTGCAGCCTGTCGCCAAGGCACCCTGTTGGCAACACATTAATGAGAAGACGGGGAGAGGAAGAGGAGGAAGGAAGGGAGGGGTAAATGAATGAGGGGGAGAGAGAGAGGATGGAGGGAAGAATGAATGATAACAGGGTCAGCGGTGGAGAGGGTGAGAGAATGTGGTTAAAAAACTGGAAAGAGAAGAGTGAAGAGGACAGGAAGGAATGAACGTGGTTGGATGATGTGAGAAACAAATCCAAAACAAAGAAAGTTAGAATTTCAAAACCCTAAAAAAGCTCTTGACACAAGGCAGCTTCACAGCCTCAACACAAAGCTCAAATCATGACTAATGATAACAGCTCTCTCCTTAAGTTCTCTTCTTGATATGCTCTCAATTCATCTGCTACGCCCTGCTTTGCTCTGCGGTGCCCTGCTACGTCCTGTAACGCCCTGCAGCGCCCTGCTATCCCATGGACTACTACAACTACTATTTTTAGTCATTGTTCCATTATCTTTTTCGCGACTACTATTACCACTGTTCATCACATCCCCAACCGGCACCGTCAGACGCCGCCTCCCAAGGGCCTAGGTCTGTCCGAGGTTTCTCCCTTAAAAGGAAGTTTTTCTCACCACCGAGGCTTCTTCCTAAAAGGAGTTTTTCCTCGCCACCGTTGCACTACATGCTTGCTCTTGGGGTAATTACTGGAATTGTGAATTATAGAGTGTGGTCTAGACCTACTGTATCTTTTATTTATTTATTATTATTACACTTTATTAATCCCACAAGGGGAAACTACACTTTTCACTCTGTTGTTATTACACACAGGCCTGAATTACACACACATGCTCAGGACCTACACATGCACTAATGGAGAGATGTCAGAGTGATCTGTAAAGTGTTTTGAGATAACTCTTGTTAGGATTTGATACTATGAATAAAACTGAATTGAATTTAGAAAGCTCAGTGTTACTGAGACCTGATAATTAAATCATTTGCATGCAACCTGTATGTAGAATCAGGTAAACCCAATTTACTTAAATATCATCAAAAGCAAACACCAACACATCTTTGTATATTTGAATATCATGTCGGTTTATAAAAACTGCCTGCAAACGGTGGCTCCGAGATGAGTAGAGAGGCAATTGGAAAATGATGAAACTGCAACAAAACACTTCTCAATGATATGATGTTTGACATTTCTCGCTAAACTGTAGCTCTGCAGCAGCAATAATGGCATAAGGAAAATAACACAAAACGCTGAGAATATTATTGCAGGCTGTAAAATAGTTTTTCTCTCGTTCATTTTTCTTTCCTTGCTTTCTCTGTGCAGGAAGAAAATCCACATCCCTAGTCCCAGTGCACATTTGTAAAGAAGTTGTAATTCTATTGTACAGCAATGTGTCTGTTATAAATATGATGTATTTTTTTAATATGTTTGTATATTTTGCAAATGGAAAAGGCTTCTCTTCCAAATGGGGCCCCATATTATCATATGTGTAAATATGAGCACAGGAAGATAATTCATGGGTTGAGTCTGTTCTCTGTGGAAATTATTGACCACAAAACATTAACTGACTAAACAAAAGTAACACACCATTCTAAGGTATTCCTAAAGTGACAATCTTTATAATATAGACATCTTAAATGTTATGTTGTTACAAGTTTTATAGTAAGTTATTGCTGGTTGCTAGGCTGTTGCTGGGGTGTTTAGTTACGTTACTGGGGTGTTTTTTTAGGGTATTGCTCAGTGGATGCTGGGTATTTGCTAGGAGATTTTTAGGTAGTTGCTTGGGGTATTAAAAGGGGTTGAAGGGGTGTTACTGGGTGGTTGCTAGGGTATTAGTGAGTGATTAGTGTGTTAGGGATTGTTAGGCCTCTGGTGGTGTGTCTGATTTGAGTGCTAAGGTGTTTGAGGTGTCCCTTAGGGTGTTGCTTAGTGGATAGTTGTTAGGGGAGTTAGGGTTAGTATCTTGGGGTAATTAGAGTGGTTGATGTGGTGTAATGGGTTCTGTGTCACTGCTAGAGTGGGTTTTCCAGGGCATTGTTAGGTGGTGAGACTAAAATGAGTAATAGATGGTTGCAATGGTTATTCTGGGTTGCTGTTGTGGATTACTAATAAAGGAAAAGAGCATCACGCTTACATGCATGTGTGGAAAGATGAGTAATGGGTCCATGATTCTGATAATGTTTTAGAATTTAAGAGATAAAATGGGGGAATTAATATGTGTGTTAACAACATGGAGCAAAGTGATAGCGAAAGGTCTGTCATTTGAATCACCCTATCAGCTATCTAATGTTCAGTTAGGCCAATGGCACCTTGTGAGGCCTCAACAGATAAGGGTGACGTCCCAGAATCCCTCTCATCCCTCACTATTTTCACCATCCACATAACCCATTAAATCTTAACTTCCTTTTATAGTGAGTCAACAACATCAGACCCAAGGATTTCTGACCCCGCCATCGATCTCAACAAAAGGCTAATGGCACTGACAACCCTTCTGGCTTCCAACAACTGAAAACTGTGACCTCTTATCTGCTGCTTGCAAAGGATTAAAGCAGCACACAGTGACTCTGGTGTCTGCCGTACATCCAGATTATTCTTTGTCCCACGCTTTAAAAAAATGGACACTGTAGAAAAACAGTAGCTTTCAATATTTGTTTTATATTATGACTGATAACTATCAACATGTCACAGTGAACAATTGTAAACACAAGTCACAAGTAAACACAAGATCTTTATTTAAGGTGAACTTACATTAGTAGTGTACCTATGTAGCAATGTGTTCCGAGTCCCTGTAACGGCTGTGATTGTGATCAGTTGTAATTAATGAAGAAGTAATTAAAAGATCTACCTGCTTCACCTATCTTCAAGACAAACAGATTCAGATCATTACTGTGTTTAAAGTTGCTGTAACTATTATTTTGTTTTGCTCCTCACCATAATGTTTACTTGTCGTCTTGCATGGTTAAACAAGGGTTAAACTTCATCTTCCTCTCCCCACCTCCCTCTTTTCACACTTGCAGGCACCTGAGCTGGCACCAACGGTTACCTCAGCATCACAGAGAGAAACCATATGTGAACAAGAACACAGTCACATGCACAACACAAGGTTCTTCACCAACACAGAGAGTCTCCATCTGGTGTGTGTGACAGAGGTTGTCCGAGCAAACCACAACACAGCACCCTGTTATATCCTATAAATAGGGAGCATCATGCAGTAACACCTCCCTGCTCTCTCTATCTCACTGTACAGTTTATATTTTAGTGGGTTTTAATGAGGTATAGGGGTCAGAATAACAAACAAATAAACCTTTTTCTTCTACAGCGTCAATGAGATTATAAATGTTAGTATTGTTTTTGTATTTGCATATACAGGGTAGAGATGAGACAAAAGGATATCTATTACTGTTAAAGCAAGGTTGGTCTGCCAAAGCCTGCAATGGAAAAAAAGTTCTCTCTTTCTTTCTCACTTATTATGCATGCAAATTAAACATCTTAACCTCTCCATTCAAAAGCTCACATAGAGTATACGCATGTACACTTCAGACACACACACACACACGTCCATATGACCCCCATAACCATATGGCATGTGGCTTTTTGATGAACGTGGTTCACATCTTTAATTAGTCCTGATGCTTTGTCATATGTAGTTTAACACCTAACACGCGCGCACACGCACACACACAGACAGTAGTGTACAGTATGTGTAAGAGGGAGAGTAAATTGGAGTGTGTATGACAGGTTGACTGGGTTGTCCAGTATTTGCAACGTGACCTGCATTAATTATGTCCACGTGTGTGTGTGTGTGTGTGTGTGTGTGTGTGCGTGTGCGTGTATATATGTGTGTTAAAATATGGAAATACTGAAAGTATGTGTGAGAGCATAGCATTTATTCAAAACATTAAAACATAAAAAATATTAATAATTCAATGATGGCTCCTTAACGTAACATATTTCCACTGCCATAGTAGAAATCAGTTGAAGGAACCCATTGTCTTTTATAAAGGCAGGCTAAGTTCTATTAGGCTCTTTGTGCGTTGAATAATAAGAGCCTGTTTGAGCTCACTGACAGCAGAACAAAGCACGGCTCTGACCGACACATTGGCTCACTGAAGCTTACTCCTTAGGTATTGAAATTGGGTATTGAATGATTTGATGATCATTTTTTTTAATACCCGATACTTTAGAGGCAATTTGGTGAGTACCTTAACAGCCCTACATGTTCGTACAATGAATATGAAGTTAGAGCCAGATGGTGATTATCTTTGCATAAAGACTGAAAACAGGGAAAAACAGCTAACCTGGAAGTCACTGGCTCCATCTAACTCTTGGCAAGAAAGTAAGAGCAATATTGACATTAAATTAAAAAGAATTCTAAGACCTTTTTTTAAATATAAAAGGAAAATGATGATCCCTCTGCACTTTCCATTCTAACCCACAATATTGAAATTGCTGGTATATGATGATGGTGATGCATTGCTTTACAGCACAGAACAGGATTAGATCTCAGTTCTTCCCACTTAGATTAAGGAACAGGATTCAACGAGAAACAAAAAAAAGTTCTTGCCTCTTTTGTCTTTAGAAGAATCCTTAAATGGAGACTTCACCTAAACAGATTTTTATGTGTTTTGTGTTATATTCAAGAGTATATTTCTGTCCTAAGTCCTGAGTCTTATCTTTCTTATGGAAATAATGGAGTGGCCAAGTTATTAAAGTTGATTGTCTTCCTTTAAACATTGTTTGACTTATTTCTTGCTTTTTGTGGGGTGTCAAAGTTGATTAACAGAGGGCCTTTAATAATCATGCTGTAAAGATTCAGTATCTTTGGTATACATTTTCTAAGCATGGTAGAGAAAGTGAGAGGTTAATTGAGAAAAACAACATGTTTTCCTCCTTACAGAGCAAAAGAGGGAGGAAGAACAGGCATCCACCTTGTTACTGTAGCATTTATGGGAAATGATGGCCTTCATTTTAAGAAACGTTGCTACAAACAACCCCAGTGGTGTGAGACATTGGTGACCAACCACCTTGTTATATTAATTACAGCACTAAAAGGTTTTTGGGTGATTTTCTGATGTTAAAGTG
>NC_045739.1:16861397-16864994 GCF_008692095.1 Etheostoma spectabile | reverse complement strand
ATATGCTCGTTGTCAGGTTCATAATTGTATTTTGAGGTTATTTTAGAATGGGTTTACATGGTTTCATTTTCAATAAACACCATATGTTTGTTGTTGTTGTCGTACTGCACATTGCTGCAGCTCCTCTTTTCACCCCGTGTGTTCAGGTCTCTGTTTTAGCTACAGAGTGAGACATCACACTTTTATCCCATCTTTGTTGGGAGTTGCACATCCGTGGTACCTAGGTAAGGACTACTAGCCAGTCAGAAGCAGAGTCTGAGGGCTTGGAGACAGTAAGTGCCTTTGGGGTGGAATTTGAGCTTTTTCACTTTGTAAACCTATAACGTGCACAAAAAAGATATACCGTATAACACAATTAAGGAAAGGGAAAAAGCCAAAAAGCATAATATGAGAACTTGAAAAAGTGCTGTCAAATGTCATGGTCTAAACGTTAGGTGCCCAAATTCTTTCATAAGAAGGGCCAAATATGTATCCAAATGAAAGTAAATGTTGATTTTATTAAAAGTGTATTATATTTTATATAAAATGAACATTAAAAAGCAGTAATACAATTTTGAAAATAACACAGCTCTTTAATCTGCATTTATTTCGCAAATTACACAATGTTTACAGTTACTTATCACTTGCAATAGTGAGCCATGTCCTTGTTTTTCAAAAGTCTTTCAACATTAGGGCTCCAGCTGACTTACTAAATGTTCTTTTATCAGTGTGCCTCTCCCTCAATCACTCCATCTTGACTGGCTGACTCAAAACCAGTGATGTTAGCACGGCTCACAGCACGTGAGGGGGAGCTGGAGAGAAAAGAAATCTTTGTAATTTTTCGTAGATAAAACTTACATGCATAATTTAATAAGGAAGTTTACTGTGCTTTACATTGCTGTAAAACTCAGATTATGTACTGTTTAGCCGCACAAAACAAAGTTTTGTAGTCATTACAGTTAAGATTTTACAGCACTTTCAAAATAAGAGGAGAATAAGTATGAGTATGTTAAATGTCATGGAGGGCCAATACAAAGGGAGCAAGGGACAAACTTGGCCGGAGGGCCCCAAATTAGGCAGCCTTGGTTTATAGTAACACCTTTCTGCAATATGTTTTTAAAGTGACAAATGTACGTACCTTATGTGTGACAACATATATTATTGTCACCCTTAAAATGTAGATTTGCTCCATTGTGACAAGCATTGACCCATCCTTCATTTAAACACACTCATATGCTGTCATACCAGCTGAGACACATCCTCCCCAAAGTGTAATGGATTTTCCGTGTTTGTCGACAGACATTAAACACACCATTCCTCCCTCAGCCTGTCTGTTTATTCCCTCTTTTTGTAATCCTTCGTTCCTTCCTTCCATCCGAGTCCAGTAATCCTGGCAATCAGCCCGTCTGACAGGAAATCACACAGGATACGACATGGTGGTTAGAACCATAACCTCACTCTCTGAGGAAAAAGAGAAGTGACCCTGTCTTGTCCCCAATAATACGTCAGCTTATGGGAAAACGTCTCGGTCTATATGCTCTCCACATGTGCAGGACTTTGTGATGTGAATGCGATGCATTGAGCAAATTAATTTTACAGTCAAATCTGTTTTCTGCTTCCCTTAATCTGGCCATAAGATGTATGTCAAATGAAATGTTTCTATACATACCTACATTTTTTCTTGCTTTAACAATTTTCTTTTTTGTTCTGTCACTTTCTTTCTTTCTTGTTCTTCCACTTTTCTTTCTTTATTGTTGATAATTACATTACGAACCGGAGTAAAAACTAAGGAAAACAAGTGTTTTCCACATGGTACAGTTTGATCTGATTTGACCCAGTTACAAGCTCCTGTGGCCTGATTTTTGTGGCTAATGGGACTCACACACATACTAATGCAGGCACAGAACCACGCACAAATGAACACAGGCAGGAATGTGTTAATATATTTGCCTTGAGTTAGGGGATGAGCTTAATGTGCTTCTAACAGTCGGGTTTATCGACCTGCTGCCTGCCTGAAGTTATCAGGGAGTGGGAGCCGCTGAGAACAAGCAACAACCATGATCACAAACAAGTCTAATGAACAGAAGATCGTGACATGCTGTTGTGTTTTTATTGTGGGGTGTTACTGTCTGCACAGCACGTTTTCCCCATGGGACAATAAAGTTTAGACCTGCATAAATTACAAGCAAAGGAGGACACAGGTGACATGACAGTAAGGGTCTGAGATGAAAGATAGGTCTAAATACTGACCGACTAGTTTTTGATTTTACAACATATGCTTGTTTGAAACATTAACATATTAAAATCCCCAAATCAGTATTTCTCCTTAACAATAAATGTGTCTAAATATGATAAGTATTAGAGAACAAAAACATAGGGTTTCACAGATTTTTATATTTAAAAAAAAATATTCAATATTGCACCAGTGGTAGTTTTAAAACCTTAACCTTCCACTCACTAGTTATATTTATAGGGCAGTGTGTCTTTTTCTGTCTCTGCTGCAATACATTACTCTAGTGAAGCCTTCTTCAGAGATTCAGGTCCTGCACGCACACACACACACACACACACACACACGCCACTTCTTTTTGCTCCACTGCTCCAATCAGATCAGTTCTGGGACCAACTTGGAGGTAGCGATTAATTTTTTACCTCAGTGTGACAGAATAGAATAACACAAAAACTCTTTACTGAACCCTCTGAGGGAGGGAATCACCAGAGTGGTCCGAGTACCCAAAGATAACTGAGGGGGAAATTACCACCAAAAGCTCCTAAATCCTGACTCCATCTGGCTTGTCCACACTTAACAGCCAACTTTACAGACAGTCAACTATCATTCTGACATCCAATTCTGTTCAATAAAGCTCAAATGGCTTGTAAAAATATCAACATATTGGAAAAGTGAACTCTAAGATTCATCTGAAACTGTGCTCGTATGATACTTGTCCCACATTATACCATCTTTTTTCTTTAAGGCAGTGCAAAGCACCTCCTCAGTCTGCCAGCAGGAACAGAATGACAGACCATGTAATTGACTTCATTACCCAGAGGTTCAGCAATCAGATCAGATCAGACTTCTTTATTCTTTTAAGAGGCAAGCATTGGTTGGGACTTTGAGATAAAGATATTTTTTTGTAGTATATATTCTGTAGTTTTTTTTTGAATGAAATTTCTTGCTACACACAACTGTATTTCATTCTTAAGGCCAGGTCAAACTGAAAAGTGGCACAGTCAAATACATCCTGTGTTTTAGTAAAAATATTTTGTTTTAGGGTCTTCGTGACATAGTGACTATTTGTAGGGTTAGGGTTAAGGCTAGGGTCAGGGTTGGTGAACTACCGTAGCCACTGAGCTAACCACAAACGCACCAGCAAACCAGGAACATGCTAGTGCTAGTCAGTCAGAATAGCTCTCTGAGCTTTTTTAACTGACTGAAAACCATTTCTCTTTTGTTGAGCAGTTTATAATCTGATAGCGGAGGGTTGAATAAAAGTGGAAGGTGTAAAACAGCTAACATGCAACAACAGCTTCCTCCATTTTGGTTTCTACAGCTCTGAGTTCCTTCAACGGTGAGCACTATCAAGACGGCTTGCCAATCGCCAAATTTAAAATATAAAA
>NC_045739.1:16857027-16861387 GCF_008692095.1 Etheostoma spectabile | reverse complement strand
ACTTTACTCCTGTGAGTGAATCCACTGATTGAGCCTATTCTATTAGACTGAATTGGATTTATTCGCCGTTTTAAATTCTGGTGAGATCAGACCTTTATGTTTTTATTCAGGAGTTTACCATGCTGTAGTTACGCTGTATCATTCAAATCATTCTCTTTGCATTTAATTTGACCTTAGCCAAATCTTAGAATATGGAGATAAGAAATTAATTTTAATGCAAAAATGTGAATAAATCTTGGTTAAAGTTTACAGCTGTTCAAGACATTTTTTAGCACATTGTTACCCCTTTTTGTCTTTCTTTTCTATAACAGCTATTACCAATATGTCTTTTTTTTTTATTTGAATTATATGCACTGTGACACACATTTGTCTCTGTTATGTCATGCAGTTTAACATCCCCATAGAAACAGTAGCTAACTGTGAGGAACCTACAACAATAGGTTTTTTATAGTGGAGTTAAAAAAAAAAAAATTATGATCACATATGGTTTAAGTCTGGGCTTGCACTGCTGCCATGGGCGATGCTTGTGCTAATTATGAGAAATCCTTTTAAAAGGGAACACCCAGAGCCAATGTTGGCAGTAGGACACCAGGACATTCATAATCAGTCTGAGATCATTAATACAAGGGGGATTTATCAATTTTCCAACAAGGTTTAGTCTGATTCAACATTTTCATAGCAGCATGTACACACAGCTGCCTCCTGCCTGTACTCTTTTTACAACAACAACCTGAGAGCCACAGTGCTTCAGTGCAGTAGAACATGTACAGGTTAATGATCTGCAACAGTGTGGATACAGACCACTTAACCAGTGATGGCCTGGCCTTGCAACCCAGTCTCATGGCAGTTCGTGAAATGTTCCACTTAATTTAATATATTGATTCATGTACACGGACACGTTTCTCTTGTTTTTTTCGTGAGGGTCAGCACATTTTTTAAACTAATGTATTTCAATGGGAAGCATCTTTCGTGATCACAGCACAAAAAGAAATACATAAAAACCATCTCTTGATTAAATGTTGATTAAAAGAGCGGTTATAGGACTAAAAATACCAATAATTGCAAAGCTGTATACAGCTTCTCTTTTGCAGTCCGACTGGCAGAAAGAATTGTGCTGTGATCACGAAACCTGCTTCCTATTGATATACAATAGTTTTTAAAAAAATCGAGATAAACGTGTCTGTGTGCAAAAATCAATAGATTAAATTACGTGAACATTTCACAAACTGCTGTGAGACTGGGTTGGGCCTTGTGCACCACAGTAATGTTGTAATTCCCGCCCTTACCTGTTTTAATAGCTAACCCTGACATGAGAGCAGCTGAATGCAGGTTTTCATGAAGCGGAGAAGTGCTGTTATTAAAGAGGACAAACCTACAGCAACTGACCTTGAAAACAGGACACATTCAGAGGATTCTTTTTACATTTGAAGCTATAGCAGGCAATCTCATATCCTGACAGACAACGCTGCTTTTAGATGGAACTGTTGGAAACATTTTTAGACGGTGAAATGCAGCCAGTACTTCATGTTTGCCAATGCCAACCCCAGCCACTTTATGATGCTTTATACTTAAGAAAGGAAAATTGCAAAGTCGGCCCAGGTTTCTCGCACCATTAACTACAAACTGAGTGCATTTTAGTTTGATTTTTCTTTTTTTAATTATAGGGGTGATAATTGCCAATGTGTGCCCACTAGTGTACATGTACTTTGTCCTTGCGCAAGTAACCAAAGCACCACCCGTTTACATGTAATTAAATACTCTGAATTAGATAACATGTCCTTAAATTATAAAATATTGCATACTCTTTACATGTTAATGGATTCTTCTATCAGCCAAAACCTACAGTGGTATTGTGGTCTATTGATGAAATTGTGCACTCTACAATGGTCCACTGGTGTCCTCTACCATCAAACAAAAGGACGGAGATAAATCTCTCTTGCTGTAGGATTAGAGTCATCCACTCCAGTGAGCATGTCCACGCCCTCACACCTTTTATTTCTTCTATTTGATCTTATATGTTTCCATCGCCATGTTTTTGCCTTTTTATTTTCTTTTCCACCCTCCAAGGGTGTCTTTCTACACTACCTTCATCTGACCTCTCTCTGTACCAGTGTTCTTCAAACTCGCTCTGTCTCCTTGTTTTTCCCTTCTCTCTCTCTCTCTCTCTCTCTCGCTCTCTCTCGCTCTTATACCACTTATTTTTACTCAGTCTCACATTCTCTTTTCTTATTTTATTTTCTTTCATTTTTCTTGCATCTTCACTCTTCACTGCCTTGTTGTTTCTCATTTAGTTTCAATCTAGTACAAATAATAGCAAGAGCAGAAAGAAAATTAAATGCAATGAAAAGCATTAGCATTCTTAAACTGATTTATTATTCATCTTATCAAACTGTGAAAGGACAATAAGACAAGACTCAAAATGAACATGGTAATCATTTGTGTATGTTTAAGACACAAATTATAATAGGACCACACCCTACTCAAAGTCACAGTCAGGGTTTAACCTGACCTGCTGCGTTTAATGAGCCTGAATGCAATTAAATTACAGTGTATGAGTATCACATGCCAGAGTATGAAAAGAACACCACAACTTTCCCACCTTTTGCAAAACCCTCAGAAATCTTGATCCAGCTGACAATGACTTCAGAGCATTTCAAAACCTGTCCAATACCACCTTCATGTATGTTTTACTGGATTAATATAACACAAAATAAAAATACAACCACATAAAGCCTGAGGGAAATAAGAACGATTAGAACCAGACCTAATATCTACATTAACATGGACAATATGGGTTATGACGGTAAGGTATTTGGGTAGAAAAGGTTTTGTTCAGAAATTGTGGATTGGACTTGTTCAAAATGATTCTTATGTGTTGGAACGCATGACCAAGTCAAGGCAAAATCCAACCCAAAGTCTGCCCCTGTGCCACCTGTGTGCTGTGCATTGGGATTATAAAACGTAGTGAAGTGGTATCTCTCACTTTAATATCTTAGTCGATCCTATCCCTCTGCAAAGTCCCTGCAGTAAAAGCCTTAACTCTCCTCCTCTCCACTCAACACAGGGACCCTTGAAGGCACTTTTCTCTTCAGGCAGTTGCACAATGACTCCCTTCACCACCACTAGGGCCATGACATATAATAATCCCTCTATATCTATTTATTCTAACCTCTCAGTCAGTGTGCGATTACATTAGAGCTTCTCTTCTTTGCTCAGTCGAGCTCCAGATACCCACAGCTCCATTCTGCCCCATTAACCAGCCAGTGATTGTCTCTCCACTGGATGACTGGTTAAGGCTCATTACTGTGCTACAAGTGAATTATCACATCCTCCAACAGCGATAGCCACATAGCTAATCGTGTTATGAAACAATAATACTGGCCCTTCTGGTATTATGAAAACTAAGTAATCACGATGATTATACTACTGGGAATGTTTAATGCACAAGTTTATCAAACTGTTTTAGCTATCTAGTGACTTATAATTGCACATACAAAATTAAATTGCTTCCCTTAAACAGAATTTTGCCACAAATAGATGATCAAGTGGCAGAAAATAATGTTAATTCAATATTTTCTGTGTCAAGGTCTGCATGCATTCTAGCTTTTCCCAGCGTTTTCAACCAAAATATGGTCTTTATCAGTGGAAGAAGTTTGCTCAGTTGCCATGCACTTCCATTAAAACAGTAACATTTTAAATGGGTGTCCCATTAATCAGATCAGTTAAATTTCTGAAAGTTTCAGGCTAAAATCCAACAAAAAGTGAGCTACGGTGTTGTAAAATTTATTTGACTTTTAATCCCTTTATTATCATTTCTCAAAAGAGGTTCAAAACCTTTATATCAGATCATATTCCGGTCCAAATTGTCACCGTTTTAGATGGTAATAAATGTCTCTTCATTTAATAAGTATTGATCTAAGTGCTGGTAAGATTTAAAATGAGTGAGTGCAGCCTCACGCAGGCAGAGAGAACAGCCACAAAATGTTTGTGTCAGCTCCTCCTCCTGATCCGAACAGAGAGGACTGTCACAGCCATTCAGCATGTTTTATGTAACCCGCAGGAGGGCAGAGGGATAATGTGCTTTTGTTCCTGTCCATCCGTCTCGGTTATATAATTCACCATGACCATTCTGGACAGTTTCTAAACATTAATGTTGGATTTACACATGGTTTCTAAGACACAGTATCACCTGTTTATGACCAAATCTGTCCTAGTTAAAAATAACATTGTTGCCATGTTTTTTCCTGGTATCAAAAATGTATCTAAAAGGCATTGTGACTCAGGTGAGCAGCGGAAATGTCAACGCAGTATGTGGGATGTTTTCCATGACACAGCAACCTGTTTAAATACAAAGCCAGAA
>NC_045739.1:16845571-16857017 GCF_008692095.1 Etheostoma spectabile | reverse complement strand
TGCGTAATTCAAAGTTCCAGGCACTGTAGCAATAGTAGAAAAAAGGAAGAAGACACAAAAAGAGAGAGAACAAGTTGAAATGTTGCGGCTTCCCTTGTTCTCTAGAGAATTTCAGATGAACAAGTCAGATAAAACTTTCAGGACAACACAGACAGACAACCAGTGAACATACAGTAAATACTGAAATCATGTTTCTGTCTAAGAAGCTCTGTAGCTGCTACCTACACTGTACACTGTGGTCTGAATATTTTTCTGACTCCAGGTTGAAAGAATCTGCAGAACTGTTTTGTATGATATTTTCATGTTTTCATATGATGTATGAAGATTTTGTCTAAGTTTGGGCTGAAGTTAAGCCTCACGTCCTACTACTGAGAGGAATGTGCTGGTCTCAGAAAAAGACAAGTGGGGAGGAGATGGGAGCAATGTGATGGGGAAAAAGAAAAAGAAAAAAAAGAAAGGTGGCAAAATTAATGGAGGGATGAAATAAACCGGAATTGAAAAGGAAAACAGTGACAGAGAGAAAGAGGAGAGGGAGAGAGGAGGAACATGTCATAACACAACACAGTAGCACTGATCCACACTAATGAGCACAATGCAATGGAAGAGCGGGACTGTGAATTATGCAACACAGGCTTACAACTATGAAACTGGGACATTGAAATACTATGAACCAGGGGCGCTAGGACTTGATGAGGGTTTTGGGGCTTAGCCCGGGCCCATGAGACACGCATGCAAGGTAACTAGAACTACAGTTGAAACTTAGCCGACTGGCTAACACTGCAGCATTTGCAGAAATGTTGATTAATGTACTTTGTCCTAATCAAATAAATAAATCTTAATGAAAGGAAAATAACCTGAAGGCAATGAACGCCGAGCAGATCACAAAAACGGTGATTGGCTTGGTCCCTGTGTGTTCATTTCAGCAGCCCAGTTTGCAGATGTTAGTCAGATGGCACAAATGTTTGGCCTATTTCAGCTGGCCAGGCATCCTAAAGGCAAAGGTTTTGTTTCCATGTGTGGGAACACATATGATGTGGGGGGGTCTAGGGGTCCTCCAACAGAACATTTTGAGCATTAAACACTTAATTTCCTGCACTCGGGTGAATTTTTATGCACTTATTTCTACCTTTTTCTGCATCAATGTATGCTGAAAATATCTCTATTTATGTAAAGGAAAACCCACATGACTATAATGGAACTTAATGCAGAAAGGCTCTCAGGCATTTGTGTAGGAGATGTAACTGTGCATGTGGAACATATTCACCTCATGGATACATTAAATCCCTGGACTTTAACTGCTCATGTTTCAGCACGATTTCTGCTCAAGTTCAGAACGTGCTGCGCATTCAAAATACATTAGAGGAAGGTTAGGTTTCAATAGATATAGGCCATTATTCACATACTGTATAAGTGCTCATAAAAGTCATGTGAGAATTGGTCTCTAAAGACATAAAGGCCTTTTTTCTTGTAACAGAAAAATCTTTGACAAAGTAGCTAATTCATTAAACCTGATGTAAGTTGATGATAACGGAGGAGTCCAGCAGTAAATCCCTTCAGGCAACTTTGTTTTTTTCCTTCAGCCCATGCTCTTTATTAAAAAAAGATTAAAATAATAATGTTTCCAAAAATATTGCTGTAAAAAAAGAGATTCAAGTCTAATATAGCTATTTAAAGTCTTAAAGTGGACTTAAAATACAAGTAAAGTTTCCCATTAGATGTACATTAAAGATGCAGAAAGAGCAAATCAGGCAATGTGCTTCTGGTGCTAATACTTTCCTCCTCGGAATTTGTATATTCAAATTGTATTATTTAATCAGTACCACAAACAGCTGCAATGGTCAACTATGCTACGAAGAGACCCACAAACAACAGCAACAAATAAACTAGTACTTCCTGTAGCTATTTCAAATTCTTCCTGTAGTAGCCTTCTTCAGCATCAGATATGGTTGAAAGCTCCTTAGAAAGCTAATAAGTGAACCTTGGGTTTTGATTATTTTATCACAGTTTTATGTCTCCATGGTAAAAAAGGAATCTCTATTGTCAAACTTATGAACCGGCTCATGTCTTTTTCAACTACTTAAACGCTAACAGAGGCTGTAAAGCGTAACCTTAAATAAGTTACCCATAGACTTAAAAGTCAAATCTTTCACTTGTGTCCACTCACTCATTTTGTATGTGATTCAGAGCATTATCTTTCTCCTACATTAAACCAGTCTACAGAACAGAGCTTGACTTTCTTTTTCCCTGCCAGGCTTACAGCTGCTGTCGGACATCACAGTAGCAGGGAAACCATAGCAACACGCAACACCGGTAATGTAGCCATAGTAACTACAGTGCAGCCAGACAAGCATCAACAGGAGGTGCCAGCTACTCATTTTCCACCTCTCCACTTCCACATCACAACACGAGCCGGCAGCACAGTGATGATGTCACACAGCCTCACTTTGGCAACAGAAAGAACGCGACGGAAAGAAGGAAGCCGGAGGAGAAGTGGAAAGAAGAGAGAAACAAAAGGAGGGATAAGAAAAGAGAGGTGATGGAAAAGGAGACAAACAGGGAGGAGAGAAGGGAAGAAGACAGAGGAGGTTGAAGGAAGGGAAGGATATTTGAAACAGAAAAGAGGAACACACACACAATGTGAGCCTGCCTACATGTGTGTTTTACAAATGACCTGCTGCCTCATTGTGGTTTCATGCAGCCGAGTGCTGCCATTACAGGGCCCCGTCTCTACACAGCAGAGCTCACGTTCATGACTCATTAACAATAAACCTCTGCGTCCATCATCCATTCTCAGCCTGTAAACCTCTCATCAACTGGCAATAAACACTAACAGGGCCAGTCAAGTCTTCTCATGGGAAAAGTGCACCTTTCAGCTGAAACATCTGAGATTGTTTTGGTTATGTTTTAATGTACTGTACAAGATTCTTGTTTGACAAAATATCAATTGCATTCACTGCTCACATCCAAGGCCAAAACCCCATATTTGAAAAGAGAAAGGTTCCTGACGTCCACCGCCTATATACAACAACCTGTTTAGAATTAGAAATATTAGAAAATAATATATTGTTATCGGATCAATTCAACTCCCAATTATTAATATCTGTATCAGCCTCAAAAGTCCAGCTTTGGTCAGGCAATACTTTGGTTACGCGAGGACAAGTGAGCAAAGTATTCTCTGATGGAGACGGTTAACGTGGTTGAGAAACTCTGGGAAAAGCCTATAAGTTGACCTTGAGTTATAATTACTTAGATATCATAAACTAAATGTTTACAACAGCAAAAAAATAAAATAATAATAATGATCTTTTTCGTGTCATTATTATTATTTTCATTGTAAAGTATAAACACTGAAAGAAATTAAAATTATTATAGTGTGATTTTTGCAAGGATCTGTACCAAACCAAGATTTTTTTTTCTTTAGTCTGTAGGATAGGATTTGTAGGCTAGGACATCTCTGCAACACCACAATACTTGGTTGAGAATGATTTGACACACATTTTGCCACCCCCCTGCAATTGTTTCACTAGTTTACATTGCAATTTTGATTTAATTGTGATTAATTGTGCAACTCTAATCGGAACAACAAAAAGAACAGATTTATAGCTGCTGATTGATAGTGTTCTCAAGCTCCATACCAGAGGTGTTCATTGGAAAGCGTGGCCTTTTCACTTAACAAAGTGTGAAGCCATTAAATTCTAAGGCACTCTATCCTTTTGAAACATTTAAATGCCTGTATTGATTTCAGCCCGGCTGCCTCTGGCCTCCTCTGTCCATCTCAACAGTGAGAAACCAGCAGTGAAATCTCAGACAGACTGAAGCTGCTGCACAGATTAACAATTATCCTGGAAGGTTTCATTTGTGTGACAGTGGAAAAATTCATAAATGTCACAGTGAAATGAGTTTGATGTTTGATGTTCAAATCCATTACAGTACAGAAAAAAATCAAACACACATAATCAGAATAGTATTAGGATGTAATAATATTTGTGTAATGTTTTCCCACTCTAGCTCAAATGTAAATTAATTCAATCACATTTCCAGTAACCGTTGCATTTAAGTTTAGTGTGCGACCACACTCCGAAAAGAGACTGCTGTGAGCTACAGTGACGGTCTGTTGGCCAGTCCACCAATTTGGTCCAGTCTGAAATATCTCAACAACTACTGGATGGATTCCCATTTAATTTGGTACAAACATTCAACGTCCCCAGATAATGAATCATATTCAGACTAACCCAACAATGTATACAGATTCCTAGTGGTACTGTTACAGTAAGACAGCAGAGTGGGGTACAGTAGCAGTATAATTGGATCACCACGGACATCAGGACGTATTATTCATGAGCCAAGAGCGGCTCAGCTTCACAATCTCATGAAACTAACACACACACACACACACACACAGACAGAAAAGTGAAGCACAATCTCCAGGGAGCAAAATTGGATCTATATGGTCCATACTGTGTGTAAGACAATCAATTGATAAACACACTAACACTTTCAGCACACATTCTCACCTACAAGGATACATCCAGTGTGTGTGTTTGTGTGTGTGTGTGTGTGTGTGTGTGTGCGTGTGCGTGTGCGTGCATACGTGCATAAGTGTGTACGTGTGTGTGCGTGCGTCTTTTATTGCCAGCCCCAATGGTTCCCAACAGAGACCAGAGTAGAACCTTTCTAGCAAACCCCAGTTTGTCCCCCATAGAGCAGGTGAGATAATCTGCACTCCAGCCAGCTTTTAACAGCTGTAGAGCTTTTAATGCGGGAAAGAGAGAGAGAGAGAAAGAGAATCCCTCCTCCCCTCCGTCATCCATCTGCTCTTTTCTTTCATTCCGTTTGTGTACAGTATTGTCCTCCACCAACCCCCTGAAGGTGTCTGCTCACCCACTGTGTTCTTTTCTTACCTTTCCCTCTTTTTCTATCTAACGTCGACGCCATTTTGTCCTGTTTGCACTAGAGCCCGACCGATAAAGGATTTTGATATCGCTAAAAATGTTTGGAGATTTAAAGATCCGATATTCCGATATATCGGGAGATATTCTATATACATATGATTTTTTAAATCCAGAAACGCGTAACAAAACATAAACATATTTCCTTAACATTAGTTATTTGTAGTTATTTATCCATCCTCACTAAAATAATGATAATCCAGTAACAAAAAATAAACTTGTTTGTTTTACTGTCCCAACAGAACAGAGGAACATCACAATATATAAAAGTTCTGATAAATAAAATGTATGCAAATACAAATTTAAGATATGAAACTTAAAGGGCCCTATTTTAATGATCTAAGCACACAGCATGAAGCACATGACGCTGGTGCGTTTAGGGCGTGTCCAAATCCACTTTTCCTAGCTTGATGGCAGAAAAAAGGGTCAGTGCATGGCGCATGGTGGGTTTTTGGTGTAACATGCAATAAACCAATCAGAGTGTCATCACCCATTCCCTTAAAAAGCCAGGCGCATTTGTACCTTTGCGCATTGCTATTATGATGGCAAATTTGCACCATCATATTTTTATTATTGCAGAGTTATTTTTATTACGTATATCTTTTGCATGTTTGTGTGCTGCTGTGCTCCCCGTGTGTGTGTAACAAGCATAATGTGTACATGCTGTGCACGAGCCTAGGCACATTTTACTGATGCACTGTTAAAATTCAATGAAATGCTGCTCTATTGACTTTCGACCAGGTTTTTGTTGGTCAATGGCGCAATCACATCCCGCTGCCTCGAGATAGCAACACGCCAAGAATTCCCCTAAACACACCTCCCTAAAGGGTTAAACACAAGTGTTGTTGAGTGCCCTCTGGGGGACAAACTATGTAACGCCAAATCTCACAACATGGTTGAAGGGTGTTTTGTCCGTTTTTTAATATTCAGTTATCAGCCATTATAAATGCCGATGCCGATAGTTTGGAAAATGTCTAATATTGGCCGATAATATTGGCCCACCGACATATCGGTCTGGTTCTAGTTTGGAAATAAGGACACACTGCCTAAAGCTTCTCATCCATCACCGAGTGTATCTACTCTCCATCTAACCTCCATCCATCTTCCCTTCAAATCTATCCTTTGCAACCTGCTCTTTATTTTTATAGTGCAAATGTGGAGAAAATTTGCCTGTATGCAGTCAAAAGTAAGAGGGAATGCTGAGCTCACACTCATGCAGCAATTAAGGTAATGAAAGCTTGATTATAGGACAAATTGTTTTGTTCTTTTCATAGTTTGGTTATTAATATAAATAAATAAAAAATGCCCTTCAGAAATCTGAGAAAAGGGGCAAGCAAACTGGACTTAAAGAAGAACCTTTGTGTTATATATATATATTAAACTCATGAGGTGAACCAAAAACTAACTTTAATAGCTCATGTGTTTCATTGGCTGCTTTTGGGTTTCTGGAAGAAATATAAGACTACAAATACATATTCCAATGTAACAAAGACTCCTTCACCCTTAACCTTCTTCTATAAAACCTTAGTAATGACTGAAAATAGCAGATGTCTACCTTGTGATATTTACAGATTTGTCGCCACTTAAGGCAACAGTCTGAGGCTTTCAATATTCCACCGGCTGTAGAGAAAATGTTGGAGCAATTATATCTGACATTTTTCAACATTTGAGTTGCACTTGTGCTTGTGTCCTTGAGCAACTAAAAAGTTATACACAAGCTGAATCAACCGATGACAACGGAAAGCTTCTCAATTCTTAGTTTTTTACTAAATCTTTTCAAAAACAGTTAAACAAATTCAAGAATACGCAGAAGTTAACAGTGTCCCGGTCAGCTCCTAACAAGGTGACATTTCCGAGAGAGGAGGTGTACACCTTATAAAAGCCTTGCAGCAGCTGTTAGGAGTCGTTTTCTGGTAATACATTAGCAATCAAATGAAGTGTCCTACAGTCAAAGGTGAACATTTTGACAAATGAAATAATGTAAGTCCTTTATTCTGTGGTTTAAGCTTCTCATAAATGAAGACTTGTTTAGTTTTATATGATTGTTAACTAAATATCTCTGGGTTTTGGACTGTCGGACAAAACAAGCAAAGTGATGACATCATCAATTTAAGCATCAGTGGACAAAAGGAACAAGTGGTTTGTCTTGTTTTTCTCCAGCTGGCTCTCCTCCCTGCAGGGCTCTATCGCTGAATGGTATCATCTCACTGCTTCCATTGACCCCCTCCTCTTTCTTTGTACCCCCTCATCCTCTCTTCTTTCCCTTCCCTCTTGTGTTTTACAGTGTTATTAATCCCACGTCACCTCACAGTTTCTCCATCAGTGACTCAAACAGATAGATAGATAGATAGATAGATAGATAGATAGATAGATACTTTATTCATCCCAAAGGAAAGTTCACGGTCCTTCAGTATGTGGGGAATCTCAGACACACTCCTGTTCCAGCTACTGAGGCATGAAATTACCTCTGTACCCCCTCTGGGTTTCTAAAAGATGCTCAACTGTTTACATAAATAATGGCAGTAAGGAGAGGGAACATGATGCAAAGGCAAACACAACGCTATTC
The DNA here is from genome assembly GCF_008692095.1 of Etheostoma spectabile. NCBI lineage: Eukaryota > Metazoa > Chordata > Actinopteri > Perciformes > Percidae > Etheostoma > Etheostoma spectabile. The sequence goes on along the minus strand of NC_045739.1, from coordinate 16,849,502 downwards.
ATGTGTAAAAAGGCTTTAGAAAAATCTCCCTAGAATTTCATTTCGACCCTGGTCCCTGAGGTCGAAACGCAATGAGTTCCTCAGAAGGTCCCCAGTTCCACGGGAAAATTGAAAAGCAGTTTATCTCTCTCTTGTTCCATCGCCTTCCTTACCTTATCTACTTTCCAAACATTTTTCCTTTTATCATATCTCCCTCTATCAATTTCCTTTCCATCACCCCTGTCTTTTTTGGGGGACAATCAGGTTCTGTCTTAGTATCTCTTTCCTGTCTTTTTCTCCTTTCTCCTGGCTACTCTCCATTTCTCTCTCAATCTGTGTGTGTTACTGTGCTATAATAATTCAATTACACCATGCAGTTTATTGCAGCTGTAATGAAAACCCCAAAACAAAAAAAACTTTTCTTCAACTGTCTTCTGCTCCAAAGCAAACATCACCCTGTCTCTGGTGTGGTGTGGGGGGTGTATTTCCCTCTCTCTTCTTCTAAGACCATCTTTACTCTAATCAATCACTCTGACCCAGATAAAGCAAAGTTTAAACCCAGGCTGCTTTGATGATGTGACCCATTTATAAGCACTTGTGTACCTACAAACCACATGCGCTTTCATTTTTGGCCTGAGATGGAGGCTGCGCAGTAATGCATAGCCATCACCGGAAATGTGCTTCTATTTTCCATAGACAGTTAAAGAAGCGGACCAACAGATCCCGTTGTTCTGGACGGCGACCAGTGAAGGGAAATGGAAGCACTTTTCCGGTGATGGCTAGGCGTTACTGGGCAGCCTCCAACTGAGCTTGACGATGTAGTTGTGACGTGGTCAACGTGTATGAAAGATGTAAGTCTTCTGGTAACTATGCCAAGAGAAATCTCAATGATTACCAATCAGCAGAGATGGAGAGCGTAGGTATATGTAAGGAGATAACATAGAAACAGGCTAATTAATGCTAACTAACATGCTAGTTAATGTTAGTAATTACAGCTGATGTAAGTCGAAACTGTCTGCGTGCTTCTCCTGGCAATATGGTGATTTGTCAACTATGCGACAAGCAAGTGACAAGCAAGTCCCGGGGACACTTCACATCTACAGTTAGCCAGCAGCCAGCCACTTACTAACTTACAGCGATCTAAACCCAGCCAGCACAAACTCCAGTGCCGGGTGATAACTATGCTAACGGCAGCAACAGAAAGTTCAATGTTCCGTCGTGGAAACACACCAGAGAGACAAATGATAGAGAGAAGGGATAAATAACCCTGGGAAATAAGACTTTTATATAATTGGGCTGGACCGAAAAAAAAGCCTTTGATTATATTTCTAGAGACTATTTATTGGCGGTAATGAAGCATTATGGTTTCCCAGAAACTTTTGTTCATTTAATCATATGTCTGTATGTTAAATCTAGTGTGCGTGTGAATGCAAATGGTGTTTTAACAGAGGCTTTTAATGTGGAGAGAGGATTAAAACCATTAACTCTGACAGTCTCATATCTGACACACACGTTGGGCTAGCGCCCAAAGTTACTGCCATGGCATACGCAGACGATGTTACAGTTGTTATTGAAAATCAGATGGAGATGGATGTTTTAACCAATCATTTGAATTTATATGATTTAGCTTCTGGTGCAAAACTAAATCCTAATAAAACAGAGGGTGTTTGGATAGGAACAAAATATAAAAAAAAACATGATATTAACATTAAAGTAAAGGATGAAAATAAAATCCTTGTAATTCTAATAAAAACTGTAGTGAAACAAACTGGGAGACTAAACTCTATGAAATCAAAGAGGAAGTAAAAAAAAAAATGGGAAAATGCAAACACCAATTATAAATCAAGAGTCTTTTGTCTCATCCAAACTCCTGTTTCTGGCAAACATCTTTCCTCCATCTCACATAATGATACTTCAATTAAATAAACAGTGTGTGAATTTGGTATGGGCTACAACTAGAGAAGTAACAAAAAGAGAAATCATGTGTAAAAGCAAAGAATATGGGGACTTGGGGGCAGTAGATATGGGAACATGATTGTACATTGCCTTTGTAAAAAATGTATCAGCAGCCATCTCCAGGAATGCTCTCTGGGTCAGTGACCGCTATACGTGGAGGAAAAGGAGAGGCAGAGCCAGACAAGGTCCAGAATATAATATTATTTACGGTGATTTTATATTTGAATATGAAAAACTAAAAATAGACTGGAATGACCTAATGAGTTGTTGTTTTTTTTAATACTGATTATAAATATTGTGCTTATATTAATTATAAACACTTATCATATGACAAAGGAACCCAGTTCCTGAAATTAAAATAAATAAATAAGAACTTCCCAGAGAGCACTCGTGATATGAGATTGTGAGATGATGTGAGACTTCCTGTCAGAGCTGCTGTGGCTTGGAGTTGCTATGTAACAACTAAAACATGTCCAATGATTTATTGCAATGATGAAGAGACACAACAGCATCTCTTGATAGATGGTTATAGGGCTAAAGAAGTCTGGGACAAACTAAAAGTTTATGGTGTAAAGTTTGATATTTCCTATTAATCTGTCATGTAGTGTATTATTGACAAGGAGCTGATACAGATAATCAAATTCAAACTTCAAATTATGGAAGACCAGATGCTGCATGACCTTACAACAGACTGTCATAACAAGCGATGAAGTGCGCAAACAAGTGCTCACTGAGCTAAGAAGAAGATGATCTCTAGACACAAAACAGCTTCTTCCTTGGGACATTCTCAACTTGTGATGTTTTGCACTTTATACTCTATGCACTTTAGCATATGCACTTTACGACATGCACTTTAGGCTGCTACATGCACTTTACTAGTCCTACATCTCATAATTGTTAATTGTTTGCTGTTTTTTTTCCCTTCGCTCTCTAATGTATGCCATTTGTTTATAACCTGTATTTTGTAAAAAACTTTAATAAAGCTCTTTAAAAAAGAAAAGAAATGGACCATATTGCCCCAGGCGTCCGAGTCTGGCTGGCCACGGTGCTGAAATTCATCCCCCTTTAGTGTTTAGCAATGTTCTTTACAGTGAAGTTTGATCTACAAATTGGCAGATAAAACTGTAATGGATAAACCCATCTGTGAACAGATACAGTATATTTTAAATCTGCAATTGTGTTAAACAGTGAAAACTACAACTCCTATAATGACAATTCACGATGTCATCAAAAGTGTGTGTTTACATCCATTGTTTTGATTGAGAGAGCCCTAGCGGCAGAAAATACCATATTGTACGTTTAATTGTTTAAGCAATGGGCCACATATTTTCTAGTTTCAGAATGTTTTCTTTGTCAATTGCAACAGTAAATTAAGAATCATTGGATTTTGGAATATTGGTCAGACAACAACAAGTCAAAGATAGCAATCACCGTGGGCTTGGAGAAACCGTTAACTCTAAATGTGTAACTATTTTCTAACATTTAATAATTTAAAAGTATTAATACATATTAATAATGAATACTTTTAATTTAAGACGAATTGGCAGATTAATCGATAATACAAATAATTGTTTGCTGCTACCATTTCTTTAATTAGAATCTGTCACCCTTTGAAATAGATTGGTGTACTACTAAGGCAATATTTTGACAAACGTCTCCATCTTGTTCTCTCTCCTCTGCTCTGCTGTGCGGCGTCACACTTGCATGTACAGCTTTGCACACATGCATGCAGGAATAAACATAAAAGATCAGTGTAGACATGGACATGAACACACACTGCAGGATAACCTGCATGCGAGGGAACGCCCACACGCACGCACGCGCGCACGCACGCACACACACACACACACACACTGCAAAGTCTCCCTTGCTACCCTTGCCCCACATCCCACAACTCGCTACAAACAATAGGCAGCACTTCCTGGAAGTCAAAAATAACAGGAAACCGTTTCCTTCAGCAGTAACTGGGGGATACAAGACAAATTATATATATATA
>NC_045739.1:16832257-16845561 GCF_008692095.1 Etheostoma spectabile | reverse complement strand
TATATATATATAGACAGTGAGAGAGAGAGATAGAGAGAGAGAGAGAGAGAGCATTGAAGAGTCCATGATCTCTTCACAGAGTGAAAGGTAGTGTCACTACCTTGTTTCCTCATGCAGTATTATAGTGCGTTATGAATTAAAATTTGGGACACTAATGAATCATCACTCCATTTTTCTGTCCATTGTGGGAATATTCAAGGGCATTTTCATGGGCAAAAGTCAAAATATGTATATATATATGTGTAGATATGCGCTTATGCACGGCTGAGGTGGAAGTGTTTGTGTGTTGATAACATGGAGCCCATTTATTCAGGTTGTCACCCAGGGCACATGCCAAAAAAGATGTTTCTCTTTCTGGTTTGCTTGTGTGGCCTATATATATCAACATCATATCATAATTATATAATTGCCAGAGAAAAGTAACTTCAAAAATGTTGGCGTTGGACGTTAATCAAGTTTTGAAGGATCGTCCAATATCAACGGTCACTTCCAGTGAGAGGGTTGGCCACACCATACCCGGGAATTCATTATTACATAATGGGAAGATTGTTTGAAACCAAGAGAAAAAGAGAGCATAAAGATGTCCACTTATCATCCTCAATGCACTCACTCTAAATCACCATGCTAAAAAATGTGCGCACACACACACACACACACACACACACACACACACACACACACACACACACACACACACACACACACAGAGAGAAAAAGAGAAAACCAGACAGAAACCTCTTGAACGACCTTTAAGGGAAATTAAACTCACGCAGAGAGCAGGATAGAGAAGGTGGTTTATGGACATATACTTGTGAGATAAATAAAGAACAGAGGCTGAAAAAGAACAAGACAAAAATAGACGAAACGAAAGAAAAGGTGCGACAGAATGAATTCCAATACGAACAGATTTAATGAATGACAAGCAGCATTTTTTCTCCAATTAAGTCTGTTATCTCCTTGACTTGCAATCCTCTAACAAAGACCCCACATGGTACAGTCCCCCAATCCATGACCTCTCTTTTTCTCCCTCAGTCCTATACTGTATAATTTTCTTCTTTCTCTTTTCAGTGTTTCCCTCTTTGTTCTCTGTTAATTCCTCCTGTTCTCATTCTCTATCTGGGTGGAATACTTCAAGTTCAGCCAACCATCCATCCTGCTTTGAATCCCTCCATTTCACATCCCTCCAACTGTCTACCTCTTCTCCTTTTAATCTCTCCATCTCTCTGTTACTCCTTTGCGTTTTGTCACCTTGAGGGAGTGTGGCCACAGCTGAAATAGAAGCTGTTTTGGTCAAATTCTACTGCAGTCTATGAACAAAGGAGCACCAGGACTCAGACTGGTAGCACAGTACATGACTTGCCACAGTGTGAGCATCTAAAAATGCAGGTGTAATACTTTTTGTCTGGCAAGAGTGATAGGAGTTAGTGTTTAGGGCTGTAAACTGGTTTACAACAATATCCAATGTTTAATGTTTAATTAGCTAACAGTTTTAAACCAGAAGGGATGCATACTGTTCTGCACATGATCTCCTAATAAACATAGACAGCATAAAAAGTAAAACCTTGAAAAGGAATCAGGAGCTTTTTAAAATGATAGAGCACAGACGGAACTGCGGAACTTATTACGTACAATCTTCAAATCCTAAAAAAGTACGATCCAAACAGCTAACTTATGCTTATACAAAATAATCCAAATAGAATTATTTTATTCAAAACAATTATTTTAGACAGCCATGATGATATGCTGTGTGTACGTACATACAACATGTCATCGCTTGGCTGTCTAAAATAATTGTGCAGTCATTTTAAAAACCCTAAAAATGTCACTTCAAAAAAGGTTTCTCTTAGTAGCATCAACTATTCATGACTAATGACCAAAAATCAAAGTTTAACCCTACAATCACACATGCTACAAGACAGAGACATAGAAAAAGCCTAACATTTATTTTCAATGGGAGTGGCCATTTGCCAGCGACAAGCGACGAGCTTGCTGCTGCCGCGAGCAAGGCGAGGCCAAAATAGACAAGAAATCTATTTTATGCAAATGCTGAGCGATGCAACAAAACGACTGCCAATCGGAGTAAAGGCAGCGGGACGTATGTCAGTGGTTGCTTGAGTCAAAGAAAGTAATTTAAGATGGTGGAAAATGCTTCAGGACATAATATTTCTGTACATATCTGATAAGTTTGGCATTTTATCTGAAGTGACTTGTAAGACGTGCTTGAAGGGAGCACCAGAGAATTTCTGTTTACTGTTGCTAAGCAACCAGGAGTAGGCTAGACACGCCCATCAAGCGAGTGCGTGTCGCTCTCTTTTGTAGCATGTGTGACTGTCAGGTAAGTTTGGAAAAAGCATCCTTAAGTATTTTTTAATAAGAGTTTAAGAATCTACTTCACCAGAACTGTGTGGGCGTGGTTTGATCTGACTTGATCGACATTTTTATGTTTATATACTGTATGTATATATATATATATATATTTACATTTACAAAAATCTCCTGTATACCTTAAATTAACAAGCTGATTTAGAAAATAATTTTGAGGGCCTTTAAGTTGCTGCACTTGTTATATTGCCCAATGTTCATAGAATATTCACATTTTGGCTGAATTGATGCATTTAATTGTATTTGCAATGTGTAGAATTAGTCTTGTCATGATTAGTCTTATAATTTTTTCTATATACGTCAACGTGCAGACATAAACTGTTAGCACATAATCCTTTAGTAAAGTCGTTGTATGCATGTCCTGTGCTAGCTATAGATTGAAATAGGAAAATACAGGAAATGATCATCAGGGTGAGAGCAAAACAGAAAATGATACATCAGGCAGAGCCGAACGGCAGCTGGAACACATTGGATGCATATTTACCCATCCATCGTCCATCCTGCGAGGTCAAAGTCTTTCGTTCATTCTGCTTATGATCACCTCAGGAGCACACACATTACCAGACCCTCTTAATTCTCCTCTTTGCCCGATCATTCCTCCTTCTATCCATCCCATATTTATTCATGAGGAAAAGGGACACAAACAACAGCACAGTCAACCCTGAGTGAAACAGAAACACACACACTGCGGCTGGTTTGTCTATTTACGCAACCGTGAATCACACAGCCACAACCACAAGAGAGCAGAAATGGCGAACTAAAACAATATCTGCAGATTAAGAAACCTGTTTCATTTTTGGGGGTTTTGCCTGCAAATGTGTCTCATTTTTATAACAGGCTGCTGAAATTCATAAGACTTCAACCGCCAATTCCATCCTTTAAATCCCCTGAACATCAAACTCAGCTTCATTATCTCCCCCACCATGCCTTCAATCAATCCTTCCCTCTGGCCTCACCTTCAGATGACACAGCACCCTATACATCCTCCCCTCTATTTCTACAGAGACCCTTTCTCTCCCTCCTTCTACACTTCCTAACCTACATCCCTCTGGAACTTGCTCCAAATCCAACCTTGCCTCCTTCAAAGGTCAAACAGCTGGAATGGATCAATAGTTTGGAGATGACTGCAGCAGATGAGAAGAGAGAGACGAGTGGGGGTGGGGATGGGGGGTGTGGGGGGTGAGAGCGAGTAAAAGCCTTGGTATGGAGGGGGAGAGGGCAATGTCAGGGGGAGGACGGGAGGAGGAGGATATGGCCAGAGTGGAGATTTTGAAAGAGAGGAGGGAGACGGAATAAAGAAATCCCTGCATCAGTATTCCTCTGAGTCTCTGTCAGACCGGCAGGAGAGAAGGGAGGGAGAAAGGTGATAATAAATGAGAGATGGAGGGAGGAGTTGGTGATGGGCGAAAAGGAGAAGGGGACAGAGAAAATTAAGAAGAAAGGGAACATCTTCCTACTTCTAGTTGAACTTAATTGCGTTAAAATTCTCTTCACCCAAAGGATGGGAAACAATAGCGGTCTGTGTGTGTGTGTGTGTGTGTGTGTGTGTGTGTGTGTGTGTGTGTGTGTGTGTGTGTGTGCGCGGACATGTATGTGTGTGTTGACGGATCCTCCAGCAAACAATGTCTTATTAAGATAACATTTTTCAGTCTTCCGTCTCACACACTTCTGATGTAACAGACAGGCATATAAAAAATGCTTTTTTTGTGTTAGTGCAGTGATTGTGCGTTGGCCCTAAACTTAATATTGTGCCTGAACACATCCTGTGTAGATACAAACAGAGCACTAAAGCTGTTGCTCACGCTACACCTCCTGTGAGGACACATTCCTAGCTAACCATGTTCTGTATACGTTGATGCTTCCTTTTTTTTCCCATTGAGTAAAATGTATATTTTTGTTTAATTTATGATACCAGGTCACTGGTCACACAGTTCATCTTTAGTAAATTAAGATTATTTACCTTTCCATTTTTTGTGCACAGAGCATTAAGTTGACAAGATTTGCAGAAACTAATCCCTCTCAAGTTACCATTAAAATATTGATGGCCTGCAGCTGCAGAATAAAGGTCTAGCCCTACACCGCATAGCTCTGCTTTATAAAGAATATCGATATCAGTACAGACTGGAGCCTGCAGCCGCCACTGGGACACAATCAATAATTCACAAACCTCCTTTACACCTGTGAAACACCAAAGCTTTCATTGTCTGTGTGCACTTCAATCTCTCTGCCTTTTTGTTTGTCTCTTTTTACACACATTATCTTTATCATGTCTCCATCCATGTCTCCATCTAAAGATGTCCTAGCTGTTTTTCTCATTTCTCTGTCATTTTTCCCATTTCTGGGCTTGAATTCTACATCTTATACTGTATGATCAAAGGTGAGGCACAGATGGGTGAGACATTCCTGTTTGGATGAGGACACACACAAACACGGTTCCTTGAATCATATCAGCTATGTGAAGAATTCCCTTTACGATAGGGTTAGCATAACTGGACACAGACCCAAACACAGCTTATGAAACCATGTTAGTAGACAGTTAGCTAACTAGAGGAGCCCTTAGCATGACAGTCATAGGGTCAGTCATATGGTCATGCAACAGACGGCGATTCAAGGCTTGGATTGACACTGAATCAGCAAATAAGATGAGCCACTGGGTTAGAAAATTTCTGGGAAGTCGAGTTCAACTCCCAACGTGCATTTTGTTAAGAAATATCAAAGCACCAAGCTTACTATTCTGTTGCATCTACTGCTAACAACAAGTACCAGCTAATGATAACACTGTAGAGAATTCATATACCAACCGCAACAACAATGTGGTTTGAATTTGCTCCAGCTCTCATTTATTGGCCAGCTTCTTCTCTATTGCACTGGCGGCAGATGATCATAGTAGTATTTATAGCCATCCACCATACCAAATAATGCTAACATAATCAATGAGTCAATGACGTATCATGAATCTACAGTATTAAAAAACAACAACTTTGAAATGGGAATTCGAAGTGGGTGATTTCACTTCTGGAAATAACAATGCAAATGCAAAACAAATGATACTATCAACTCACCCTATAATAGGTGGATAATTTCAACCACATGTTATATATAAATTATAAGATTAGGTACTCATTGAGGGTACATTGAGGCTCATCAAAAGAGGATTCTTTGCAAATAACATGAGATGAAACTATCAAGACAGCGTGGTTGAAGGAGGAACTGAAGTATCTGATGGTATCTGCAATCTCATTTGTTCCGTCACCACCCAAAACTCATGACTACGGGTGATGGTTGGAGTGATAAATAAGGCAACAAAGTAACCAGTTAGCTTAGACACATAAACTTCCACCGGAAAGTCAACATTGGGAGACAGTACATTGAGCGTGCCTCCATTTACCCAGCCACCCACAAATAGCAAACTGGTAATTGTACACACAGTCCAGTTAGACCGGAGCAGACAGACCCAGACAGTGTACTGCCAAGCGAGCCAGCCAGCCATCCATCCAACCCTGACCCACATCAGCGGCCTGGTCCTGAGCCAAGGTCATGTCATGAGCATCAGCCCATTAGACACTGACGAAAAGACACAATGAACAGAAGCAAAAAAGAGAGAAACCGGTGAAAAGATGGGCCTTGGTTTATGCTCTTCACTCAGATTAGACTGCTCAGAAGGGAGACAGCGGAGAGGTCAATCTTGCTTAACTCAGAGCCAATCTATGACCAACATCACTTATTTTTTATCTATTTTCCTGCTAGGCAAGCTCCTTTTATTTTCATTTCAGCTGGCCCTTACATCAAATTGTATTCTTCCTTTTTCATTGCAGTGCTATGTTGGCTACACTTGGTAAAACAAAACGTCCCTGGAGAGCCAGCAGAGTGGCAGAAATGAACTAGATGAGAGCAGGGACGGGCTCTCCTGAGGCTCACAGGGAAACTGAGCGCAGTAAACATTGTATTCTTCAAAAGGCCTAAAGTAAGATGGGCTAAATGAGAACTTGCCTGAACCTCAATGTTTAGCTGAAATTTCCTGGTTGATTCAAACTCAAATAGACACTTTAGACCATAGCAATCTTCTCCAAAAACAAGAGTACAGACCAGTACAAGTATAAAAAGCACAGAAGAGAATTGGATGACATCTACATGCTGTTTATTGTAAGAAATACTACAGCCTGCTGGCACAAAGGAAACTTCTCAAAAACTAGAAACTGCACCAACCAAGTCTGCATCAAGAGACGTACCCTTTTCAGCTACATCAAATAATTCATTTCTGCTGAACCCAGAACATCCTTTCCTTGCCTCTCCTGCACACAGCACAGTTACAAGATTTAGATCCTACCTTGTCAATTTCCTGCTGCAGGACCTGTTTGGCGACCTCCAGGTCCTGAAGTCGGACCCTCAGCTCCTCGTTCTCCTGATCCAGACGACTCCTCTTCTTCTCCACGCTGTCCAGCTGGCTGTGGAGACGGATGGACACGTCCTTCGCCACCTGAGAGGGTGAAGAGGGAGGGATGAACGAATTTTAGCTCAGTGTTTTGAACAATCATCCGTGCCAACTGCATGGATGAATATATTAAAATTCTGCAAAAGGCTTTACATGTGAGCAAATAGTAATTAAATGAGAGAATATGTCATTTAACTTCACATATTCTACCACAAATTGGATTAATCTTTTGTTTTAGGTACGTTATAGGAGCCACATACTGTATGTTGTTTATGGTTTCATTTATATTATTATTATTATATTGTAGGTGGTGGGCGTGTTTATTGCAGCTTGAGCAGAAGGGATAGCATTTGTTTGCTTCACCTGTTTACCTGGGTTTTTTGGGCTTTGACAGAGAGGGGTGGTGAGCCTGGGAGCGAACACTTTCTGTGGACCGCCACACTTATTTCAACACAAAGTAATTATACATTTGTTTTTTTAGTTGTTGTTTTTTTAGTACTAGTTGTATTTTACGTGCGAAGGAATAAATCATTGCAATACAATCTTGAGCGCGACACAGTGTGTTGATGCATCTCTTAGTGTTTAGTCCCGCCCGGCAGCCTCTTGTTGGACTGCTTACAGCCGCAACATACGTGGTGGATTGGAATGTTTGAAGTAACACAACTTTTATTTTCTCCTGAACGAGAAAATTGTTTCGGATTAAAGGAATAGATGCATAAAAAACATGTCATAAAAGGACAATTGAAAAAAACACTTGCAAACACTGGCCTGAACTAAACTACCCACACTGTTCACAAAACAAAAACATGTATACACGTATAATGAGAGGATTTCTAAGACATATGACACATATTCCCCCCAAAATAAAGTACTTAAGGTGGAGTTTACAGTAAACTGATCTTTATTGCTAGTGCCATACAATAACCTTTAAACTGTCATCATGGGATATTGCTCAGGAGATTACTTTTCATGTTACAAATCTCTGTTCAAGTAAAAAAGATAGAAGCCTGGCTCTATTTAATTACATTTTTAAGCGTTAGATATGTACTAGGAAGGCTGCCAGTGCAAAGACGACCAGAGTTAAATGCTGGTTTTGTACCAAGCGTGTCTTCTCTATCAGCAGGAACTTTTTTCTCTTTAAATCTAATAAAGCCAAAAGATAATTAATGCCACTCTGGCAGGAACTGATCCTTTATACATAATGTGATCTTATGAAAGTCTGATTGTTTTCCCCTGAGGGGATTTATTCATTAATAGTTTCCAATGTCAAAGAGTCAAACTAGGACAAAGTCAAGTTCCTGGTGTTGATCTCTAAACAGCACAATAGGAAAGAAAAAGCGACAGTAAACAAACTCCAGACTGATAACTGCCTTATTGTTCAGTGGGGTTTATGCATGTATAATGTAATGTGTAATATTCAAAATTAGAATGGCTTTATTATGAGACAGTAATGTTGTTTGCTTTAGTTATCGTTGGTCTGAATTTATTAGTGCATTAGATGATGACAGGAAGTAAATGGTAGTGTTACAGAAACACAACCGATGTTTAATCTCCAGGTTTAATGCCCTAATGACAAATGGATGAAGGCAAAGCACACACTAAGAGACAATATTGAAACAAGGTGTGCTTTTCTGTAACTTATGTTCCTCGTTATAATCATTAGACCAGCAGTGGACATTTTAGATGGGCTTTTTGTCTGAGAAATATGGCCTAAAGATGTTTGGGAACTAGGCAGCAATAAAATAAAAACAGCATAAAGCCTCCTTTCTGACTCATGCTGCTATGTACAAACTTATGCTGGTATCTGGTAATGGCTGAATTTATTATTATTATTATTATTATATAGTTATTGCAAGTTATTTTCCATGACGTTATTAGTGTGCAATGCAAATACAGTTAGACATCATGGTTTAGGGCCGAGAAATTTGCACTAAATCGGCTGTACTTTGTAAGACCCAATTTTAAGGAAAAGTCAGACAATTACAAAACGGTAAAATCAGTTATGGCATAATTCTAAATGCTTTGGGTCACTCCCACACTAAAGATGTTCAATCATACCTTTTGGTTATCAAAAAAACCTTGAATATGAAAACAATTTGATAAAAAAGCCAGACAAAAGAGGTTATTTTGCTTTAATAGATGTCAATTTAACACTTTAAAATAATTGCTTAAGCTCAATTTAAACTAAATATGAGGACTTTTATTCTAAAAGGCTGTATTAGATTTGATGAAATGAAACTTTAGTGATTCCCATCGGGAGCAGAGTAAATGGATATATCAGGTTTTTAGAAAAAGAAATGCCTGGTTAAATCAATCTCTCAATAGCTCATTAAGGTACTTTATTAGGTAATTAAGCTCAATACTGAATTAATCTGCGGGGGAGGGTCTTTAGTTTCTAATGATTTAACAGTTTTGTAGTGAAAGTTTCAACAATTATGTTAACAATCATTGAGATCAGGCCTTAATTATCACTGACAATCATTGTATTATGTATTTTGTACATTGATTTGGTCCCAGCTCCAAAAGGATGTGAGAAAATACATAAAGTGGTGACAACACAGAACCACTCCTCTGCACAAATGGCCTGCCAACTGCTTTCATTTGATTATATGGAAACAAGGTGATAATGTCAGTCAATTCAAAGCACAGCATAATTTGGTAATAAAATGACTTGGTAATTTATGTGCCCAAATGACTATGTGGACCAGCAAAACTTCTGAAAAGTGCCAACAAATTTAATTTGCACACAGTGTGGAAGGAAGTCGGCAGCTTGAGTGTCACTGTATGAAAGAAAAGATTTTCTCACTGGGAATCATACAAATTGTAACTATATGTAAGTTGCTGTCTGCATGTGCATTTGATTTGTGTGTGTGTGTGTGTGTGTGTGTGTGTGTGTGTGTGTGTGTGTGTGTGTGTGTGTGTGTGTGTGTGTGTGTGTGTGTGTGTGTGTGTGTGTGTGTGTGTGTGTGTGTGTGTGTGTGTGTGTGTGTGTGTGAGAGAGAGAGTTTCCCATCGGCACTGCCAATCAGCAAAATCTCTCTGAACACAATTTGTAATTGTGTGTATTTGATGTGAGTCTGTGTGCCAGAATATTAATGTGTGTTTCTATGTCTGTGTCTGATCTGCATGTGTGTGTGTGTGTGTGTGTGTGTGTGTGCGTGCGTGCGTGTGTGTTTGAACCAGTGTTTCACAATGCTCCTCTGTATTGCCCACTCTCACTCTACCAAAAGGTTGCCTGAGCTCCACTATGAGCCAATTCATTTTGTAAAGTGTGTGTGAATTTATTTCTGTTATTTAGATTCTTCAATATTTCCAAATAATTTCCAATGTACTGTAGTTATTTCTTCAGTCATTTTTTTTCCACTTCACGACTAACCATTGAATTTATTCATAAAAAATCATTAGAAGATCTGTGACAGTTGAATATATATAACTTAATAGGCTACAATCCTCTGATTTACAATCAAATGTATGCTATTAGTTGGTTAACTTAAATCCAGTTAATTACAGCGATTTTATATGCTGGTCAGAACACACACCATTTTAATGCTAACACTGTTGTTTACATGCTGAGTGCAGTATTTTAACTTTCACACTCTATTGCTGACTTCTAATTTAAAAAATTCAAAACCTCAGTCAAGATGTTTTCCTGAGGATGTCTTTATTCATTTATGGGTTTCCCAAGCTGTCACTGCAGCCTTCGCACCACCTTATTTTTCCAGCTGTACAGTAAGCACTTCCTCGTCATATTGTATATTAAACTGTAGGACAACTACATTTGGCACCGACAAATAATGCTATCCTACTAATAGTGGTGTCAAATTAGAAAACATTTATGTGTCGATCTGGAGGGGAATATTTATTTTATGGTTTAATATAGAGGAAGTCAATGTATAGAAATAACTCTCTAATGTTTCTTGTTACGAATACGACAAATATATGATGAAACTGATGTTGCTGCATCTCATGTGTCGACTGAAAACGACACTGGCTGGACAAATAAGTGGCAAAAAAAAGAACTATTATGTTCTGTTTTTATTGGACTCAAGTGTGTGACAATACAAAGAGGTGTAACTCAATAGATTTGCCTAACAATTTACTTCTTTTGCGATGGTAGTGCAATTTTGACTGTGGCCACAACTAAAATCCTCAGCCTGGTGCGGTAGGGGGCTTAATTCCATGGGATAAACTATATATTCCAGCAGCAGAAAATCAAAAGAAGATGTTGTCAAAGTCCTGCTCACAATGTTGGACTGGCAGGCTCTCGTTGGGGAGTGCGGTGCAGAAACACAACAGCAGTGAGAAAACAGGAATAAATATGGAAATGAAATATGAAGATTCTTGGATCTCGCAGATCACCACTTTAACCAAAAGGAAATTTGCTCCGTGTGTCTCTCTCTTGAGCTGATGAAAAGTAAACTTTAACATTGGCATTTGTGTATTAAAAGATACAGAGGGATGCTTAAAAGCCCTGGAGCTTTATTTGGATCGAATCTGACAGAAAATGTAATTGATTTACACTGCGTGCTTACTTTAGATCGGTGAATCAATAATTGAAAGAGAAAACGGCTTTTATTAATGGGATGATTTCACCACTGCAGGTTTATGGGTCCCCATCTCCCCTCCTCCATCTCAACCTTCTCCTTCTCTTATACACTCCTTTGTCAGCATTTGACACTTAATAAATGCTGTATTGTTCATCTATGTTAAAAACAAATGTGTAGGAATTTAACGCCATTGAAGCTGTGGTTTTACCCAGCCACTGAACTATAGGATGTAATTAGCATTCAGCCACGGTGCTGCCGAGCTGACAAAGAGTGTGTGTGTGTGCGTGTGTGAGACAGAGAGAGTATGGAATCAGGAGAGTAGGGGAAAAACCACCAGAAGCACAGAGCAAGGATTTCTTGACTGTTCCTCTACTCACAACAAAACACACAACACACAAAAATAAAGGCCACTGGGCAAACAGCAATATCATTCAACACGTGGCAGTTAAGTCATCAAATAGATCTCTTGCACACTGTGTGTGGTTTGTGTGTTTGATTGCATTCAACAGCCAGTCTTGTTCTTCTTGTTATCCAGCTAATATGCGCGCATACACACGCACACACATGCACAGTGGCAGTATGTAAACCCTCTCTGATAAAATCTACTGGGAGGAAGGTTGTAAAGAGATGACCGTTATGGAAACACAGCAGCTGGGGTCCTGACAGCTTTGTAGGGCCAAAATACTGGACCCCACAAATTTAAAGGGCTGTTTGAGGGTTAAGACTTGGTTTTAGGATTAGAGTTAGAATTGGGTTATGGTTAGGGTGAGGGTTAAGGTTAGGCTTTTAGTTGTTATAGTTAAGGTTAGTATAGTGTAAGGGGCTAGGGAATGCATTATGTCCCCACAAAAATAGTGAGACACACTGTGTGTGTGTGTGTGTGTGTGTGTGTGTGTGTGTGTGTGTGTGTGTGTTGTGTGTGTGTGTGTGTGTGTGTGTGTGTGTGTGTGTGTGTGTGTGTGTGTCCACTTGTTTGCGAGGATCAATTGAGTTCATGATTATGTTATGTTTAAAGATGTTTTTTGTGGCATTTTAGGCCTTTATTTGCAGGACAGATTAGGCAGAAAAGGGGAAATGACATGCATGCTTAAGTACCACTTTTTTCATTTACTGAATATTAAAAAGGGTTTAAATCAAGGGTATTATGATGCAATGATACATTTCTTTTAAAAGAGAATTCTGGTCGATTTCAACACGTATCTCTGTTGTTTGTAAATTTGGAGTGCTCTCAGTAGAGAGAAAAACAAAAACAATTGGTGTTGCCTTCACTGTGTTATCCTCCTGCTAGCGTTAGCACCCAACAGGCTTAAACAGGGCAAGTTTTAAACGTGTTTTTAGCCTCTAAACATGTTCAAAATGTCATTCCTTCCGAGTGAACAGTGAATCTGACTGCAGTAGATGTGAAAGAAATGGAGAAGTTGTGCTAATTCAGCTATGTTTAGTTCCTGTGTTTATACTGCAAGGAGTGCCTAGGGACCGTCTACAAACTACACAGAAAAGAGATACAAACATATTTTCAAAAATAAGCATATGCTTATTTTTGAAAAGTAAGTGCTGTAATGCAACTAGTAGGAGACAAGTTGTAACTGAGGTCATGTTGGAGAGAATACCTTATATAATCATTAAATTGTTTAAATTTATTTTTGTTTTATCTCTTTTCTTTGTTGTAGTTGGTAGACAGTCCCTAAGCACTCTAACTGGCGTCTCAACACAGAAACTAAACACAACTGATTCCGCACAACTTTCATGCATTTCTTTCACATCTACTGCAGTGAGATTCACTGTGTTCCCTTTGAAGGAATCACTTCACATGGGTATGCACTTTTAATGACATTTGGAACATGTTTAGAGGCTTAAAACACACTTGCCCTGTTTAAGCCTGTTGGGTGCCAACTCTAGCAGGAGGATAACACCGTGTAGGCAGCACCGATTGTTTTCGTTTT
>NC_045739.1:16816477-16832247 GCF_008692095.1 Etheostoma spectabile | reverse complement strand
GACAGCACTCCAAATTTACAAACAATAGAGCTACGTGTTGGAATCGACCGGAATTCTCCTTTAACCCTTGTATTGTCCTCACTTTTGGGACCCTCTCGTGTCCCTCGGGTCAAATTGTTACATACAAAAAAAATTTACCTGAAAATCAACAGCTTACCTGATTTTCTGGATGAACATGTATTTCCTGACTCAATCAGAATTTTTTGGGGATATGACACTTATGTTTTTTCCAAGGTAAGAATGACAACAAAGTGGATTTTACATGAATTATAACCTTATGACAAAAAAACAAATCCCACTTTTTAATTGTGTTCTAGTAGAGACTGATTGCATTCCCTAAACATATATGTTCTAAATTGTTTGAAATGTGAGATAAAGACAATATTTGTAATAGATTATGAAGTAAAATGGATTTCGCATTTGTTTTAAAACCCCAAATAAGTCACAGGGTCAATTTGACCCGAGGGACACGAGAGGGTCCCAAAAGTGAGGACAATACAAGGGTTAAAGGAGAATTCCGGTCGATTCCAACACGTAGCTCTATTGTTTGTAAATTTGGAGTGCTGTCAGTAGAGAGAAAAACGAAAACAATCGGTGCTGCCTACACGGTGTTATCCTCTGCTAGAGTTGGCACACCAACAGGCTTAACAGGGCAAGTGTGTTAAGCCTCTAAACATGTTCCAAATGTCATTAAAAGTGCATACCCATGTGAAGTGATTCCTTCAAAGGGAACACAGTGAATCTCACTGCAGTAGATGTGAAAGAAATGCATGAAAGTTGTGCGGAATCAGTTGTGTTTGTTTCTGTGTTGAGACGCCGTTAGAGTGCTAGGGACTGTCTACCAACTACAACAAAGAAAAGAGATAAAACAAAATATTTAACAATTTAATGATTATATAGGTATTCTCTCCAACATGACCTCAGTTACAACTGTCTCCTACAGTTGCATTACAGCACTACTTTTCAAAAATAAGCATATGCTTATTTTTGAAAATATGTTTGTATCTCTTTTCTGTGTAGTTTGTAGACGGTCCCTAGGCACTCCTTGCAGTATAAACACAGGAACTAAACATAGCGAATTGCACAACTTCTCCATTTCTTTCACATCTACTGCAGTCAGATTCACTGTTCACGAACGGAATGACATTTTGAACATGTTTAGAGGCTAAAAACACGTTTAAACTTGCCCTGTTTAAGCCTGTTGGGTGCTAACGCTAGCAGGAGGATACACAGTGAAGGCAACACCAATTGTTTTTGTTTTTTCTCTACTGAGAGCACTCCAAATTACAAACAACAGAGATACGTGTTGAAATCGACCAGAATTCTTTTAAAAGAAATGTATCATTGCATCATAATACCCTTGATTTAAACCCTTTTAATATTCAGTAAATGAAAAAAGTGGTACTAAGCTGCATGTCATTTCCCCTTTTCTGCCTAATCTGTCCTGTCAAATAAAGGCCTAAAATGCCACAAAAAACACTTTAAACATAACATTAATCCTGAACTCAATTTGATCCTGCAAAGACAAGTGGACCACACACACACACACACAACACACCCACACACACACACCACACACACACACCACACACCCACACACACACACACCACACACACACACACACACAACACACAGTGTGTCTCACTATTTTTGTGGGACATAATGCATTCCCTAGCCCCTACACTATACTAACCTTAACTATAACAACTAAAACTAACCTAACCCTCACCATAACCATAACCCAATTCTAACTCTAATCCTAAAAACAGTCTTAACCCTCAAACAGCCCTTTAAATTGTGGGGTCCAGTATTTGGCCCTACAAAGCTGTCAGGACCCCAGTGCTGTGTTTTCCATAACGGTCCTCTTTAACACCCTTCCTCCCAGTAGATTTTATCAGAGAGGGTTACATACTGCCACTGTGCATGTGTGTGCGTGTGTATGCGCATATTAGCTGGATAACAAGAAGAACAAGACTGGCTGTTGATGCAATCAAACACACAAACCACACCACAGTGTGCAAGAGATCTATTGATGACTTAACTGCCACGTGTTGAATGATATTGCTGTTGCCCAGTGGCCTTTATTTTTGTGTGTTGTGTGTTTTGTTTGAGTAGAGGAACAGTCAGAAATCCTTGCTCTGTGCTCTGGTGGTTTTTCCCTACTCTCCTGATTCCATACTCTCTCTGTCTCACACACACACGCAAACACACTCTTTGTCAGCTGGCAGCACCGTGTGAATGCTAATTACATCCATAAGTTCAGTGGCTGGTAAAACCACAGCTCATGGCGTTAAATTCCTACACATTTGTTTTTAACATAGATGAACAATACAGCATTTATTAAGTGTCAAATGCTGACAAAGGATGTATAGAGAAGGAGAAGGTTGAGATGGAGAGGGGAGATGGGACCCATAAACCTCAGTGGTGAAATCATCCCATTAATAAAGCCGTTTTCTCTTCAATATTGATTCACCGATCTAAGTAAGCACGCAGTGTAAATCAATTACATTTTTGTCAGATTCGATCCAAATAAAGCTCCAGGGCTTTTAAGCATCCCTCTGTATCTTTTATACACAAATGCCAATGTAAAGTTTACTTCATCAGCCTCAGAGAGAGACACCACGGAGCAAATTTCCTTTGGTTTAAGTGGTATCTGCGAGATCCAAGAATCTTCATATTTCATTTCCATATTATTCCTGTTTTCTCACGCTGTTGTGTTTCTGCACCGCACTCCCCAACGAGAGCCTGCCAGTCCAATTGTGAGCAGGACTTTGACAACATCTTCTTTTGATTTTCTGCTGCTGGAATATTAGTTTATCCCATGGAATTAAGCCCCCTACGCACCAGGCTGAGGATTTTGTTGTGCCACAGTCAAAATTGCACTACCATCGCAAAAGAAGTAAATTGTTAGGCAAATCTATTGAGTTACACCTCTTTGTATTGTTCACACACTTGAGTCCAATAAAAACAGAACATAATAGTTCTTTTTTTTGCCACTTATTTTCCAGCCTGTCGTTTTCAGTCGAACAATGAGATGCAGCAACATCAGTTTCATCATATATTTGTCGTATTCGTAACAAGAAACATTAGAGAGTTATTTCTATACATTGACTTCCTCTATATTAAACCATAAATAAATATCCCTCCAGATCGACACATAAATGTTTTCTAATTGCACCACTATTAGTAGGATAGCATTATTTGTCGGTGCAAATGTAGTTGTCCTACAGTTTAATTACAATATGACGAGGAAGTGCTTACTGTACAGCTGGAAAAATAAGGTGGTGCGAAGGCTGCAGTGACACTTGGAACCCATAAATGAATAAAGACTCCTCAGGAACACATCTGACTAGGTTTGAATTTTTAAATTAGAGTCAGCAATAGAGTGTGAAAGTTAAATACTGCACTCAGCATGTAAACAACAGTGTTAGCATAAAATGGTGTGTGTTCTGACCAGCATAAAATCGCTGTAATTAACTGATTTAGTTAACCACACTAATCGCATACATTTGATTGTAAATCAGAGGATTGTAGCCTATTAAGTTATATATATTCAACTGTCACAGATCTTCTAATGATTTTTTATGAATAAATTCAAGGTTAGTCGTGAAGTGGAAAAAAAAAATGACTGAAGAATAACTACAGTACATTGGAATTATTTGGAAATTGAAGAATCTAAATACAGAAATAAATTCACACACACTTTACAAAATGAATTGGCTCATAGTGGAGCTCAGGCACCTTTTGGTAGAGTGAGAGTGGGCAATACAGAGGACATTGTGAAACACTGGTTCAAACACCAACGCACGCACGCACACACACACACACACACACACACACACATGCAGATCAGACAAGACATAGAAACACACATTAAATTCTGGCACCAGCTCACATCAAATACACACAATTACAAATTGTGTTCAGAGAGATTTTGCTGATTGGCAGTGCCGATGGGAAACTCTCTCTCTCACACACACACACACACACACACACACACACACACACCACCACACAACACCACACACACACACACACACACACACACACACACACACACACACACACAACAAACAATCAATGCACTGCAGACAGCAACTTACATAGAGTTACAATTGTATGATTCCCAGTGAGAAAATCTTTTCTTTCATACAGTGACACTCAAGCTGCCGACTTCCTTCACACTGTGTGCAAATTAATTTGTTGGCACTTTTCAGAAGTTTGCTGGTCTCACATAGTCATTTGGGCACATAAATACCAAGTCATTTTATTACCAAATTATGCTGTGCTTTGAATTGACTGACATTATCACCTTGTTTCCATATAATCAAATGAAAGCAGTTGGCAGGCCATTTGTCAGAGGAGTGGTTCTGTGTTGTCACCACTTTATGTATTTTCTCACATCCTTTTGGAGCTGGGACCAAATCAATGTACAAAATACATAATACATGATTGTCAGTGATAATTAAGGCCTGATCTCATGATTGTTACATAATTGTTGAAACTTTCACTACAAAACTGTTAAATCATTAGAAACTAAAGACCTCCCCCGCAGATTAATCAGTTTATGAGCTTAATTACCTAATAAAGTACCTTAATGAGCTATTGAGAGATTGATTTACCAGGCTTTCTTTTTCTAAAAACTGATATATCCATTTACTCTGCTCCCGAGGGGATCACTAAAGTTCATTTCATCAATCTAATACAGCCTTTTAGAATAAAGTCCTCATATTTAGTTTAAATTGAGCTTAAGCAATTATTTTAAGTGTTAAATTGCATCTATTAAAGCAAAAATCCCTCTTTGTCTGGCTTTTTTATCAAATGTTTTCATATTCAAGGTTTTTTTGATAACCAAAAGGTATGATTGAAATCTTTAGTGTGGGAGTGACCCAAAGCATTTAGAATTATGCCATAACTGATTTTACCGTTTTGTAATTGTCTGACTTTTCCTTAAAATTGGGTCTTACAAAGTACAGCCGATTTAGTGCAAATTTCTCGGCCCTAAACCATGATGTCTAACTGTATTTGCATTGCACACTAATAACGTCATGAAAATAACTTGCAATACTATATAATAATAATATAATAATAATTCAGCCATTACCAGATACCAGCATAAGTTTGTACATAGCAGCATGAGTCAGAAAGGAGGCTTTATGCTGTTTTTATTTTATTGCTGCCTAGTTCCCAACATCTTTAGGCCATATTCCAGACAAAAAGCCCATCTAAAAGTCCACTGCTGGTCTAATGATTATAACGGGAACAAAGTTACAGAAAAGCACACCTTGTTTCAATATTGTCTCTTAGTGTGTGCTTTGCCTTCATCCATTGTCATTAGGGCATTAAACCTGGAGATTACATCGGTGTGTTTCTGTAACACTACCATTTACTTCCTGTCATCATCTAATGCACTAATAATTCAGACCAACGATAACTAAAGCAAACCATTACTGTCTCATAATAAGCCATTCTAATTTGAATATTACACATTACATTACATGCATAAACCCCACTGAACAATAAGGCAGTTATCAGTCTGGAGTTTTGTTACTGTCGCTTTTTTCTTTCTATTGTGCTGTTTAAGATCAACACCCCCAGGAACTTGACTTTGTCCTAGTTTGACTCTTTGACATTGGAAACTATTAGAATAAATCCCCTCAGGAAACAATCACTTTCTAAGAACCATTTGTATAAAGGTTCAGTTCCTGCCAAGTGCATTAATTATCTTTGGCTTTATTAGATTTAAAGAGAAAAAGTTCCTGCTGATAGAGAAGACACGCTTGGTACAAAACAGCATAACTCTGGTCGTCTTTGCACTGGCAGCCTTCCTAGAACTATCTAACGCTTAAAAATGTAATTAAATAGAGCCAGGCTTCTATCTTTTACTTGAACAGAGATTTGTAACATGAAAAGTAATCTCCTGAGCATATCCCATGATGACAGTTTAAAGGTTATTGTATGGCACTAGCAATAAAGATCAGTTTACTGTAAACTCCACCTTATACTTTATTTTGGGGGGAATATGTGTCATATGTCTTAGAAATCCTCTCATTATACGTGTATATCATGTTTTTGTTTTGTGAACAGTGTGGGTAGTTTAGTTCAGGCCAGTGTTTGCAAGTGTTTTTTTCAATTGTCCTTTTATGACATGTTTTTTATGCTCTATTCCTTAATCCGAACAATTTTCTCGTTCAGGAGAAAATAAAGTTGTGTTATTCAAACATTCCAATCCACCACGTATGTTGCGGCTGTAAGCGTCCAACAAGAGGCTGCCGGGCGGGACTAAACACTAAGAGATGCATCAACACACTGTGTCGCGCTCAAGATGGTATTGCAATGATTTTTCCTTCGCACGTAAAATACAACTAGTACTAAAAAAACAACACTAAAAAAACAAATGTAAATATTACTTTGTGTTGAATAGTGTGGCGGTCCACAGAAAGTTCGCTCCCAGGCTCACCACCCCTCTCTGTCAAAGCCCAAAAACCCAGGTAAACAGTGAAGAAACAAATGCTATCCCTTCTGCTCAAGCTGCAATAAACACGCCCACCACCTCAATAAATAATAATATTAAATGAAACCATAAACAACATACAGTATGTGGCTCCTATAACGTACCTAAAACAAAAGATTAATCCAATTTGTGTTAGAATATGTGAGTTAAATGACAATTCTCTCATTTAATTACTATTTGCTCACATAAGCCTTTTGCAAATTTTAATAATTCATCCTGCAGTTGGCACGGATGATTGTTCAAAACACTGAGCTAAAATCGTTCTACCCTCCCTCTTCACCCTCTCAGTGGCGAAGGACGTGTCCATCCGTCTCCACAGCCAGCTGGACAGCGTGGAGAAGAAGAGAGTCGTCTGGATCAGGAGACCGAGGAGCTGAGGGTCCGACTCAGGACCTGGAGGTCGCCAAACAGGTCCTGCAGCAGGAATTGACAAGGTAGGATCTAATCTTGTAACTGTTGTGTGCAGAAGGCAAGAAAGGATGTTCTGGGTTCAGCAGAATGAATTATTGATGTAGCGAAAAGGGTACTCTCTTGATGCAGCTTGGTTGGTGCAGTTTCTAGTTTTTGAGAAGTTTCCTTTGTGCCAGCAGCTGTAGTTTTCTTACAATAACAGCATGTAGATGTCATCCATTCTCTTCTGTGCTTTTTATACTGTACTGGTCTGTACTCTTGTTTTTGGAGAAGATGCTATGGTCTAAGTGTCTATTGAGTTTGAATCAACCAGGAAATTTCAGTCTAAACATTGAGTTCAGGCAAGTTCTCATTTAGCCCATCTTACTTTAGGCCTTTTGAAGAATACACATGTTTACTGCGCTCAGTTTCCCTGTGAGCCTCAGGAGAGCCCGTCCTGCTCTCATCTAGTTATTTCTGCCACTCTGCTGGCTCTCCAGGGACGTTTTGTTTAACCAAGTGTACCAACATAGCACTGCAATGAAAAAGGAAGAATACATTTGATGTACGGCCACTGAAATGAAAATAAAAGGAGCTTGCCTAGCAGGAAATAGATAAAAATAAGTGATGTTGGTCATAGATTGGCTCTGAGTTAAGCAAATTGACCTCTCCGCTGTCCCTCCCTTCGAGCAATCTAATCTGAGTGAAGAGCATAAACCAGCCCATCTTTTCACACGGTTTCTCTCTTTTTTGCTTCTGTCATTGTGTCTTTTCGTCAGTGTCTAATGGGCTGATGCTCAGACATGACCTTGGCTCAGGACCAGGCCGCTGATGTGGGTCAGGGTTGGATGGATGGCTGGCTGGCTCGCTTGGCAGTACTGTCTGCGGTCTGTCTGCTCCGGTCTAACTGGACTGTGTTACAATTACCAGTTTGCTTGTGGGTGGCTGGGTAAATGGAGGCACGCTCATTGTACTGTCTCCCAATGTTGACTTTCCGTGGAAGTTTATGTGTCAAGCTAACTGGTTACGTTGTTGCCTTATTTATCACTCCCAACCACACCCGTAGTCATGAGTTTTGTGGTGACGGACAAATGAGATTGCAGATACCATCATATACTTCAGTTCCTCCTTCAACCACGCTGTCTTGATAGTTTCATCTCAGTTATTTGCAAAGAATCCTCTTTTGATGAGCCAATGTACCCTCAATGAGTACCTAATCTTATAATTTATATATAACATGTGGTTGAAATTATCCACCTATTATAGGGGAGTTGATAGTATCATTTGTTTTGCATGGCATTGTTATTCCAGAAGTGAAATCACCCACTTCATTCCCATTTCAAGGTTGTTGTTTTTTAATACTGTAATTCATGATACGTCATTGACTCATTGATTATGTTAGCATATTGGTATGTGGATGGCTATAAATCTACTAGGATCATCTGCCGCAGTGCAATAAGAGAAAAGCTGGCCAATAATGAGAGCTGGAGCAATTCAACCACATTGTTGTTGCGGTTGGTATATGAATTCTCTACAGTGTTATCATTACTGGTACTTGTTGTTAGCAGTAGATGCAAACGATAGTAAGCTTGGTGCTTTGATATTTCTTAACAAAATGCACGTTGGGAGTTGAACTCGACTCCCAGAAATTTTCTAACCCAGTGGCTCATCTTATTTGCTGATTCAGTGTCATCCAAGCCTTGAATCGCCGTCGTTGCATGACCATATGACTGACCCTATGACTGTCATGCTAAGGGCTCCTCTAGTTAGCTAACTGCTACTAACATGGTTTCATAAGCGTTTTTTGGGTCTGTGTCCAGTTATGCTAACCTATCGTAAAGGGAATTCTTCACATAGCTGATATGATTCAAGGAACCGTGTTTGTGTTGTGTCCCTCATCCAAACAGAATGTCTCACCCATCTGTCCTCACCTTTGATCATACAGTTAGATGTATATTCAAGCCCGAAATGGGAAAAATGACAGAGAAATGAGAAAAACAGCTAGGACATCTTTAGATGGAGACTGGATGGAGACATGTAAAGATAATGTGTGTAAAAAGAGACAAACAAAAGGCAGAGGATTGAAGTGCACACAGACAATGAAGCTTTGGTGTTTCACAGGTGTAAAGGAGGTTTGTGATTATTGATTGTGCCCATGTGGCGGCTGCAGGCTCCAGTCTGTACTGATATGCATATTCTTTATAAGCAGAGCTATGCGTGTAGGGCTAGACTTATGCTGCGCTGCAGCGCCATCATTTATGGTAACTTGAGAGGGATTGTTTCTGCAAATCTTGTCACAATGCTCTGTGCACAAAAAATGGAAAGGTAAATAATCTTATTTACTAAGATGAACTGTGTGACCGAGACCTGGTATCATAATTAAACAAAAATATCATTTTACTCAATGGGAAAAAAAGGAAGCATCAACTATTACAGAACATGTTTAGCTAGGATGTGTCCTCACAGGAGGTGTAGCGTGAGCAACAGCTTTAGTGCTCTGTTTGTATCTACACAGGATGTGTTCAGGCACAATATTAGTTTAGGCCAACGCACAATCACTGCACTAACACAAAAAAAGCATTTTTTATATGCCTGTCTGTTACATCAGAAGTGTGTGACGACGGAAGACTGAAAAATGTTATCTTAATAAGACATTGTTTGCTGGGGATCCGTCAAACACACATACATGTCCGCGCACAACAACACCACACACACACACACACACCCCCCACACACACACACCCACACACACAGACCGCATTGTTTCCCATCCTTGGGTGAAGAGAATTTTAACGCAATTAAGTTCAACTAGAAGTAGGAAGATGTTCCCTTTCTTCTTAATTTTCTCTGTCCCCTTCCCTTTTCGCCCCCACACCAACTCCTCCCTCCATCTCTCTTATTATCACCTTTCTCCCTCCCTTCTCTCCTGCCGTCTGACAGAGACTCAGAGGAAACTGATGCAGGGATTTCTTTATTCCGTCTCCCTCCTCTCTTTCAAAATCTCCACTCTGGCCATATCCTCCTCCTCCGTCCTCCCCCTGACTTGCCCTCCCCCCCCATACCAAGGCTTTTACTCGCTCTCCCACCCCCACACCCCCCATCCCCACCCCACTCGTCTCTCTCTTCTCATCTGCTGCAGTCATCTCCAAACTATTGATCCATTCCAGCTGTTTGACCTTTGAAGGAGGCAAGGTTGGATTTGGAGCAAGTTCCAGAGGGATGTAGGTTAGGAAGTGTAGAAGGAGGAGAGAGAAGGGTCTCTGTAGAAATAGAGGGGAGGATGTATAGGGTGCTGTGTCATCTGAAGGTGAGGCCAGAGGGAAGGATTGATTGAAGGCATGGTGGGAGATATAAGCTAGTTTGATGTTCAGGGGATTTAGGATGGAATTGGCGGTTGAGTCTTATGAATTTCAGCAGCCTGTTATAAAAAATGAGACACATTTGCAGGCAAAACCCCAAAAATGAAACGGTTTTTATCTATCTGCAGATATTGTTTTAGTTCGCCATTTTCTGCCTCTTGTGGTTG
The DNA here is from genome assembly GCF_008692095.1 of Etheostoma spectabile. Classification (NCBI taxonomy): domain Eukaryota; kingdom Metazoa; phylum Chordata; class Actinopteri; order Perciformes; family Percidae; genus Etheostoma; species Etheostoma spectabile. The sequence continues at coordinate 16,821,816 of NC_045739.1, read as the reverse complement.
TTGCTGTGTTGATTCACGGTTGCGTAAATAGACAAACCAGCCGCAGTGTGTGTGTTTTCTGTTTCACTCAGGGTTGACTGTGCTGTTGTTTGTGTCCTTTCTCATGATAAAATATGGGATGATAGAAAGGAGAATGACGGGCAAGAGAATAATTAGAGGGTCTGGTAATGTGTGTGCTCCTGAGTGTGATCATAAGCAGAATGACGAAAGACTTTGACCTCAGGATGACGATCTGATGGGTAAATAGCACCAATGTGTTCCACTGCCGTTCGGCTCTGCCTGATGTATCATTTTCTGTTTTGCTCTCACCCTGATGATCATTTCCTGTATTTCCTATTTCAATCTAAGCTAGCACAGGACGCATACAACGACTTTACTAAAGGATTAGTGCTAACGTTTTATGTCTGCACGTTGAACGTATATAGAAAAAATTATAAGACAATCATGACAAGACTAATTCTACACATGCAAATACAATTAATGCATCAATTCAGCCAAAAGTGAATATTCTATGACATTGGCAATATACACATGCAGCAACTTAAAGGCCCTCAAAATTATTTTCTAAATCAGCTGTTAATTTAAGGTATCCAGGAGATTTTTGTAAATGTAATATATATATATATATAACATCCAGTAATAACATAAAATGTCGTCAAGTCAGATCAAACCACGCCCACACAGTTCTGGTGAAGTAGATTCTTAAACTCATTATAAAAATACTTAAGGATGCTTTCCCAAACTTACCTGACAGTCACCCATGCTACAAAGAGAGCGACACCACTCTCTTGATGGGCGTGTCTAGCCTACTCCGGGTTGCTTAGCAACAGTAAACAGAAATTCTCTGGTGCTCACCTTCAAGCCGTCTTCAAGTTCACTTCAGATAAATGCCAACTTATCAGATATGTCAAATATTATGTCCTGAAGCATTTTCCACCACAAATTACTTCTTTGACTCAAGCACCCCTGACATACGCCGCTGCCTTTACTCACCGATTGGCCAGTACGTTTTGTTGCTCGCTCAGCATTTGCATAAAATAGATTTCTTGTCTATTTTGGCCGCCTTGCTCGCGCCAGCAGCAAGCTCGTCCGCTTGTCGCTGGCAAATGGCCACTCCCATTGAAATAAAGTTAGGCTTTTTCTATGTCTCTGTCTTGTAGCATTGTTGATTGTAGGGTTAAACTTTGATTTTTGGTCATTAGTCAGTGATAGTTGATGCTACTAAAGAAAACCTTTTTTGAAGTGACCTTTTTAGGGTTTTTTAAAATGACTGCACAATTTTTTAGACAGCCAAGCTATGACATGTTGTAGGTACGTACACACAGCATATCTCATGGCTGTCTAAAAAATTGTTTGAATAAAATATTCTATTTGGATTATTTTGTTATAGCATAAGTTAGCTGTTTGGATCGTACTTTTTAGGATTTGAAGATTGTACGATATAAGTTCCGCAGTTCCGTCTGTGCTCTATCATTTTAAAAAGCTCCTGATTCCTTTTCAGGTTTTACTTTTTAGCTGTCTATGTTTATTAGGATCATGTGCAACAGTATCATCCCTTCTGGTTTAAACTGTTAGCTAATTAAACATTAAACATTGGATATTGTTTGTAAACCAGTTATACAGCCCTAAACCAAACTCCTATCACTCTTGCCAGACAAAAAGTATTACACCTGCTTTTAAGATGCTCACACTTGTGCAAGTCATGTCTGTGCTACAGTCTGAGTCCTGGTGCTCCTTTGTTCATAGACTGCATAAATTTGACCAAAACAGCTTCTTTTCAGCGTGTGCCACACTCCCTCAAGGTGACAAAACGCAAGGAGAAAACAGAGAGAGGAGAGATTAAAAGGGAAGAGTAGACGTTGGAGGGATGTGAATGGAGGATTCAAGCCAGGATGGATGGTTGGCTGAACCTTGAATTATTCCCCCAGATAGAGATGAAGGAAAGGAGAATTAACAGAGAACAGAGGGAAACACTGAAAAGAGAAAGAAAAATTATACAGTATAGGACTGAGGAGAAAAGAGAGGTCAGGATTGGGGGACTGTACCATGTTGGGTCTTTGTAGAGGATGCAAGTCAGGATATACAGACTTAATTGGAGAAAAATGCTGCTTGTCATTCATTAAACTGTTCGTATTAATTCATTCTGTCGCACCTTTTCTTTCGTTTCGTCATATTTTGTCTTGTTCTTTTCAGCCTCTGTTTCTTATTTTCTCACAAGTATAGTCCATAAACCACCTTCTCTATCCGGCTCTCTGCGTGAGTTTATTTCCCTTAAAGTGTCTTCAAGAGGTTTCTGTCTGGTTTTCCTCTTTTCTCTCGTGTGTGTGTGTGTGTGTGTGTGTGTGTGTGTGTGTGTGTGTGTGTGTGTGTGTTGTGTGTGTGTGTGCGCACATTTTTTAGCATGTGGATTTAGAGTGAGTGCATTGAGGAGATAAGTGGAACATCTTTATGCTCTCTTTTTCTCTTGGTTTCACAATCTTCCCATTATGATAATGAATCCGGGTATGGTGTGGCCAACCCTCTCACTGGAAGTGACCGTTGAATTGACGATCCTTCAAAACTTGATTACGTCCAACGCCACATTTTGAGAGTTACTTTTCTCTGGCAATTAATAATTATGATATGATGTTGATATATTAGGCCACACAACAAACCAGAAAGAGAAACATCTTTTTGGCATGTGCCCTGGGTGACAACGATAAATGGCTCCATGTTATCAACAACACAAACACTTCCACCTCAGCCGTGCATAAGCGCATATCTACATCATATATAATATTTGTGCTTTTGCCCATGAAAATGCCCTTGAATTTCCCACAATGGACGAAAAATGGAGTGATGATTCATTGTGTCCCAAATTTTATTCATATAACGCACTATAATACTGCATAGGAAACAGGTAGTGCACTACCTTTCACTCTGTGAAGAGATCATGGACTCTTCAATGCTCTCTCTCTCTCTCTCTCTATCTCTCTCTCTCACTGTCTATATATAGTATATATATATATAATATATATAACATTGTCTTGTTTCCCGCTCGGAGTTACGCTGAGGAACGGTTTTTCCTGTTATTTTTGACTTCCAGGGTGCTAGCTATTGTTTGTAGCTAGTTGTGGGATGTGGGGCAAGGGTAGCAAGGGAGACTTTGCAGTGTGTGTGGTGTGTTGTGCGTGCGTGCGCGCGTGCGTGCGTGTGGGGCGTTCCCTCGCAATGCAGGTTATCCTGCAGTGTGTTGTTCATTGTCCAATGTCTACACTGATCTTTTTGTTTATTCCTGCATGCATGTGTGCAAAGCTGTACATGCAAGTGTGACGCCGCCCGCAGAGCAGAGGAGCGAAAACAATGGAGACGTTTGTCAAAATATTGCCTTAGTAGTACCCCAATCTATTTCAAAGGGTGACCACGATTCTAATTAACAGCAAATGTAGCAGCAAACATTATTTTAGTATCGATTAATCTGCCAATTGGCGTCTTAAATTAAAAGTATTCATTATATATATGTATTAATTACTTTTAAATTATTAAATGTATGAAAATAGTTACACATTTAGAGTTAACGGTTTCTCCAGCCCACGGTGATTGCTATCTTTGACTTGTTGTTGTCTGACCATATTCAAAATCCAATGATTCTTAATTTACTGTTGCAATTGACAAGAAAAACATTCTGAACTATAAAAATTGTGGACCCATTGCTTAACAAATTAAACTTACAGATATGGTATTTTCTGCTGCCGTAGGCTGCTCTCACAATCAAAACAATGGATGTCAACACACACTTTTGATGACATCGTGAATTGTCATTATAGGAGTTGTAGTTTTTCACGTTAACACAATTGCAGATTAAATATATACTGTCTCTGTTCACAGATGGGTTATTACCATTACAGTTTTATTCTGCCAATTTGTAGATCAAACTTCACTGTAAAGAACATTGCATAACACTAAGGGGGATGATTTCAGCACCGTGGCCCCAGGCACGATCGGACGCCTGGGGCATTGGTCCATTTCTTTCTTTTTTAAAGAGCTTATTAAAGTTTTTTTTAACAAACAGGTTATACAAACTTGCATACATTAGGAGCGAAGGAAAAAAACAGCAAACATTAACAATATAGAATGTAGCCTAGTAAGTGCTGTGCAGCCTAAAGTGCATGTCGTAAAGTGCATATAAACTAAGTGCATAGAGTATAGTGCAAAACATCACAAGTTGGAATGTCCAAGAAAAGAAGCGTGTTTTGTGTCTAGAGATCATCTTCTTCTAGCTCAGTGAGCACTTGGTTTTGCGAATTCATCGCTTGTTATGACAGTCTGTTGTGGTCATTGCCATGACGCTGTCTTCCATATTTGAAGTTTGAATTTGATTACCTGTAATCAGCTCCTTGTCAATAATCACTAATGACAGATAATAGGAATATCAAACTTGACACCATAAACTTCAGTTTGTCCCGACTGTCTTAGCCTAAAACCATCTATCGAAGCTGCTTTGGTCTCTTCTCATTGCAATAAATCATTGGACATGTTTTATTTGTTCACATAGCAAACTCAAGCCACACACCTCTGACAGGAAGTCCACACTCATCTCACATCTCATATCACGAGTGCTCTCTGGGACATTTCTTATTTATTTTTTTAATTTCAGGAACTGGGTTCCTTTTCATATGATAGGTTATATTAATAAAGCACAATATTTATAATCATTATTAAAAAAACAACCACTCATTAGGTCATATCCAGTCTATTTTTAGTTTTTCATATTCAATAAAATCACCGTAAAAATAAATATTATATTCTGGACCTGTTCTGGCCTGCCCTCTCCTTTTCTCCACAGTATAGCGGTCACTGACCCAGAGAGCATTCCTGGAGTTGGCTGCTGATACCTTTTACAAAGGCAATGTACAATCATGTTCCCATATCACCTGCCCCCAAGCCCATATCGTTTTGCTTTTACACAATGATTTCTCTTTTTGTTACTATCTCTAGTTGTACCCATACCAAATTCACACACTGTTTATTTAATTGAAGTATCATTATGTGAGATGATGGGAAGATTTTTGTCCAAAAACAGAAAAGGAGTTTGGATGAGAAAAAAGGACTTTGGTATATATTGGTGTTTCATTTTCCCACATTTTGTTTTTACTTTTCCTCTTTGATTTCAGAGATTTAGTCCCTCCCATTTGTTTCACTACAGTTTTTTATTAGAAATTACAAGATTTTATTTATCCTTTACTTTAATGTTTATCATGTTTTTTTTTCTTTTTGTTCATTCCACACACCCTCTGTTTATTAGATTTATGTTTGCACCCAGAAGCTAATCTATAAATTCAATGATTTTGTCACTCAAA
>NC_045739.1:16814539-16816452 GCF_008692095.1 Etheostoma spectabile | reverse complement strand
TAACATTTTTCTTCTTGTAAAAGGGTCAATTTGACCCAAAATACCATACAAGGGTTAAGTTGCTTACTTGTTTGATTCTAAAGCTAATGTTAAATGTTCTGTTTACTAGCTAGATTTCTTTCTGCCAGATAAGAAGACAAATGAAAGTTTCATATTTATGCCTAAAGGTTCTTTCAGTCTATGAGACTGATTCTGGTTCACAGCAACATAGGTGTTCTGTATTTTTAATGTGCAACAGACAGCATATTATAACTCAATGTCCACGGCTAGCGGCTATATGCCATGTCACCAGCTATTCTTAGCTCATCACTTAGCATAATATTTGTTGGTTTTCGCTAAAAAAGAAGGGTTAGCAAGACATTTTTTTACTAGTTTAGCTAACTAAGACCATAAACAATGTTTATTGGTCAAAACTGTATAATCAAAGTGAGACGTTGATGGTGTTCAAAGACTTGTTTTTAATGGATACATTTGTTAACTGCTGGTAAAGAGATGTGTAACAGCTAGCCAAGCTTGTTCTGAATGTTTTGTTGGCTAGTGTACAAGCTAACAAAAAACAAGTAGTGAAGACTAATGTGGATTTCTTGTCAAGTGTATTTTCCTCTTTGACAGAGGCTAGCAGTTTCTCCCTGCTTGTGCTAAGCTAGGTTAAACATGCCATCACCTCGTCTCTTTTTGAACCTACAGGGTTGAAACTAAATTATGTCTTCACCCAACTACTAACAAACTAACATTTTCTTCTGAAATGTCAGAGCATTAGAAAATTGTCCTCTAACTTTAAACTCTGTTTAGGAACTCGTCGGTTTAAGAGCAGTGGGCAGCAACAGCACAGCACCTCCAGTGTTGCCTTGGGGGACTGACAGAAAAACACCTACTGTACTGAAACATTAATGTCTTATGGTGTGGGAGGAAACATGCTTCAGTCAGCCCTGATGGGGTTTGAAATCAGGACCTTTTTGCTCTGAAGCGACAGCAGCCAACACAGAGCCACTCTGCTTCAAATTAATTTATTGCACCACTTTGCCCACTTCAAAAAACAAGGTCAGCAGCAGATATTTGCTGATTTAAAATGTAACTTGTGGCTAAACGTGTTTCTAGCGATTTTGCCATGGTATTGTTTTTTTTTCTTCAAATTTACCAAGAACATCAACAATTGTATTGCAGAATATATGTTGGAACCACTTTTTTTTAATGGGTGCTCTTTCACTAACCTTTTTTGTCTATCTTTGCTATTTCTGCTTCTTGTAGTGGATTAGCCATTCAGTTGGCAAGTAAAATAAGAACATAACCATTTATACTGATGCTAAATCTGACAGAAACACTCTTTCGATCTGTAGTTTTATTACCTCAGCACTCTAAAGTGGCTTAGGCCTGCATGTTGTTCATCAAATCACAGACGATGACTCCACTGAAACTGAAAAGCATTTGAAGGCTTACAGTCAACCTTGGAGGTCACTATATTGTTTTTTTAATGAGCTAGGAAATATGCTTACAAAGTGTGGTTCCCTGTAGACTTATCGACCTGCTGTTCAGCTGAACTTCTCAGTTTATCATAGAGGAGAGTACTGCAGAATCAGCTTGTAGTTGCGCAGACAGATAAGGAGTGTTTTTAAAAAAATTCACAAATCACACCAATGGTTCTTAAATGGCTGACAAACCAAAATAGGCTGTTACTCTGTCTCCATGCAGATCAGACAAGTTTCATTGCATTTTCTGTCGCAACTCAAAAATAACAAAGAAATTGACATGAAAAATTGTGTTCAGTGATAAAATAAGTGTTAATTTCTTTCACTTAGAACAATTCAAAAATACTCCTGATTATATCTCCAAGTTTGTCAATTTGTATTCTGTTATACTACAGTCAGGTCCATAAATATTGGGACATCAACACAATTCCAATCTTTTTGGCTCTA
>NC_045739.1:16809943-16814514 GCF_008692095.1 Etheostoma spectabile | reverse complement strand
GATACACCACCACAATGGATTTGAAATGAAACAAACAAGATGTGCTTTATCTGCAGACTTTCAGCTTTAATTTGAGGGTATTTACATCCAAATCAGATGAACGGTGTAGGAATTACAACAGTTTGTACGTGTGCCTGCCACTTTTTAGGGACCAAAAGTAATGGGACAATTGGCTGCTCAGCTGTTCCATGGCCAGGTGTGTGTTATTCCCTCATTATCCCATTTACAGGAGCAGATAAAAGGTCAAGTTCATTTCAAGTTGCTTTGCATTTGGAATAGTTGCTGTCAACTCTCAATATGAGATCTAAAGAGCTGTCGCTATCAGTGAAGCAAGCCATCATTAGGCTGAAAATCAAAACAAACCCATTAGAGAGATAGCTAAAAACATTAGCTGTGGCCAAATCAACTGTTTGAACATTCTAAAAAGAAAGAACGCACCAGTGAGCTCCGCAACACCAAAGACCCGGAAGACCACGGAAAACCACTGTGGTGGATGGCCGAAGAATTCTTTCCTGGTGAGAAAACCACCTTCACAACAGTTGGCCAGATCAAGAACACTCTCAGGAGTAGGTGTATGTGTGTCAAAGTCAACAATTAAGAGAAGACTTCAACAGAGTGAATACAGAGGGTTTTACCACAAGATGTAAACCATTGGTGAGCCTCAAAAACGGAAGGCCAGATTAGAGTTTGCAAAAAAATCAAAAAAGTCTTCACAGTTCTGGAACAACATCTTTGGACAGATGAGACCAAGAAAACGTGTACCAGAGTGATGGAAAGAGAAGAGTGGTGGAGAAGGAAAGGAACTGCTCATGATCACAGCATACCACCTCATCAGTGAAGCATGGTGGTGGTAGTGTCATGGCGTGGGCATATGGCTGCCAATGGAACTGGTTCTCTTGTATTTCTTGATGATGTGACTGCTGACAAAAGCAGCAGGATGAATTCTGAAGTGTTTCGGGCAATATTATCCGCTCATATTCAGCCAAATGCTTCAGAAATTGGACGGCGCTTCACCGTGCAGATGGACAATGACCCAAAGCATACTGCGAAAGCAACCAAAGAGTTTTTAAGGGAAAGAAGTGGAATGTTTGCAATGGCCAAGTCAATCACCTGACCTGAATCCGATGAGCATGCATTCACTTGCTGAAGACAAAAAATGAAGGGAAATGCCCAAGAACAAGCAGGAATGAAGACCGTTGCAGTAGAGGCCTGGCCGAGTATCACCAGGGATGAAAACCAGCGTCTGGTGATGTCTATGCGTTCCAGACTTCAGGCTGTAATTGACTGCAAGGATTTGCAACCAAGTATTAAAAAGTGAAGTTGATTTTGATTATTAATCTGTCCCATTACTTTTGGTCCCTTAAAAAGTGGCAGGCACACGTACAAACTGTGTAATTCCTACACCGTTCATCTGATTTGGATGTAAATACCCTCAAATTAAAGCTGAAAGTCTGCAGATAAGCACATCTTGTTTGTTTCATTTAAATCCATTGTGGTGGTGTATAGAGCCAAAAAGATTGGAATTGTGTGATGTCCCAATATTTATGGACCTGACTGTATGTGACTTAACAAGATGTCTCCAATCAAAAACAACCCCATAGGTCGTTGGGTCGCAGCAATCAAACCATAAATTGTTAGGCAGCATCTAGGTATGAGGATGTGGGTTCCATTTCCTGCCGCCAGTAGGGACACTAATTAATGAATATTCTATTTGGATGTATGGGTTGGAGGACTTTTGGGTTTAACTCGCAATATCATATTTTATTAACTTTTTTGCATGTACAGTCTTATCTGAACATTTCTAATACAGCCATAAAACAAATGCAGTAGGGTAAAATAAAGTGGGATATTTCCCTTTTAAACATTGTACAATAGAAGTATAAAGCGCACAAATTGAATATACGTAAAGTACAAATGTCTCAAAATTATAATGGAGTAAATCTACACAGTTACTTTGCACCTCTGCTTCTGTAAAATCCTCTGTAGTTCTTATTGTGAAGATGCTGGACTCCTGGTAAACATTAGCTTCTGATTACAATGTGCCTGGCAGAGAATGGAGGTCAAATAAAGAGATACATTGGTTAGCGGGACGATTCAAAACTTTATCAGCTACAAAAATAAGTGACAACGGAACACATTTTTGATTATTACTGTTATCGCTCTATCCACACTGTGGATTTCCTGTCCCCAAGCCTCACTTCCAGTTTATCACTGCTGTTTTTTGTGTGAGCGAGTATATTATAACAAGCACTTGTTTTAAGCCTGGAGCCACGCCACTCCAACTTTAATTCACGTATGTCCAAGAAAGCTGTCGCTATCAGTGAAGCAAGCCATCATTAGGCTGAAAAATCAAAACAAACCCATTAGAGAGATAGCTAAAACATTAGCTGTGGCCAAATCAACTGTTTGGAACATTCTTAAAAAGAAAGAACGCACCAGTGAGCTCAGCAACACCAAAAGACCCGGAAGACCACGGAAAACCACTGTGGTGGATGGCCGAAGAATTCTTTCCCTGGTGAAGAAAACACCCTTCACAACAGTTGGCCAGATCAAGAACACTCTCCAGGAGGTAGGTGTATGTGTGTCAAAGTCAACCATTAAGAGAAGACTTCACCAGAGTGAATACAGAGGGTTTACCACAAGAGGTGAGCCTCAAAAACCGGAAGGCCAGATTAGAGTTTGCCAAACAACATCTAAAAAAGTCTTCACAGTTCTGGAACAACATCCTTTGGACAGATGAGACCAAGATCAACGTGTACCAGAGTGATGGAAAGAGAAGAGTGTGGAGAAGAACGAACGGCTCATTGATCCAAAGCAACCACCTCTCAGTGAAGCATGGTGGTGGTATGTCATGGGTGGGCATGTATGGCTGCCAATGGAACTGGTTCTCTTGTATTTCTTGATGATGTGACTGCTGACAAAAGCAGCAGGATGATTCTAAGTGTTTCGGGCAATATTATCCTCATATTTCAGCCAAATGCTTCAGAACTCATGGACGGCGCTTCACAGTGCAGATGACAATGACCCAAAGCATACTGCGAAAGCAACCAAGAGTTTTTTAAGGGAAAGAAGTGGAATTTATGCAATGGCCAGTCAATCACCTGACCTAATCCGATTGAGCATGCATTTCACTTGCTGAAACAAAACTGAAGGGAAAATGCCCAGAACAAGCAGGAACTGAAGACCGTTGCAGTAGAGGCCTGGCAGAGTATCACCGGATGAAACCCACCGTCTGGTGATGTCTATGCGTTCCAGACTTCAGGCTGTAATTGACTGCAAAGGATTTGCAACCAGTATTAAAAAGTGAAAGTTTGATTATGATTATTAATCTGTCCCATTACTTTTGGTCCCTTAAAGTGGCAGCGCACGTACCAAACTGTTTGTAATTCCTACACCGTTCATCTGATTTGATTAAATACCCTCAAATTAAAGCTGAAGTCTGCAGATAAAGCCATCTTGTTTTGTTTCATTTCAATCCATTGTGGTGGTGTATAGAGCCGAAAAAGATTGGAATTGTGTTGATGTCCCAATATTTATGGACCTGACTGTATGTGACTTAACAAGACTGTCCTCCAATCAAAAACAACCCCATAGGTCGTTGGGTCGCAGCAATCAAAACCATATAAATTGTTAGGCAGCATCTAGGTATGAGGATGTGGGTTCCATTTCCTGCCGCCAGTAGGGACACTAATTAATGAAATATTCCTATTTGGGATGTATGGGTTGGAGGACTTTTGGGGTTTAACCTCTTGCAATATATCATATTTTATTAACTTTTTTGCATGTACAGTCTTTATCTGCAACATTTCTAAATACAGCCATAAAACAAATGCAGTAGGGTAAAATAAAGTGGGATATTTCCCTTTTAAACATTGTACAATAGAAGTATAAAGCTGCACAAATTGAATATACGTAAAGTACAAATGTCTCAAAATTATAATGGAGTAAATCTACACAGTTACTTTGCACCTCTGCTTCTGTAACATCCTCTGTAGTTCTATATGTGAAGATGCTGGACTCCTGGTAAACATTAGCTTCTGATTACAATGTGCCTGGCAGAGAATGGAGGTCAACTAAAGAGATACATTGGTTAGCGGGACAGATTACAAAACTTTATTCAGCATACAAAATAAGAAATGACAACTTGGAACACATTTTTGATTATCTACTTGTTATCGCTCTTATCCACACTGTGGATTTCCTGTAAAAGCCTCACATTACATCAGTTTATCACTGCTGTTTTTGTGTGAGCGATGTCATAATTTCATAACAAGAAATTGTTTTAAAGCCCTGGAGCACAGCCACTATAACAACTTTAACTTCAAGTCTGCTCAAAAGAATTGCAGGATTTTGCAGGAGTCTGTGAGTAACTCTGATGTACTGTAGCCCTGGGGTTGGATTACTTTTGATGTTGTTGACCTTTTTGACATTTGTCCAAAAATCTGGCTTCTCATCACCCATTTAGAGGATGTTACATCACAAGCAATATGCTCTGTGTCTATTTATATATATAACACCATTTTGTGTGTGTGAGAGAGAGAGAGAGAGAGAGAGAGAGAGAGAGAGAGAGA
>NC_045739.1:16809645-16809933 GCF_008692095.1 Etheostoma spectabile | reverse complement strand
GAGAGAGAGAGAGAGAGAGAGAGAGAGAGAGAGAGAGAGAGACTAAGCGAGAGAGAGACAAAGAGAGAGCGAGAGAGAGAGCCAGTGGCGTGACAGCTGTTCCAGTACAGACTGTTATCCATCTATCTTTGGATAAAGAGAGAAGAAAGAGAGGGAGGTGGAATGTGATGAATTTCCACAATCCTTGGCATGTAAGTTGGCAGTTGGAAAAGTGTGCTCTCACCTCCAATATGAACACCCATCATCCAGTCCATACATCCGTTCATACATACTGTACATACATACATA
>NC_045739.1:16792180-16809635 GCF_008692095.1 Etheostoma spectabile | reverse complement strand
TACATACATACATACATACATACGTACATGCATACATACCAGCATCTATCCAGTGTTGTAGATACAGTACTTGATATCATAGCACTACTATGATATCAAGCAATGTACAATATAGTAATAGTATTTGCAATAGTACTTGATAAGGCTGCTGATTGTTTTCCGTATCGATTTATCGCCTAATTTTTCTTTCCAAAAATTACTCAAGTCGATAAAATGTCGAGAAAATGGTTTAAAAGGGTTCCCGGGCGATGGCGTTATAACTTCATATTGCTTGTTTTGTCAACCAACAGTCCAAAACCAACATATTAAATTAATGATCACATTTGAGAGGCTGGAACCAGTGAATGTTTTTCTTTTTACTTGATAAATGAATTGAAAGATACATTGATTGTCAAACTTGTCAATTTCTGTGGATGGACCCTTTGGATAATCAGCTAATCATTTGAGCACAATAAAACAGCAATTACCAATAATAGTTTAGCAAACTAATAAGTAGTTGCAGAAGCAGTTTCAAGCTTTTGGATTTCTCCCATTCCAAAACAGTGTGCATGTTTCTCTATTGAGATGCTCAATCACAACAAACTAATTTTTCACACTCAGACACTAATTTCCGTTCTCATTTTAAAATGCTGCACTACAGAGCCCGTCTGTGGTGAAGGAGAACTACACTGCAACGTAGCAGACTAAAATACTGTTAAGAAAAGATTTGATTTTGATCGGCTTTATCGTAGCCCTTATGAATCTGTTAAAAGATGTCAGGATAGGCCACAATACCAATTCTTAGGTTCGGCTTGGGACATCTCTAGCGGGTGGTGTCAAAACCAAAAAGAGCAAAGGTACAAGTAATGAATTAAACAGTGTGTTTATCTGCTCTAATGTAAGCTGTAAATGTTAGCACACCCTGTTCACTAGAAAGTAACCTATCATTATTTCCAAAAACAAGACACTAACTATTTACTACCTGTTCAGGAGCGAAACACCCACCCTGTGGGAGCCAAGATGCTGAATTAACAAAATTTAGAGTAACAATAGTGAGTCTGTTGTGCTCACCATTTGGTTTGGGGATGTTTACACTCCAGTAACTCCATCCAAGCCTGTGTTACATTTGCCAAAATCATCTATTCTTTATTGCTTCACTTGTAAAAGTAAATCCCACGGTTGTAAATCTAATAACGGTGTTCCACCATCAGAGAATGTTTTCCTATTTTTCAAACCGTCAAAGGGTTGTATTGGCACAAATAACATGTAAATAAAATCTTTATTTATAGTTAATACTGTACTACAGCTAATGCTGGCTTTAACTGTAACACAGAGTCAAGTGGAAACCAAAGTTCCTACTGGGATACTCACATAGAAATTGTACTTCCTACAGTGTGTGCATGACACATGGTGCAAGAGTGGGGGTTGGGATGTGTGTGTTGCGTGAGTAACACATTACTGGAGCTCATACAGAACAAGAACTAAACTGAATCCAATTTTCACACACACACACACACACACACACACAACATCACACACACACAAACACACACACCCAACACAACACAACACACACACACACACACACAAACACACACACACACACACACACACACACACACACACACACACACACACACACACACACACACACACACACACACACACACACACACGGAGATGAGGCTGGAGCTGGCCCTGTTCAGATAAATCTACCAGATAAAGCTACTTTCAAGCTCTAATTTAATGACTGTGTGTATGCTCCCGTACTTATATCTTTGTGAGGACCAGTTTGAGTTTAAGACCTGAGATTGAGGACCTTTTTGAAAATGAGGTCCAATCCTTTCAGATGTCTTTGCTCTCTGAAAGTTAAGACTTGGAGCTGGGCATGTAGTTGTGAAGATTAGGGTTGGACGCTAGATAATCTATTATCTCAACTATAGCAGTATATGCTATATGTTACAGTGAGGGAGTAAGGGAGGTAGGATGATTCTAAAGTGTGTGATGCACGCGCGAACACACACACACACACACACACACACACACACACACACACACACACACACACACACACACACACACACACACACACACACACACACACACACACACACACACACACACACACCACACACACACACACACACACACACACACACACACACACACACACACACACACACACACACACACTACACTACTTTCCACTCTGCAGTAGCAACAGATGATGTATCTATAGTTTAGAGATGATATGGTCATGGGAGGGTGGAAATAACTGAGACAAGCTCCGTAGCCAAGCAAGAAGGACAATACAAGTAGAAATGTTTGGACCTGGTTATAAAAACAATGGACTGCGTCAAATTACATTTACTCGCTGTATATATAATGTTCACATTACCAATAGCACAGACTGCACACTGGTGGCACGTGTAACAAAAATGTTATACAAAGCACCATATAGCTTTCCTGGTTTACAGCTACTGCTGTAGTGGTCTGTGCTCTCTCCTTATATGGACAACCAGCAACTAGCTATGCAAAACACATCCTGGACCACTCTCCATACTGATTATCTTATGAGACAAAAAACAAACATATTTTCCAAACTGTTGGATATGCTTTTAAAGGATGTGTTCACTCAAACTACAAGCAAACACATTTTCTCACTTGAAAGATCTAGTTGAGATCATAAGTTTTGGGTAGTTTATAGTCGGCCCTTCAAGGGGAATGCACAACTGATTCTCTCTAGAGATAAGGTGAAGTACAACTGCTGTGTTGACATCATGAATCCTAACAACTATTTCCTCTGTATGTGTGTTTGTGTGTGTGTATCCAGATGTCTGTAGCCTGTGGGAATGAGAGAAGTGTGTGAGTAAGACAGGAAATGATGTACACATACACAACACACACACACAACACACACACACACACACACACACACACACACACACACACACACACAGATGTAAGCCAACAAACACGATTTCTAAAACAACACAAATAAGACCATGTGACGTACATAAGAAGGTTTAAGTCTGCGTGTGTGTCTGTGTGTATTTGTACGTAACTGAGTCATAACAGCAGGGCCCTAAAGCATCAACAGCAGTTAAGCCAATTACTTTTATAAAGCAGCTCAGTGTAGAGCAGCTCAGTGAGTTCACGGTCAAGTTTGACTGTGACGTGTCCAACAGCAAGACTTTACCTTCTAACAGTGAGGAATCATTTTTTAAACATCATGTCATCGCCCATTTTACATCACTACATTTGTCTTGTATAGCAAGGGCATTTATTGTTTTCTTTTAGGGACTTTCAGTAATCAGCGTAATAATCACCAAGTCATTTGAGTGTTATCCCAAAAAATATTCCCCACTTTGTATTCAATTTTCAGATTTGTACTTATTCCAAGAATGGCTCATTTACTGTAAAGTCTAGCAATCAGCATCTTCCTGTATGTTGGAGACAGATGGAGGATTTGGATGTCCAGAAACCCACAGCTTTTACAGCTGCTACTTTTAGCATTCATACTCATGTTATACTTAATACTTAAAGACATTAAGCACATCCAACAGTTTAGATTCATTGTCATTTCTTTTTACTGCTAGTTAAGTTATTTCCCATAGAGCTGGATCATATTGAGTCATAGAGGAGGGAGTGAGTGTCTAGTTTTATAAGGCTAATGATAGAGACCAGAATAACAGAGAGGAGTACTGTAAGAGGCTGGCAAGAGAAGCTTAACATGGGATTAACACAACACACACACCACAACACCACACACACACACACACACACCACACACACACACAACACACACACACACAACACACACACACACACACACACACACACAACACACAAAACACCACAGCACCCTCACAAACACACACACACACACACACACACACACACACACACACACACAAACTTGACCTTCTGTCTGAGTCTTGGCTCTGGCGGCAAGACGACACAATCAGCCATGTGTTGTGAGAGAAGTCAGGTTTGTCTCCTTGCAGTGTATATGTTTTAGTATTTTGTGTTTAGCCAACAGATGCAGACCTCACTAGTTTGTTTTTTCAAGTTTTGTCTTTCTGTTTTCTCCATTATTTCTGACATTATTCTCCCACTCCTTATCCCATCGCTACAATTGGCTCCTAAAGATTTAAATTCAAGTCAGACCTCTACTCAAATCATCTAATCCTTTCTGAATACTTTGTTATCCCATCCTCTATTTTTGTTTCTTTCTTTCTCTTGGTTTCTCTATTTTTTGCATTTCTCTTTTTTCTTTATGTATTCCTCCCTGGGTCATCCTCCCTCTCTGATTGGCTGATTTGAATTTTCAAAAAGTGACCAATCCCCTTTTTTTCCACCCTCAGAGACAGAATGAACACTCATCCTTTTCCCTCCTTCCTTCCTTAACAACCAGATTGTGAGACAGCAGCAGAGAGACAGACAGCAACAGCCGGCAGAAAGCCCTTGGAGAGTGACATCACAGTCTCACTCTCAAACTCTCTCTCTCTCTCTCTCTTAGGGTATAAAGACCTCATTGTATCCTCTACATGAAAAAATGCTGGTGGAACGCTGTGAATTTGACAGAGTGTACCCATATAGTCCAGGGTCACCGTGACAAAACACATACACACACACAGAAGCTTTACCCTGCATTCAGTTTGTTTATGTATAAACGGCCTTCACCCGGAATTCCTTATGTGATAGGGACGACTGGTGTGTATGTGTCCTGTAAAGGACGCTAGTTAAACAGAGTGTTGTCTATATGTACATTTGCTTGTGGAGATGGTCTTTAATGCTGGTTTCTGGAGTAATCGGTATATGCCTGTTAAATGTGCAAGTGTGTCAATTGGAATTCCTAATGCAGCATTCAGTGTTTCTTAGCCAGTGTGATGAGTTGAATATATAGGATATATATTTTAAACAGGGAAATTCCTTAAACAAATTAGAGGAAGCCTGACCTCACCACATTCTCATGACTTTAACAGTGGGAAGGAGAAGGGTCAAAAGAACGGTCTCAAAATATGTAAAAAAATACATCCAAAACCCAGCATGTAACAACAATCACATAATTAAAGTCCTTAAAGGTGCTCTAAGCAATGTCATGCGTGTTTTAGGCTACATTTGTTGTCACATACAGCAAACATCTCCTCACTATCCATGAGCTGCATGTCCCCAGAACACACTGTAAAAAACGTGATCTCTGTAGACAGCCCAGAGTCTACAAACGGCAACAAAAATAAACTGTGCCCACCTGCACCACAAAGCATCCACAAACAGTGTTCCAGTGTTCCAGCCAATAACCGTCAAGAAGGATTTGGGGGTGGGGGTCGGGGGATTGTGCGCAGAAGCACAGAAGGGAGGGGACGGGATGAGGAGAAGGGAGGGGCAAGCTAGTCTCATTTTGTTTGAAAATACTAACTATACTAACAAGAAGTAACGTCACCCGACATAGCTTAGAGCACCTTTAAAGCAAATCTGAATTAAATCCCATTTTGTCTGATCAAGGTAGCCCACAAAAACCTGACTAGTTTGTCTTATTTTACAGTTTGTGGGTTAGTAGGCACTCCAAATACACAAATGTACTGTATATGCACAAGCCCCCAAAAAGTGAGTTTTATTTCCGGTCACGTAACGATCAAAGCATGTACAGTATATCATTCAGATCATGTTCACTAGCTTTTGAGCAAAATTGCAATAGCAGAACCTAAATGAAAGTTTTGACACAAGTGGACCTTTATCCACATAAAACTTAACAGTAAAAAACAAAATGCCTAGCTGAGAGTGGCCTTATGAAGATTAAGATAACATATCTATTTTTTAACATTTACAAACAAACTAAGTTCTGATTTCTGGAGGACGCGGACCTTTCGTAGAAGCTACTGTATATAAGCTTCCTTGCTATTTTTTGTATTTGTTGTTAACTAAGAGCTCAGTGTTTTGGGAATAGAGACTATGCACTTCAAAATCAGTAAATTAGATTACAGCCACACTATGACATATTATTTCAGGTCCCACTTTCTCCATCCTGCTTCACATATTGTATATATAACTTTTGCGTGAAGCTGAGACACAACTTTAGAACCTCTTCCAGTTCCACACACAGCTCCATTTAGCCCTTTCAATCACTCTCTCTCTCAAACACACCAACACTTACTTTGACGTCTTGCTCCAGCGTTCGTATCAGTTCTCCATCCACTTGCCCTGTTTGAGCCACACGGAGAGAGCGTCGCTCTGCCTTCCTCAGCCGGTACTGCAGGATGCGGCAGGTCTTATTAGCCTAAGAAACAGAAGCATGTGTTTGGATGATGTCATGTGTCATCTATCTAAGCCCTTTTTGTTACTTTGCTTCATGTTATAGCGCCTTCAAGGAAGATTCGCCTTGCACCAGGCATTAAAATTCCAAAGAAGACATGCAGACATGGCCTTGTGTCACACCTCTTGCTCAAAGATGACATTCAGAACATTCTTACTTGCCTGTTTCAAAACATTTTGCAGCCTCTGCCTGTTTTATACATTCAAAGTTCCAAATCAGGATACCACACCAAAATGAGAGCACAGATTCAATGAATGTGCTTTCATTTAGTCGGTCTGTTGTTCCACAGTTGTACCTGCTCCAGCTGTTGCCGTAGGTCCTGCAACTGGTAGACGTCATCCTCCATGTACATGTCCCTCATCTCCAGCATCTCGGACCGCAACTCCTCCATCTCATCCTAGAGACAGTGGAGAAGAGAGCGTGTATAAGTATAAGTATCATTTTAACAATACTCCTCTGACATCAACCAGCAGGGGAAAGAGCTGTTATGTGTTGTAGAGACATCTACCTGACTGTTAGTTAGTGTCGACAGCATTATGTGCCCATATGTGGACCATAAAGGCAATCATTTAATGTTTAACAGGAGTCATTAGAGCTTTTAGCATCTTTGTCATAGATGCAAGACAATCATCAAAAATCATCATCAAATTAACCTTGTTTCTAATCCATCCCATCAATCGCCGCTCGCTATCATTAGCAGTTTTAAGTCTTTGTCTAAATCATCCTTATTATCAAGATAACTATTACAACAATTAGTATCTTCTTCAAATGAACTGCTGTGTAATATCCTCTCAAGTCAGATAAAAAGGGCCCATCAGAAATAGAGATCTACATGATGTAAGTAGCAGAATGGCGTACTAAGTAACATATGATACAGTATTGATTCTCCTTTCTCTCTCCCGCCCAGGAGGTCAAAGATGACCTTAGATTAAACTCTTAGCAGTCCCTGCAGGGAAATTGAGATCAAGTAAAAGAAATTCCTACACTCTACAATATGACGTAAAAATAAGTAGTAAAGAAGTAGAATCTAAACGTTTTCAAAAAGGTATGAAATACCACTAAAAAAACCAGACAGTATGTGATCTTAATTTACAGTAGTGTATTTATCTACCTATCTTATAGACATCTTGGAGATGAAGTAATCATTTCAGCTTGATACATGAATTGCATTCTTAATCTGAATCACATTTAAGGTGCAGCTCTTGTATTAGCATTTACGTCTGCACTGAAATGAACCACACCCCACCAGAAAAAGTCAGGTTGCGAGGCTTTATGGGACAGCAGCTGGGGTGTTACACAATGGTGTGCTTCCAAGAGTATGCAATGTGTGTTGTGTGGGATGTGTAAGCAAAATACGGAATACAAGTGACTGTAGTAGTAGCGCTGTCAAAATGCGGGTCAGTCTCTGCATAACTATCCTCTGCATAACTCTGTGTGTGTGTGTGTGTGTGTGTGTGTGTGAAGAGGTTTGTTGATCAAGCTGAAATAGACTGCAGCAAGGAGCAATCTGCACAACACTGACCACTGTGCTACAACTTGGCAATACAGAGGAGAGAGGAGGCAGAGATGAGATTTAAAAAAGTAGGAAAAAAATAAAGGTACAAAAAAGAAAGAGCTGAAAGAGTAAGACACTGAAGTAAAGGAGAAGAAATAGAAAGGAAATAAATATCAGAAGTAAAGGGAAGGTAGGATGTGAAAATAAAGGAAACAGGAGAATGACTAGGAAATAGGAAAGGGGAGGAGAAGAAAGAAAGAAAGAAAGAAAGAAAGAAAATAACAGAAAATAAAGTGAAGTAAAAGACATTGTTTCACCCTCCATGGGACATACAAAAGGGGCCGAAAAAGAAAAACCAGGGATGGTAAAAGCAGAAAAAAAGAAATGTAGACAGGGAGGGAGATAAAAACAAGACAGCAGAGAGAGAGATTGTAAGGACACAAAACGAGGGAAACACAAGTTAATATGGTGAGAGACTAAGAGAGAGAGAGAGAGAGAGAGAGAGGTGTCCCGCTGACCTGCTTTACACAGCTAACTAAAAAAGAACAGGGAAGATTGTTGCCGTCATGTGAGCAATCAGCCAGTCAGGAGATTGAATCAACCAATCAGCTGTTAGATTTGACGGAGCCAGACATGGTCCATATTAGAAAGCAGAACTCACAAACATCTGCTGTGATAACGGTCCGTCTAACTGCTGTAGGACAGAACCAGGCCAGCTGTTACCCCCATGTTTTCAGTCTTTGTGCTAAGCTAAACTAAGCTGGAAATGGGCTATGGTCTTAAATAAACACGGTGGATGTTGATGGGTTTCATGTTTTTTTAACCAGGAATTGCTACTGAGACTACTGAAGACACATAAACATAACATATAAACACAATAGCTGTCATCAAGTGTTGATTTTTTGGGGTTGGGATTGGGCTTTACACCTCGGCAAAGCGGGCATGGGTTTGACTCCGACCTGCAGCCCTTTGATGCATGTCATTCCCCCTCTCTCTCCCCTTTTATGTCTTCAGCTGTCCTGTATAAATGGCAGCCTAAATTGCCCCAAAAAATCTTTAAAAGAAAAAATAGATTCTGAAAATTGCCTTAAAAAAAATTCTGTGACACATACAATTTCATCAGAGGATATTGAGCAGATGAACTGTTTATCTGTACTACCATGGCAATTCTTTGTGATGTAAAAATATTGTGAGTATTGAAAGATATGAGTGAGTAACTAGGCTAAAGCAGTCATGTATACAAGCTACGCCTGCTTAGATGCTCAATTAGTATAAATTGTAGTCACAGGACAGAGATTCCTAAAAAGAAAGGCTCAACTTTGAGACTGTCTGGTTGGAGGCCAGCAGTAAAGCCCCGCATGCCGTTTATCATGTATAAGCACAGCATGTGGACTCAAGTGATAATTTAGTTATTTGTTGGGTTCCTGCTGAGCGAGAGCAGCTTTAACATTGTGTGTGGATGGTAGGAATGACAGACAGAATCAATCAAACTGCTGTTAGCATGTTGCCTAGCAATAAGTAATAAGGGATGCAGGTAGCTGGAAGATTTGATCGTCTACCAACCAAGTTCTCTCACAGAAACAAATCTGACACAGAGCAAGAGACTGAGGGGGTGCCTGACACCACAGCAGCATGTTGTTTTCATCTTCTGATTACTAACCAGGTGTTCCTCGCAGCTGCAAAAACAGACACAACCACACTCACTTCACTGCCAGGCCTCCCAGGAGGCTTTGGGGTGGTCCAATAAGGTAGCTCTGTTACATGCTGTCCTATATATTCAGGCAGCAGCTGATTGAGACTGAGAAAGCAGGTCTTTGAATTTTTTTTAACATCTGAAAAGACTTCGACAAATCATGATTTTAGACAGACAGCACAGATAGGGCAACAGCTAATGATTATTTCCATGGAGAAGACATCAGAAAATTGCTCAATCTGTCCCTACAAACAGTCAAAAACCCAATCTATTCAATTGATATTGATGTAAAAGAAAGAAAAGCAGCAACTCCTCCTAACTGAGAAATTGGAACCAGCCAATATTTGAAAATGTTGCTTGATTAATGGCTAAATATCAACTACTGAACACTAATCAGGGCCACATAACAATATGGAGCAATAATCCTAATTGTTTTGCTGGCTAGAATAACTAAAAGTAGCAATTTAGGGAATAATATCATGATAATCAAGATTATTCATTATATTTTCAGAAATGTTGTTTCATGTCAAAGGCATCATGGCTCGTGTTTACAAGAGCAGCAGGTGTGATTAAAAAAAAGTTAATGTATCACGTTGCCATAGTTATCAACAAGAAACCCTTCTGGTGTGTGGAGCCATATTCATGATGAAGGTCCATCAAGAATCTATTCTCCAACACTGTTGCAGCAGAGCTCCCTGAGAATAGATGTGGTGGTCCTCCTATTTAGACTGTGGCTCAATCACCCTCTACAATCAATCTCTGACAATTATCGGCATGTCTGGTATCTGCCATTTAATTCTTAGGGACATGCTAATATAATTGATCTTTCGCCTAATCAATCACTCTCAAGTCTGGATGGATCTGCTCCACGTTACATTCCACTGCCTGCAGACCTGTGGGAGCTGAGAGATGCCTTTAGTACCAAAATCTGATGACATCCCACTGTGAAGCCTTGATGATGGTGCTGTGATTCTCTGGTTACTGTTTTGAGTGCTGATGTTTTGGTGTTTGTCAGTTTGACAGAACAATGGAAAATGTTGTGCTGCTGTCAAATTTTTGTAATACATGATTTTGACCTTTTAGTGTAAAAAAAAAACAAACTCATCTGATACCTTGGTAAATTAACAGCAAGGCAGAGTTAGATTTCACTGCCATCGCGCCCCCCACTTCCCTCATGTGAGCTGGGGGTAACACAACTGACAACACTGGCTGCCAAATTATGTTGGAAAGCCACTATCTGCCCAAAATACTACATCCACATTATATCTTACTCTCTAAAGCACACCTACAATATTTCACATTTCCTATTGCACATGCAGATATTCCATATGAAACATCCATTCTGAGGATACAATGCTGCATGTTTTGCTCTAGTGCTCCATTCAAAACATCATCATCATCCTTGTAGTGTGTAGCCTTGGATGACATCCAAAGGCATATCTAAACTGGCAAACAAGAGTGAACTGGTAAATAAACCCAACAGTAAAATAATTTAAAAAACATGATTCTGACAGAAAGAGGATTTTGTCTTTGCATCTTGGTCTAAAGCAAAATGCAAATGAAAGATTGCCTAATCGAAACAATTATTTTACCATGGGGAATCCTAATTAACACATTCATAGGCCTTATATAGGTCAGTTGGACTTACTTTGAGGTAATCATTCTCAGATCTCAGCTCTTCTATTTCCCGGACGAACTCCTCGTGCATGCCGTCCATAAACTCCTCTGTGAGGTCTGAGAACGCCAGGGACGTGCTGGCAGGTACCCTGCTGTCAAACGAGGTGACCGAGCGTTCCTCGCCGGGGGATATGCTCCCTTCCCCGGTCTCCACGCCCACGGAGAGCCGGTCCTTGTAGTCCCTCTCTGCGGAGGAGCATGTGGTCTTGGCGGCGGCTCGTTGGTTAGCTCTATCCGCCAACACGCCATCCCTGAGTGGCTTGTCTCCGTCCGGCCCACCGCCCCGGCTGCTCCTAGATTCGGCGTCGCTGCTCACAGCGTCGGCGGAGAGCTTGTTTTCCTCAGAGGCGCAGTCCGATAGCTCGGAGCTACTGGCAGTCGGGGAGAGCTTCCCGGTGGCGCAGCCAGAGTCCTTAGATAAATCATCGGATCCTATGCTGGCGTCCGACACCTTCCTCCGTCCTCCGGTGCTCTTGGTCGCCTTGACCGTCTTTGACAACGCGGCGCAGGAGGAGGATTTGCCCGCCGGTTTTCCACCACCGCTCTTCTCCGCTTTACCGTCCTTTCCAGCAAGACTTCCCACGGGACTGCGCCTGGAAATGCGGCTACCCAAGTGGATGGCCCCCGGCTTGACGCTCAGGGTTGGGGTCCCAATCCCTCCGCGGATCTTGGTGAGCGACCAACCGGGTACATCCTTGGGTCTGGCCGGGGACGGTGCCCGGTTTATCTTCTTCTTTTTCTCGCCCGGAGGCTGAGCGGACACCATTGCAGAGAGCTCCGCAGTTTCAGGCCGGGGGTTGGGCTGCTGCTGCCCGGGCACCGCGTGCTGCGTCTGCCCACTGTCCGAGCCCTCTGTCCCGCCTCCGCTTTCCATCTTCTGCCGGAGATGGAGTCTCCGTTCCTTGGGCGAGGCGAAGACGAAGTGAGTCGGAGAGTTATGGACATCAACCTCCTTTGTTTTTGTCATTCATTCCGTTTAGGCCAAAACAATAAAAAATGAAATAAAACCTCATATATGGTGAAACAGGAGTCAGAAGTTGGAGTGGGAATAAACAACTGCAGAGCAACACAAAAGGAGGGGATCCTCGCTCCAGCCACAATGAGAGCTCCTGTAGTGCAACAAGGCGAAGAAGCAGGAAGCGAAGTCCAAACAACAAAAACGCAACCTATCAGGCCTAATCCAGTTTATCACAAATTATGAAAAAAAAAATATTCCGCTTTGTTCTGAAAGATCCTCCCCTCCTCTCTTCAGGATATCTGTCTGGCCGGTTCCTGCTCAGAGGAGTTGTAGCTGAGAATAGAGAGAGGCAGTGTGGTGAACGGGTCTACCCTCTCTCTCTCTCTCTCTCTCTCTCTCTCTCTCTCTCTCTCTCTTTCTCCGCCCAGATAATGGGATGTAGCCCTGGAGGAGAGCGAGAGAGAGAGAGATATAATCTAATTTGAAGCTCTCTGTCGCCACCATTGCAGGATATTATGTAGGAGCAATAGGGCCCCTCACAAGGAGCAGTCAAAAATAATGTGTATGGGGATGCTGTGAGAGATGCATAAATAGCAGGATGTAGCCTACCCGCTATGCATTGCTTTAAAGACAAAACGATAGGCTATCTCCAATGATAATTTTGGGTAGGGGCAAATACATTTAAAACACACTTTTATTTTTTTATATACAGGTCAGTGTATGAAAAGCAATATGTATGACAGCCAGAAACCACTCCCCGAAATTGACACTATCCATTCATTGTGCAGACCCCTCTTCATCACACAATTTTGCTCCTGTCTGCACACTGTTGCCAGACAAAATTTGCAACTCAAGTCTCTAGAAGGGCTTTCCATAAAGCTCAGGACTTGTTTTAAAAAGTTTTATTGCCATTCATGCTTGCACAGTACGAAATTTAATTCAATTCAATTCAATACAACTTATTGTAGGCTATAAGGGCAGTTGCATGCAGCAGCTTGTCAATCAAATCTACAGATACACACAATAGACAGGAGAAAAGAGAAGACACTATTAATAACAACCATGTCAGAAGTGTTGACTTTGTTTTATACATATTTTCATAGACACTGAGTGAAACAGACAGTATACATACGGTTGCTCTTTGACTGCGCTGGTGGAGCTGTCCTGTCTATGTGTTTGTCTTTGTCTTGTCTGTGTATTTTGTCCATACAGTCTAGGATTTTGTCCATATCATATATGTCTTGTGTTATGAAAGATGCTATAATGTGTGTGTGTGTGTGTGTGTGTGTGTGTGTGTGTGTGTGTGTGTGTGTGTGTGTGTGTGTGTGTGTGTGTGTGTGTGTGTGTGTGTGTGTTTAGTCTTTGTCATATGATGTCCTATTTTGTATGATGTCCAATGTATTGTGAATGGTGTCTTATTGTTAAAGATAGTTTTAAGGGCCTCAGGAAGAATAGCTGCATGAACAGGAGCTAATGACGATCCTAAACAAACAAACAAACAAGACTGACAAAAAAATCAAAGACTATATGCTCAAAACGTGGAATTGGTAAGCAATGGATAAATACAAAAAAAAGCTTTTGAATTGAGTCTTTGCTACCATAGCCACATTCCGTTGAACTCTGACTCTCACAAGAAAAAAGAAAAAATTTCTACCATGGTAAAGAAAATCTAAAAAACATCTTACTTTACCTGGAAAATAAATTACAAAAAGTGGGATACCAGTGATGTGTACCATAATATGTAAAAAGGGCCACAAAAATAAAAATCTACTGATTAAAACAGTAAGTAAATTTAAATTTGGTAGTTAAAGATAAT
This sequence comes from Etheostoma spectabile, assembly GCF_008692095.1. NCBI lineage: Eukaryota > Metazoa > Chordata > Actinopteri > Perciformes > Percidae > Etheostoma > Etheostoma spectabile. Next base: position 16,795,701 of record NC_045739.1, on the reverse strand, counting down.
TAATCAATATTTAGTTTTTGCCGTCAGCTTACACACGTGTTGCAGAATGTGGCTCATTACGTCAAAACTCGTCACACAAGCCAAAAAAGACACAACACTTGGAGATAAATATCACACTTCTACGTCAATATGAAACTCAATTAATAAATCAAAATGTAACAATCCTTTTTCTAAATGGCATTTTTTCAACAAAATGCACCACTTGAATTACTCTTTCAAAGCAGCAACAACACACTGATGTACTTCATACCAAACACTCCTCTCTTCAGTGCTGTGTATACCTATTTTCTAATACTGGCTTCTGTAAAAGATTGTTTCGGCACAGAATATACTTACATTTTACTGCATGCAAAAATAGAAAAGTTTTAGAAAAAATATAGTTTATTTTTCCCCATTTCAGGTTTTTACAACAACAACAAAACACTGGACTGACCCCACCTCAATTTCTCCACACACCTATTCCAGTGTTTGCAGAAGAGGCATGTGGGCATGTGGTTGGCCGTCATACACTTTTCAACCCCTCAATCGTATTGAGAAATGGGGAGTAATGGGGTCAAGTAAACAACCGTGGAGTTACAGTATTGTGGTTGATGAACCAGTCCTGGACCAGAGCAGCCTGGTGAAAACTAACATTATCCCAGGTGACAACAAACCTGAGCTGCTGTGATCTGGTCTGAACAACTAGATTATGCAGTGCATCCAGAATTGTGATTATGCGTGCAGTATTGTAGGGACCAAGAGTGGCATGGTGATGGGGGACTCTTTGAAGACTAATTGCGGCACCCAAGGTAATCATGTGTTTGGGTTTGCTACCAATTTCAAATAGTGTTTTGCATTTTGAAGAGAAGTATTTTCCTAATGATTGACTTTTCATTCTTCAACAAAGTTTCAAATATAAGAAACTATGTGTAGTGTTTTGCAAGAAGTGCATTGCAAAATTTGCAAACAAAGTGCAAAGCACAAAATGTGTTTGTACTTTTGGTGTACTTTTGTTTAAGGCATGGTTACAAAAGTTTAAGGTTTTGATGGTTTTGTCTAACCATTCACTTTTAGTGTACAAGAAATCTGCAAAAACTGCAATGCAAGAGGATATACTAATGCTATGGCTGTACAGTATGCAGTATTTCTGTATACAGACATGTTCACAACCATTCACATCATGATTAATTCACCTCCTGCGGGATTTCATGTGCACATGGTAACAGTACAGTAACTCTCAGGTTACCTCCTCTATCTGTCTCTGTATGTGTGTGTGTGTGTATTCTTGTTTACCTATATTTGGGGGGTCCAAAAATCGTGAATGTAGTATACTTATGGGGTCCTGACAGCTTTGTAGGGCCAAAATGCTGGACCCCACAAATTTAAAGGGCTGTTTGAGGGTTAAGACTTGGTTTTAGGATTAGAGTTAGAATTGGGTTACGGTTAGGGTGAGGGTGAAGGTTAGGCTTTTAGTTGTTATAGTTAAGGTTAGTGTAAGGGGCTAGGGAATGCATTATGTCAATGACGGTCCCCACAAAAATAGTGAGACGCACTGTGTGTGTGTGTGTGTGTGTGTGTGTGTGTGTGTGTGTGTGTGTGTGTCAGATATCAGCTAGAAAGAGAAGAAAGCCCAGGATACCCCAGTCAACACTTTTTCTGATGCAGTTACTAAAACACAGCCTGCTGCACTCTCCCCAAAGCTAAATGGATACAGGAAGCCTCAGGTTAAAACATTCAACCCTGCTGGAACCACCTGTTTTCATAACAAACAGATAGTATTATTAAAAGCCAACAATCTAAACTAGGCAGATTTATTAAATGTCTGCAGTGCCTGGTAATCCCTCTTGGTACTGTTCTGGAACCAGGCGGTGATGCTGCCTGTCAGCAGGATGCTCTCTATGGTGCAGGTGTAGAAAGTCTTTAGCACCTTGAGGGGCAGCCCGAAGTCTAGAGATACTGATGGGCTTTTTTCACCAAGGTGCTGACGCGATAGGACCATGATAAATCTATTTGGTATCTAAAGCTGTCCACCCTCTCCGGTGGTGTAGTCTACATGATACACAGGTATACTCAGTATACACACTACAAAAGCTCCAGGATTTCCATATACCAACTTAAAATGCCCAATGACATGCACAACATACTTTCCATTATTTTTTTGATATGTTTTTAATTGTCATCTGTGTTCTTTTTCTTAGAACAGGCTAAATAAAGATACTTCCACTACAAATGGGTGCTTTAAAGTGTTTCCAAATGCAAAAATGAATATGTAACTTCCTAACTTCCCTGGGAACAAGACACCCAGACGCCCCCCCTTAATTATGATATGTGGCTCTGTGAAGCTGCACTTTGAGGTAAATGCTAATGTCAGCATTCTGGCATGCTCATAAGGACAATGCTAACATGCTAATGTTCAGCAAGTTAAGTTTTTACCATGTTCACCATCTTAATTTAGTGTGTTAGCATGCTAGCATTTGCGAATTAGCAATAAAGACAAAGTGCAGCAGAGGATTTTGGGAATGGCATTAGTTTTGCAGGTATGTAGTCGTTAGTGTAATATTGGACATGATGATAGGGCTAGATAAAAAGTTGACGGATCACCAAAGGGATTACATGTCCTCCTGAGGTGTACATGAATGCCAATACATTAGACATATCACTAAAAACCATAAATGTAAACTTTACGGTGGTGTTAGAGGGAAAGTCAGGGGAACACCAAAGACATTGGATTCGTCCTCCGGGAACCATGAAGGTTTGTACCAGATTTCATGGCATTCCATTCAAAAGTTGACACATTCCACTAAAAGCCAAACATGTCCTGTGTATGAAATCAATATACTATTCGTTAGCTGTTTCTGCAATATGAGCCATCACTGGACAATTTTCTGCACTATGCATATTTATTTATTACTCTGTATTATCTCCAATTGTGCAATAAGTCATTTCTATTCATCCGCACCTTACTCATCTGTAGATCTCATTTTATACATAGGATGCTATTTTGTAAATATGTTTGTATTATTACTATTATTGTTATAACAAATTCTATATTTATGTATATTATTTCTCTTATGTCTACTTAATGTGTATTGGTGTTATTCTGATTCTGATTATTCTTAAAATAATTTCTTTAGAGCTGAAAAAGTCACATTGTATACCTGATCTGTCCCAATATGTAATGTAACCGCTTTCCTTATACAGCATGTGTATTTATATACAGAGCAAGTAGGAGCCTTTACGTTGATAGATAAAATGTGTTTCTGCTGTATTTTCCAGTGACAGAGACATTATGTTGTCTCCAGCTATTAACAGATGATTCGTTTCATTATTAAAGCTAAAAAGCAGAGTTGGACCTCCTCCTCGGCTTCTATCTATTCCCTATCTCTAATAATAACCATATTCATATGTCTTCTCTGTTAAGTAGGACTGAATATGTGCACTACAGTCTTACACACAATTATATTCAAGTATAACTTCCAATGTTAAAGGTCCCAGGGCATGGTGCTCTTTGGATGCTTTATATAGACCTTAGTGGTCCCCTA
>NC_045739.1:16791891-16792170 GCF_008692095.1 Etheostoma spectabile | reverse complement strand
TGAAGTCTCTTTCCCAAAATTCAGCCTTGGTGCAGAGTTACAGCCACTAGAGCCTGTCCCACAATGAGCTTTCCTTAGTGTGTGCCATTTCTGAGTCCGTAGCTTTTTGAAAGCCAAGATGTCTTTCTCTCATGTGTGGGCCAAACTCTCTGAGTGGGCAAAGCAGAGAAAGAGGAGATAACCTTGCTCCGTAGGACCACATAAGGAACAAGATTCCAGATTCCAGATACCAGATCCTCAGTCCATCTGAGCTTTCATTTTCTCAAAGGCAGAGCAGGA
>NC_045739.1:16789800-16791881 GCF_008692095.1 Etheostoma spectabile | reverse complement strand
CAGGGCTCGGTTTACACCTATCACCATTTCTGCCACTGGGGGACCATTGGCAGGGTGAGGAAACTCATATTAATGTTAAAAATCCTCATTAAGTGAATGTTTCATGCCATGGGACCTTTAATGCAACATCATTTCTATTCATATTATGTCTGATCTTTTGTCTCAGATGTGGCTGTCTGTGAAACTGACCATCATCAGAATACAGTCTCATCACAGAACCAATGCAAGATGTCGATACGGTCTTAGGTGACAGAATCCCACTGAATGATTTATGAGCAGGAACTCTAGAACAGCAAACAGAATTAGAGCAGTTTAGATTTTACCACCCAAGGATTAGTAATGCACCACTATAAAAGGTCTTTAACACTGACCATGTTCTCTTGTAGGCTGTAACCTATACCTCCTTTCCACCCACTGCTGTTTCTGCTCATTGCACAATTGTTGTTTTATGTTTAATGTTGTGTAGTATCAGTGTGCTGTATGTTTGATAACATACAACGTCATGGTTTTGTTTTAGTGTTTTGGAGAAGACATATTTCCACCAAGGTGGACAGTACAGTCCTACAGTAATCTAATCTAATCATTTTACATGCACACAAAAATGTTATTCCACGTTGGCAATAATGAGAGTAATGCAGGTCTTATAAACACAAATCTGATTATGGTGCCATTATGCTCTTGCTCTACGTTAAGCAGTCATGTATCACTGTCAAATTTCCCTATTTGTTTCTTTCAAGAGATTACATTCAACCCAGCTGTATGGATTTAAAAATACATTGTGAACAACTTTAAAAAGACCGAATTGTAGCTTAGTCCAGTTATTTACTGCACAATAATTTAATTTAGGCTAAATTAATTTTAAATGTACATGTATAGCCCACGTCTCACCAGCATTTGAAGCCTATGCACAGTTGGTGACATAGCTTCATATTTTGGGAACCGAGGATCCAAGTCAAAGAGACAAATCACACATCAGATTTTTTTCTTTCTTTGTTTTTTTTCCACCACCAAACTTTCCATTTTCTTACATCTGATCCTCTGACAGTGATCTTACATTTATAGAAATATACAGTTATGAGCAGGAGTGGTGAATTTGAAATCACACCGTCTTCAAACCTTTCAAGGCCAATGATCCTGCAGTGGTAGCCACACAATCATATCTGATAGACTGCACATCTTCTTTTCCACCAGAAATACTCAATGACCAAGCCAATAAAAGGCTCCCAGTGCTTAAAGAAAAAGTAGCTTTGTGTAGTTAGCAAGTGAATGGTGACAGAATCAAACTAACAAAACAGACTGGAAAGAATGAGAAAAATATGTCACAGCAGATTCTACTGTTCAACATTTGGAGAGACATTAAATCAAAAAATGTGCAATAAAAAACTCAAAACTCAAATTGTGCACTTATTAAGAATCCAATTCAACATGGAAATTGCAATTTGGAGAAGTAGAATGGATCTTTTAATCATTAATAAACAGGTAATCCACTGTTCCATACAGGGAAGTGGTAAAAAGGCATTCATTAAATAATCAAGCAATAACTCAAGTGCTATACAAACAGCCAGTCCTCCTCTAGTCTATACCCATGATGTTCCACATCTGGGATTGCTCCGCTGCCGATAGAAATTCCACCGGATTTCATTCATGTAGGCCGGATATCCATTGCCTTGGGCTTCCTTTGTGTTGCCGTTGTAAACTCCTGTTGATTCATGATGACTATGGTTAACCTTTTCTCAGATCTCTGCACGGTGAATCCAGACAATTAGCTAAACTACCTGTACAATCTGAGTTTTCAGTTGTACCACTAAAACAACTTCTGAACGGCGTTGCTCCGGACAGCACTTAGTGCCGCCCAAGACTATTGTGATTGGTTTAAAGAAATCCCAATAAACCACAGCATGTTTTTTCCCAATCCCGGAGTGCTATGTGGGCTTGCCAGACCCTCCTCCTCAACGCTGTGGAGGTAGGTCTAGTTGAGACACCAATAACCCCATGCAAACACAAGATAGTGGAGCAAATGCAGTCTGCTTGTCTGGGTGTAGAGTGGTACCAGGCCAAAGCTAGACCTACTTTCCACACGC
>NC_045739.1:16787859-16789790 GCF_008692095.1 Etheostoma spectabile | reverse complement strand
ACACACACACACACACACACACACACAGACATAGAGGGAGGTAACCTGAGAGTTACTGTTACCATGTGCACATGGAATAACGCAGGAGGTAAATTAATCATGATGTGAACGGTTGTGAACATGTCTGTATAAAGACATACTGCATACTATACAGACATAGCATTAGTATAACCTCTTGCGTTACTGTTTTTGCCGAACACACGCACACACACACACACGTTCTTTAGAAGGTTAGAGGGTGGAAACTGTGCAAAATGTGTTATGGACAGTTTCACTGTTCTAGGCATTCCTGTGTTATGGACACAGAGCATTCTCTGTGAGAAACCAGACAGGCAACCAGCCAGCATGGCAGACTAAGAATTTACTGCCAATTAAACAAGCCACTATTTTTTTACTTTGCTTTGACACGACAAGTGAATCTGCCAAAAGTGGTTTCTAAGTTATTCAGTCAAGTAGATTCTTTCTCGTGTATACATCTCACCTTGATTTGGTTTGTAACAAGGGTGTTTTCAGGATTGATCTTAATTTTGCTTCATTACTTGTTTCTTTGATGCCAGTCATTGAAACAAGCAGCCATTCAGGCTCTCGTCAAGAATGCAAGTGTAAATGAGTTGATGAACACCACACTGGCATCATTTCGCCTTATATCACCCCACTGTCGTTTAGTTTAGGCCTCGATGGAAGACTGGAGGGAGGAAACCCAGCCGACCAACCAGCAAATAATCCTTAACAATGGACATATTTTACTAATTATCTGTGGACAAACACTCTGATGTGCCTTTCATTGCCGTCCAATCTGGGTATTAGAGTGCATGATTTCCAGTCTGCTTTGCTGAGAGGATGATAATAGAAAATTGCTGTCCTTGCAAGTTATCTTCAGTCCTATAATTGCAAGGCAGTTGGTATATGCTGGTGGTTATGAATACCAGCTGCATCAGCAGTGCCACTGCTGACATGATGGGACAGATACATTATTTCTATATCTGTGCTCCTTTAATTTCATTGTTGCTGTAAAGTGTGCTGTAAAGACACAGTTATTTACATTGGGAATGCTAAGCAGGGGATGCAAATTTAGTTGACACTTTTATCCAAAGCGACTTACAATCTATATATTGTTATAAATATCAGCGGTTGCACGCCTCTAGGAGTTAAGTGTCTTGCTCAGGGACAAATCGGTTGATGGTTTGCTGTGGGAATAGAACCCAGAACTACCACACCAAAGGCATGTGTTTTATCCACTGGGACATTGCTGTATGTGTGCTGTCATTGTTTCCAATTTTGTCTTTAAAAATTGTTTAGAGAAATCCCCACTAATTAAAGGAATATTTCGACAATGTGGGCAATTCTTTTTACAGCTGATCAAAGGCAGAGTAGCTGTTTCTTCCTGTGTTTATGCTAAATTGAGCTAGCGGCTTCTTGCTGTAGCTTTATATTTACCGCACACCCATGAGAGCGGTATTGATCTTCTCATCTAGCCCAAAGCAAGAATTATTAGCTATAAGCTTATTTTACAACATTTTAAAGTGAACTGTTCCTTTAAATGTTCCTTCAATTTCTTTTCAGTTTTCTAAAACATGCAAGGTTATTTTTAGTCCCTAAAACAGTCTGCTTTTTTATCACTGTGCTATTAAAGTAGACCAACCCTTATGGGTCTTCCCTTTAAGACTGAAATTAGTGGTTATGTTGTCAGCCTCCACCGATTATTTTGAATCCCTCTGCAAGAGTCAGAGGGGAATTCTGTCTGAGTCTCATGTGTCCCGCTTTATCTGGAAGAACAAGTTTCTCCTCAGATCTCTCTCCCTGCTGGGTTCAGTAGATGACCTATTTATAATGATATCAAATCACAGACCTCCAGCTGACACTGCTGGATCTCACATGGGGCTCCTCAAAAGTGTGCAATGTGTGTGTGTGTGTGTGTGTGTGTGTGTGTG
>NC_045739.1:16775824-16787849 GCF_008692095.1 Etheostoma spectabile | reverse complement strand
TGTGTGTGTGTGTGTGTGTGTGCGTGCGTGTGTGCGTGCATGTGTGCGTGTGTGCATGTAGATGTTTCACTTACTACACATTCCTCTCACAAAAAAGTCTATTTAAAGCATTGTGTGACTTCATTGTATTATTACCAGTCTATATCAGAAAGGATTATGAAGAACCAGCTTATAAAGGACATTAACAGATAAAATATCAGTTATCCAGATTCTGTTCCACTTTGAGAGGACGGTGGTGAGTTGACCGTTTGCAAGCAAAGTTTCTCTATGTCTTACCTCCATCTAGTGGTGCGCAGAGGAACGTGCAGTACTAAGGACTGACAGTCATGAGGAAGAAAAGGCCCTCGCTAGGCCAGAATTGTTTTTATGTTGGGAGGCAATTCGGTGCACACAACAAACAAAGAGTAAACAATTCAAAAGGTAAATGTGGTGCAGAGATTGACATTGAAAGGCAGGGAAACTAATGTGTTTTACCAGCTGCTTTTCCCTGATGATGCATGCCATCATAAAAGTAGAGAATGTTCATTTTTGTCTTAGGAATGATAGTTTGGAACTAGTCTAGCATTTATAAATGACATCAGGTGTCATTTACTGTACATCTCCCTTTGACCACTAAGCAGTGCCAATAAAGTAAACCTTGGTGGTAAATATGTTGAGTCTCTTTTAGCCTAAATGTAGCATCACTAACACATTCCAAGTTTGTGTGTTATACACTTTTGTGAGCATTGGTATGTACAGTAGATGATTGTGTCTGTGTGTGTGGGTGGTTGTGTACAAGCAGGACTCTGTGTGCCACTGTGAGACTAAATAGAGACCATTTCTTCTTCTCCGCCAATGTTCTCTGCCTGCCCCCCCCCCTCCTGTTTTTCTCATCCTATCCTCTGTTCTCTTTTCTTTTCTTCTCATCCCACAATCATTGTTGTTATGTAATGATCGGAAAATAGATACACTGCTTGTCTGTCTGATGCTGCCCCACAACAGCAATTTATTATTGAAGATTCCGTTTTTTTGTGTGACGTCATGGGCAGAGTTCAGTTTTAACAGCAAGAAAAAATGGCGCTCTAATATTATTGCAATGCTGTCTCCACAAGATGATAGGAGGAACAAAGGCAGGAAACATATTCATACAGGAATCCCCAACATGACAAATCAACACATTAGGACTCCTTTAGTAACTTACAAACACAGAAAGACTGAGAGCGTATGGGAGATACTGTCAATATAGACCACATGCCCAATTCTTCATCATGCTTGTGTTACTTTCAAGGCAGTTGGCCAGCTGTCAAGGATCTATCGAGGACTGACAGGCTACATTATTGATGAGAGAGATAATACACACTTGACAAGCTGATATCTCATAAACTTGATAGCCTGAAATGAACACAAGCTATCTAAAGGCCACATGTTATACCACAAGAACTGTGGAGTTGAAGAAAGAAATATTTTCCTTGACAAAGTTAACAACTGAGCACACGTAGAAAAGCAAATAGATTTGTTAGTGCCAATCCTCTTTAAATATATATAACATAATCTAACATCATCTCTTGATGCACTCAAACATGGAGAAAAGGTCCAAATTAGGATAACAAGTAAATGTTAAAGGGTTTAATATTCACCACATTCTCTATTTTCTGGCAATCTATAGATCACCACTGTTTTTTCTGTATCTTTATCATCACTGTCATAGTTAACTGCTGACATGAAAAATCCACAAAGCCACCCAGGGCAGGGACAATAATTCCAGTCAATTTCATTATGTAGTTAATTTACTTAAGAGCTAATGAGTGGAATGACCGTCTGGTGGAATATGAAACCAGAAGGGTGTGGTGTTTAGTGGCCACCTATGTTACACAATCCACATGGCTTTGTGTTGGCCCAACAAATGTTCAATATCACCATTAAAACAAAAATAGTTTAAAATATATAAAGATCAAAGAAACGTGGTCGCGTATCATGAATCCAGATTTAACTTTATGTTATAGCGCAGATGGCAACGTGATAAAATTAAAATGCAACATGTATTGTTATTGGGCAGGTGTTTCGTGCCTTACACCTGATTGGTTGTGGACCATGTCTATCATTCATCGACGACGCCCCCGGTGCCAGCGACTTCCGCTTCTGTGTCAATCCAATACGATTATCTACTCATCTCTGGAACTGTCAAAACATTCAGTCTGGACACACCGCCAAGGTAAGACGACTTACCTTTTACTGTTCTGTTTATGGTCTCCTGTTGTGATTTCAAAGCCGCAAACATAGCTTTGTATTTTGTGTACAAGAAAGGTGGCTAACTAACTAGCTAGCTAGCATAGTTGACCACCTTTAATATTATTTTTTAGCCCGCCCGCTAATGTTAATGCTAGCTGTCAAAAAACTCCCTGACGTCCTATCAGAGTTGGAGCTGTCATCTTGGTGTGTGTTGTTAATAACAAGCAGTAACGTTACCACATGTGCTTGTTTAATTGCCTCGTTTTCATTTAAAAATGTTGGCCAAGTTTAGATTTGTCAAGCTGGATCAATTGCTAGAGTATGTGCTAATGTTAGCAAGCAGTTCACGGTAGCATAGCATATATGGGATGGGTTCTCCTCTCGCACTTCTGTAGCGAGTGGGACGTTGTTAAGTTGCCAGTGAAGACTTAATTAACAACACACAGCTTGACAGTTCAATTATATATCGATGTCTTACTACTGTTAGCTAGTCATCTGTCTTCAACGTAACGTTTTTCTTTTCGAACAGCACTAGCTAGTGTTATCTGGTATGATAAGAAGTGCGACTGTCCTAGTCTGATCTTGGTGAAATGTGAGGGAGACACTCAAGAAAAAGATATGCGTCTTGCAAGAAGAGTACTGTCTGAAACCCGTCAGATAACCTTGTGTAAGGGGTCACCAGCAGCACTTATCTCATCGCGTTTTAATGCCTCAGCAAACAGTGGGAATGTTTCCCTGCCTGTTTGGCATCCTACTGGCTCCATCGCCGTGTAGATCCAACTCGCAGCAGAGACTAAACAAAGCTTTGTCTTTTAATGTTGGTGTACTGCAGGTCATTGACACAGAGGTTTGCACTGACACAGCAGGCTGTTTATCTGCTCTCCCTGGTATCCATATCCCTCAGAGGCAGAGATTGTATTGCTGCTGCATCAACTGGCTTGTGACGGTTAGAAGCCAGATATAATACATAACATATATTCTATCTGGCTGGCTCTGCAACTTACATTTCATCATGAGATTTCAGTGTACATGTGTGGGATTCTGTATTCTACTTGAAAATATTGCCTGATTAAAAACGATGTTTTACGTTATATGGATCAGAATCTTTTAATAACATTCAAAGCTCTAAAGATTGATTAAAAATGCTTTCCAGTACTTTAGAAATTATATTTTTTTTATTCTTGTTGTTGAAATGATCAAAGCCACCTGCTGATTGTATTGCTACAGGAGAAACGGCCATTCAGTGGAATTACAACTGTTATTTTATTTGTCGTTTTCCCAAAGGTGCCTTAATAACCTTCTAAATTTGTTGCTATGGTGATGGTCTCCATTAGGAGCATCACATTGTACCAACGGGCTACTTTCCACCCTGTGGAAGAGCAGAGGGAGGCAGGATAGAAATAGGTTTCTGTGTTTGTTGATTTAGTGTTTGGCTGGTTAAGTGTTAATGTGGTTAAATTTAAGGCAACAGGAAAGAGATTTTGCAAGGCATGTCCTAAAAGCCAGGTTTCAACACAGTTGAGAGGAATATTTCTATGAGGGCAGGACCAACACACACTAAAACAGGTGTAACACCAGAAACCTCTAGTATTTTATCACCCAAGTTATATTTTTGGATTTGAAAAGTAATTTGTGGTCTTTCAGGAAGATTTTTAGAAATTCCCAATATGTATGTCCTACTATCTGTTAAATCATATTTGACCTGTGTGAATCATATACCGGTAATACAAAAGGCACTAACAATTGATCTTTTATAACATTGGGCTTGATTTTGTATTATACCTGCAGCTTGTTGCAGCATGGGGAAAAGGCAAAGTTTGAGCTAATGCTAGTCCAGGCAACAGAGAAACAATACTGTATGTATCATTTATGATAGAGTAGGGTCAGGCTAGCCAATCAGGAGTCTGTCTGAAACACAGGCATTGTATTGTTTTACTCTGCTTTGTTTGGCTCCCAGTCATAGGGAGTGCATGCTGTTCACCAGGGAAAAAACTGAGGAGAAGCCTGTATGCAAGCCATTCTATCAGCATATGTTATTATTTGCCAATATTGGTGATAATAAGTGAAATATAGGTGATCTTTTATTAATTTCCTGATGGTCGTACCGATTTTTAAAGTTTTTTTTTACTACATTATCTGTCACTAGTATGTCAGGGTAATGAGGGGACCATGTACAGACGGCAAGAAGTGTGATTGGGCAGCCAGCTTTTTATTTTCTCTTCCATCTTTAATGTTCTTGTTCACTGATAGTAAAGGCTCCATCGACAAGCACTTGTTTACTAAGCTGAAGAAGGGGCTCGGTAATGTTCATCTATTTAGGGTATTTCTTTCCATTGTTATGCAGACGACTGCCAGATTTATGTACCCTTAAAACGACATGACACCTGTTCTATTACACCTCTTTTAGCATGTCTGGAGGATATTAAAGCATGGATGGCCTTAAACTTTTTAAATTTTAATGAAAAGAAAACAGAGGTGATAATGTTTGGACCTGGTGGCTCATATGAGATCCCCCCTACTGAGCTGGGCCCTCTAGCCTCATATCTTAAACCAACAGTATTAAATCTTGGTTTTAGATTGGACAGTGATTTTAAACTGGACAGCCAAATCAACGCCACAGTCAAATTAAGTTTTTTTCATCTGAGGAAGTTGGTAAAGGTGAAACCTTTCCTTTCCAGGCAGCAGTTAGAAACCGTAATCCATGCCTTCATTTCTTTACGGCTGGATTACTGTAATTCCCTGTATTTTGGACTCAGTAAATCCCTACTCGCACGTCTGCAGCTAGTCCAGAACGCTGCTGCACGGGTTTTGACTGGAACCCGGAAGAGAGAACACATCACTCCCGTCCTGGCTTCACTTCACTGGCTGCCTGTGCATTTTAGAGTCCATTTTAAAATCCTCTTGATTACTTTTAAAGCTTTAAACGGTCTTGCCCCGTCTTATTTAATTCAGCTACTCAACCGCTACACTCCCTCCCGGTCACTCCGGTCGGCTGACCAGTTGCTCCTGGTCGTCCCCGGATCCAAGCGGAAGCTTAGAGGGGACAGGGCCTTTTCTGTTTGTGCTCCTAAGTTATGGAATGCCTTACCTTTGACCATTCGTCAGGCTTCCTCAATACCGATTTTTAAAACTCTTCTTAAAACTCATTTCTACACTTTGGCTTTCAACCCAAACTGAGACTTGATCTTATCTGTTTTTATATAGTGTTATTGGGTAGATCTTCACCCCCAGTTTATTATTTTTATGATATTGTGATTGTTATTTTTATCTGTGTTTGCTGCCTTCATGTACAGCACTTTGTTCAGCTACTGCTGATGTGAAAGCGCTTTATAAATAAAGTGATGATGATGATGATCTATTTAGTAACATAAGACAACAAAGTGTTTTGTGGTCTGCACAAAATTACTGAAATAATATAAACACAATTATTATTTATAAGAATAGAATAATACTATAAAATGAAAGTGTATCTTGTCCAGAGAATGGAAAACTTCTAAAGCAATCAACAGGTTAACCCAGATCAACTACGCAGTAATCATCTTCAGCAGGCCCACCAGAACACCTTGAACAAGCGGAAATCCAGCTAAACCAGTCACACGCCAACACAGTCATGAACAATGTTGGTCACAAAACTTGCTTTTGTGTGATTGTTTTTTCAAATGGCCTCAGTGTTGGCGTTGAAGGGTGGATCCATAGTTTCGATGCAAGATGCTGAGCAGACTTTCTATCTTTAAACCTGTGTGAAATGAAGACTCATCCTAGCAGGTTTTACTTTCCTAGCAGGTATTGCAGTGCTGACTCACACACAAATGTGTGTGTGTGTGTGTGTCTCTCTCTCTCTCTCTGTGTCCAGCATCCTGCTCAGAATGAGACAGTGTTTGGTTCCCAGAGGGTTAACATGAAGAGGACAGACTCATCACCTCAGTCAGAAGCAGAGATACAAAGTAATTCCATGAACACTTTAGGAATGTCCTCTGCACAGGGATTACGCCTAGTTTTCAAGTGAAAGAAAAGTAATTTTCTGAAAAAAACAGGTCTTGAAGTATTGTCGCTGGTGAAGCCGACCTTCAAAATCTTGTTTTCAGATGATCACTGTGGAAGCTATTTACTTGTCGTCTTAGTGCTGTTAGTTTGACTTGTGCATCTGTGTAGTTGTTTGGTTATCTATGGTAATCAGTAATTACGTTTAGCTTCTTGGCTAATATTTTTTCTTATCTTATTTATCATGCATAAATAAATATATTAATAAGGTTTGGTCTGGTTTTAGAGTACACTGCATCAAATCCTTGAAGTCTTGTTTTTTATATCTTTGGATTTCTAGTTGTTCTGGGTATTGAATCCTTCGAGACAGAATCGCGATGCATCTAATCTAACCTGGTCGGGAGCAAGTTATGTTGGCGATTAGAGATCAACCCGTGTAAAAGCACGGCCCACTGACCAATCAATACTCGGTTTATAATGGTGTCACCGTTCTTTGAAGATCCGCTGGAGCTCAGTGCGCAAAGAGAGAGGCACGCTCCTAAAAGTTAAAACATTTGGAGACCAACAACCCCTTTAACATTCCCTAATGGGTATCTTTATGAAAGAAATAGGCCTAGATTTTAAGCGGAGGGAATTACCTATAGGCTATTTGTGTTTTACGTTGATAAAAGGACTGATTATTTAAATGGAGTTTGGTGATGGAGAATTTGTCCTTAAATTAATAAACATAAAAACATGTTCAAATACTGGCTGAGTGAGTTTAGCCGTCTGGCTGTCGGGTTCTTGAGCCGTTTGTTGCCAATGCGCACATCGGTTTGAATTATGTTTTTATATTTTTTTAATTTGCTCTCACGGTCGCTTCCCACTGCCAGGGTTGCAACTGAAATAATAGGCTAAAGTAACTACAGTTTATGGAAAGCACAAACGTAATTATGGTCAAATATTGTGCCCGACTGATGGGGAAGTGATATTGATAAGTGTTGTGATTTATGCATTTACAGCTTCGGCTTATTTTGCCAGCTTTCCTTCCTGTTTTGCCTGTGAAACCGTGTCTGTATTCTTCATGTTTATGTAGAATTATAGTTTGCTCTTCATATGTGAAATAAGCGGCTCTGGTAGAAGTTTTTCGATTGGTGATGCTGTGCGTACACCGCCTCTTTTAAGTGACCCCTGGTTGATGGAACTAGTTCTTAACCACCGTCGTGACACAGCTTATGCGGGACCGCTGTTAGGTGAAGCTGGTTCCAAGAAATCCAGGGCATGTTGATCTTGATTCGTAGGATAGGCGTCTTGTAGATGTTGTTGACGTTAGCAATTACAAATTGCTCCAGTAAGTGGAAGTACTCAGACAAGGTTAGTCTTGTGATTAAAGGTCAAGTAAAATCGATTTCATACTTGCAGTTGTACTCTAATAAAAAGTCGTTTGTGGGCTATTGACATTTAAACTCTCCCGTTTGTGATGGTCTTGTGATATGTGCTTTCACTTCCCTCCACTCAGGCAGCACTAATGTGTCCTAGATGATATACAGTAGTATATAGATATGTTTTAAGGAGCAGCTCATGAAGAAGAGAGCTGACATTTGCTTTCTATGTTGCTGTGATACAGTGCTGCGAAATAAATGAAATTCTCTTCTAATGGTAAAACTGTAGACATGCATGGAGTTCATTCAAGGCAGAGAAATGCGGGAATGTTGTGTAAATCAGCATTGTAACGTTAATGTTAGTGGTTAGTGGTTAGTGATTAGCATTAGCATAGCAAGCTAGTGATTTAAAAAAAAAAGTTTCAGTTAAGAACATGGGTGCAAGTATATATGTACGGGACTGTATAGAGCACAAAACAAGACTGTTGTAATGTTTAAATTAATTACTTAAGCCAAAAATACTTACATTTATGGGTCTCTCTGGTCGATCTGGCAGCCATTGTTGCCTTTTGTGCAATGTATATTGATACCCCTCGTTTTCAAGTAAGCTTGCGTCCTCCCTTGATTTTCTTTCTTTAACTGTCTATGGTTTCAAGGGCCATACACCCCTACCCCTTGATCAAATTGAGTATTGGGACAGCCCTTAGTCTCGTGTGAACGCGCAAAACAAAGGGGAAGGGGTAAGACAGAGAAATGAGATTCAGCCTAAGTATTCTCCAACACAGAATAATAATTTTTTGAAATATGGTCTCCTTGATTTTCTACCTAGTGGTAAAGCAGGGGGTGTTTTAGCGCGCGGCTATGATGTGATTGCCAGTGACAGTTTGTAACGTAATTTAGAGTGTAATCTGCTCCTTCTTCGCGTCTAAAATTATCACATCCGCAACCAGGATGGCTGCGCCCATAACGGCAAACTCGACGACGGATAGCAGATCTCCACAAACCAAAGGGTGACGTCACACATGCGCTGTCCATTAAAATAGAGTCTGTGCTCAAGATCTGAAGTTAGGGAGTCAAAATTAAAACAACTGCTAGCTTGCTCATTATTTGATTCATGTCCCAAGATTGATACTAGTGACAACCAGTGTTTGTAACAATCTGAATGAACATTGCACACTAGTTGGTGTGGTCTCAAGACCTATTTTTGACATGCCAGTTCAGCATCACAGACCCCTCCTTCATGGTTCTTGGAAAAGTCAGAAACTGAACAGAACTTCAGAAAAGCCACTCGTCTGGCCAGACAGGACTCTGTTCAGATGAGACACGTGCTAGTTACCGAACTCAACTGATCTTTCATTTGTTTCAGGCAACTTGGAATTGAATTGTTTCCCTTTCTACATATTATATGCTCCCAATTACTCAAAAAGCGTGATATGGTCTGCTTTGCGTGTGCGCGTTGTCACTCTGCAGCGGTGTGTCATCTATTGAGGTAGGTGTGTGTAAAGACAAAGAAAAAGGTGTGTGCGTCTTGCATGGAAACAGCTTTTGTCTCTTAATATCTTTCTCCTAGTCTCTCGCTGTCTGTCTCTCTGGTTATCTCTCTCTTGTCCCAGCAGCTTTGGATGTTTTTTTCAGCCCTCGGAGGACAGCAGAGACGGGCGTTGCTAGGCTAGTATCTGTACACTGGATTTATGCATGGAACAGTCACATTGGTAGGTTTGTTTTTGACGTTTCGAATTATTGGCAGTAGAGTTATTTGTCTCAGGAAAGTTTAACAACAGGGTTGCTACAGTAACAAGCTTTGGTATTACCTGTTTGTTTTGAAAGGGCAAAATGACAAGCCGAGGCCCATGGGGCCAGTAGAATTTGGTAGATTGAAGGCTAGTAATTTGGAATGACAAGTTATTTAAATATGATGGGGGACTTTACCCTTCTCCTTGATGTTGTGGAAGCTAAACTCTGAAATCAAGTCTTCCAATCTTTTGTTTCTTTAGCATAACTGGTGTTGTGCATCCTTTTTTGGTTTCTACAATTGTTGTGGGCTAATCTCTAAAATAGACTGATAGTCTGATGTAAACAAATGCGAGTGTGCAACATCATTTTAATAATCTTTTTTTCCATTCTTGGCTGAAAACCAGACCAGCAAAAGATGAACTCTGTCAACATGGTCAGGTTGTAATCAGCAGTTTTGTGTTTAAAAAAAAAAAAAAGTCTTATGTGGAGGAAACCCTTAGATAAAAGAATAGATAATGTTGCCAAGGTAAGGTTGCGTTCACCTTTTTTGTTCCAAAACCTAATCTCTACAGCCATCATGTCAGACACAGGTTACTTCTGATAAGATCTTGTCCAAGTACGTAGGAGTGTGTTTGAGATGTGTGTATGGTGCTATGTCTGTCATGGTTACATAATGGCAACATGATCTGAGAACCTATGACAGAGAGTTTGTGAGAAAACGTCATGTATCTGCAGTTATGGAATAAAAAAGTGAGTTGAAAAAAAAAAAACTTTTATCAAGAGTTGTTGATGCCAGTATAAAATTCAAATAAACATTTGTTCTGCAAAAATGAGAATAATCAAGGTTAAAATCTTAGCCAAGATTCCTTCCCAGATATTTCACAGATTCTCAGTTCTTGTTTCTTTTCAAACATGCAACCCCTATTATTGAAGTCTAGAAACACTTTGTGGAGCAGAATCGGTTGGACATTTCAGAAAGGCAAAGCACAGCCTGAGGGTTGTGTTTCAATCAGTGGTCGTCATACTTTTTCTCAAAGCTAAATAATCAAAAGGAATTTTCTTGTGATCTTGATTGGCTTCATGACGCGCTTGTTTGCAGTGGGGGCAGGGCTGTCCAAACAACTCCCGGTAGTCTCTATTTTTTTTTTTTTTTTAACTTTCCCTTTTCCGCCAAGTGGCGCTCATGCTTTCTCGTGGTGTGAAGCGGGTGTCCGTGCTATTCTCCGACATGCACATCCCAGCTGATAGTAATGGCTTTTTGTACAGCCCTATTTCTGATAGCGTGGCGGCAGAAATCAAAATCATCATAGAGGAAACACTACTTCCTGTTGCTGAAAACAAAATAGGAATTGTGTGGTGACTCCCAGTGGTGGTTTTTGGCTAATAACTGTAAGCAGTATGTTTTTAGAGAGTTTATTCATTTCTTAAACAAGGAGAAAGTGTAGACATGCTTCCAGCCTTTTTCAGAGTTGTTATTTTTACTTTTTGTGTGGTAAACCATGATGAACACAATTTTGTCTGTAAAAGAACATTTTAACATACTTGTCTCGTGTGGGACTTTAAACAATATAACGTTCAGTATGTCATCCTTATTCTTATTATGAATGGATCCCACAGTTCAACACTTATTGGGCTGTAAAGTGATGAGAAAACGGTGAGGCTGTACTTACTCATGCAAATCAGATTTTCAGCCATGTTTGCTTAATTCACAGACCTACAAGTAGACCCAAAACTTTTGTCCTACAGTGCCGTGTGTCATGTCAGGGCTTGTCAGCATTAACGGTTGCCCTTGGCGAACAGATTGAGTCAATTAGCAACTTTTTCTCGGCTTCTGGTTGCCCCCGTAGGCAACCACCTGTTCAATATATATATATATATATATATATATATATATATTAGGGCTGCACAATTAATCAAATTTTAATCGCGATCACGATTTGGACTTCCCACGATCAAATTTGCGTGATCGAGCGATTATTTTTTTATATAGCATCATTTCATAGAACGCTCCGGGTTTTTTGCAAAGCCCATCTCCCGCTCCATAAAGCCGTCTGCTCATGAGCCAGTCAGAGTAGTTCACTGCACCCCGTGCAGCTAAGTTTCTAGATGTAGACAGTCACAGAGGACAGAGTAGCGTGAGGAAAACTCAACAGATAGCAGTCGGTAAGACTCAAGATAGTGGCAGTGGCGTCGGTCTCAAGGTTTACCAGTTTACCATTAAACGCAACACTTTGTCCCATTTGTTGTTTTTCAGACAACAGCAGTGACCAGTGCTAGTCGGTGCTAGTAGCATCTGTTAGCTGTTAGCTCCTCTAGGACGCACCGGTGCTAATGTCCTCGCATCCGCTGCAATGCTGTTTATATGGATATGGTTTAATTTTGCGTTGCATGACCCATTTCGTCTGTAAAGCCGTGCCTGTGTTGGATCTTTCTACGCTCTCTCGTCCTACTCTCTCATCCTCTTACTCTCCGCGCCCCGCCACACAGCAGCCGCCGGTCCACACTTCTGATATTTGTCTACAGTTTTAATTTTTCATTAACACAGCTGTATATTGTTAAGTATGAGGGGGCAAACCTGTATTTGTACCAGTGTTCCCATGGTAACTGTTATCGCGGCCGCTACGGTGAAGAACCCAGAAGAATTTATTGAATGGAACTAACTTCCGTTGGTAGAGTAACAGCGTGAGACGAAGGCTGCTGGACCTGGGCCAGAGATGTGACCCATGGCCAGAATATCATAG
>NC_045739.1:16772751-16775814 GCF_008692095.1 Etheostoma spectabile | reverse complement strand
TGCAGCGCAGTGAAGATACAGACGTTTAATACACAGGACGTGTGTATCCACCGTTCAACCCGTGCTGGACCTGTTCATAACGAGTCAGCCGTCTCTCTGTGAGTAGCATCCATCACACTCCCTTCGCAGTTATTATAGCCTATGTGACAATAAAATTGTTTTGGTTTAAATCAACAAATAATCGTGAGAATAATCGCGATCAAAATTTGATCAAAAAATCGCGATTATCATTTGGGGCATAATCGTGCAGCCCTAAATTATATATATAACAATATATCAAAACTGGAAAATCGGATTTTAAAAAGTAGTCGATTGTCTGCGTAAAGTTTAAACCCTACATTTGTGCGTAACAGAACAGCTGTTGTGCGACCACTTTCCACACATCCAGATTGCTTTGAAAAGATATAGGCAACGCAATGTTGTGTTCACATTAACGACTCATGTTAAAATTTGGTGCTAACATGGCATTGGTTACTTGTATCTACCGGACGGAATAGCAATGTGGATTTCGGTGCCTTATTACGGTGCCACCTATATGTCTGGGCTGTTTTCTGGTGCTCTCAAACAGATGTTAAAGGCAACGGAAGCATCACTGCATGTCACGCTAGTAAACACTAATAACACATTACACTTGTCAGCAGATAACGTTAGCCTACAATTAGCTACATTAGTAACTGGATTAAACACTGCTGACAGCTAAACGCTATAAAAGTGTGTCTTTATTTCACCGTAAAGCATTCCAACACCGGGACATACAACAGTCTGCCAGTAAAGCTATGAGCAAAAAGACACATGCACTCGGTCACTGCTGTTGATGCAAAAACAAAACAAACGGGAGTAAATGTTGGATTTACTGGTAAACTGGTAAACCTTGTGGTGCATTCCAAGTTATTGTAAAATACCCTTTTCTCATCTGTTTTTCAGATGTTTTTTAACAGCAATTTACTGGCAAAAGAAGTAATTGTTGTTAAAAGTTATTACATATTACATTATATTAGACATTATATTGCAACATTATTATTTGTGGTAGTTGCATTCGAAATTAATTGCTCCAACTATAGGCAGTTTAAAATATGGCAACTGTATTGTCAATTTCGGCAACCAAAAGCTGATGCCGGGTTGCCAAGCTGGCAACTACTTTAAAAAGTTAGCATTGAGCCCTGCATGTTCTTGAGTCCACATACCTTCACCTACCGTTTTTGTTCTAAAGATGTAGTGTGGTTAAATGGAGCCTTCACAAAGGCTTAAAGAGGATTTTCAGTGCTGACTTGGACCAAATAAAATTGCTGTTTTGGCTTACCAAAGGGTTTACCTTGCCCTGATATTATACAACATTTAAACTATCCACAGAGTCATAGAATACCACTACTATTTGGAGAGAATTAATTGGGGCATTTTTGTTTCCTGGTAATAAGTTGTGTAAGTAAATAACTGTTGGATTGACATCTGGTTTTATTGCTTCTTGTGATTTGTGTTCGAGCACATGGGTAGAACATTGAGTGCTGAAAAACTGATGAAATATTCGTGATAAGGGTTATCACTATTGGAGGCTTGTTCATGTTGCAGTAAACAAGCTGGCGACTTCAGTAGCTGGCAGTAGTTTGGGAAATGCTTGACAGATACAGTTTTGATACTTAAACAAAATAAAACAAAAGTACTACTGAAATGTTTGAACATTTGAGAGTGCCCTGGTCTTTAGAATTATGAGGTCACAGGAAATATCAGGCAGTTTTGCGTAGATCCTTTGGCTGTTGTAATTTGCTGATAAGCACTCTTTTTGATTATTTTGTAATTAGGGATTGTATAAGTGCTTGCTACAATAGTACAGTAAGAAACAGTAGGTTTTTTATTTATTGCTTTATTTGGCTTACTAAAGCACATTGCTATAGATTTAAAATGAGCCAACAAACTACAAATAAGGCATTCAAGGTTGGACTTTAAATTAGCTGTTAGAACAATTGAATCCCAGCTTGTCATCCATTCTGTCACCTTATCGATTGTGGACACCTTGGCCAAAGTTCATTTGTGTGCTGAAGGCGTTCCCTGTTACTGGCAAAGGTACAACCTTTCCACTGTAGACAAATGTTGAATGAGAGGAAGGGAAAGAGAGAACAAGCACTGTTTCAGTGTTTCAATGACTGCCTGTACAGAAGTATTTGTCTCTCAGAAGTTCACTGCAGGTATGTAAAGATTTTATAATGCTTATAAATTAAAATATAGTGGATTAACAGTAGTACTTCCATTTAAGGATAACGTCATTTTGAGTAAAAGAGCAAGTGCAGATGACAGTCAGTGATGTCTTAATTAGGACAGTTATTACATTATAGTTACAGTTATTCTAGGAACTGTTTTTTCATGACTACATGGTAAAGTATAATGTCCTAAACTACGTTCAGAAACATAATTTGATGATTGGTTCTAACCGGTATTGGAAAGGGCCAAAAGACAATAAAACTGGAGAAAACGGTAAGAATACGGAGTAACCAATGCTCAGTAACCTTATATTTTAGATATATTTCATCCTCTAGCTCCTCTTTGACATCCGTCACTATCTTTCTCAGGTTGAAAAAAATGGAATGCAAAGTATGTTAACCCTGTTACTCCCTAAAATGTAAACATGAAGCTGTGATGAGAAGGGAGACTATTGAAACTTGATCAAGAGGCCTATGCAGTAATAAACCACATTTTACAGGTTTTGTTATTCAGTTCACATTGAAGTTCTCAGGACAAACTTGATTAGTTTAAAAACATTATTTGGCAGGGAAAACCTTTGCAGTCTTCATTGGGCATTGTTTGAAAAATATGGAAATATAAAATAAGGGAATATGAGACTATCCTTTTCTTCATTAAAAAAAAATAAGCCCACCTGCTCAATTCATTAGTGTTAAGAACTGTATATAAATTAGATCATGTGCCAGTCAGAGTAGTTTCCTCCACCGTGCAGCTTAGTTTCTAGATGTGGGCAGTCATAGAGGACAGAGTAAGCCCCGCCCCCATTCACTCACACACAGCACCCCGGCAACATGGAGAGACACAGCGCCAGTCCACACTTCTGACATTTGT
>NC_045739.1:16772524-16772741 GCF_008692095.1 Etheostoma spectabile | reverse complement strand
ATTGTTATTAACACAGCTGTGTATTGTTAAGCATGAGAGGGAAACCTGTATTTGTACCTGTGTTTCCGCTGGTAACTCTGTTATTGCGGCGGCCACAGCAAAAAACACAGGAAGTGATTGAATGCAACTAAGTTCGTAGAGTAATAACGTGTGAGACAGAGCTTGCGGGACCTGGGCGAGAGATGGGACCCATGGCCAGAATATCATAGTTCATAAA
>NC_045739.1:16770711-16772514 GCF_008692095.1 Etheostoma spectabile | reverse complement strand
GCAGTGACAATACAGACATTTCATACAAACTACGTGTGTAACTCTGCTGACCCGCCGTTCCACCTGTGCTGGACCCATTCATAATGAGTCAGCTGTTACTCTGTGAGTAGCATACGCACCCCTCTCTCCCTCTCTCTTTAAATCAGTCTGTTACCGTTGTTGAAAACAAGTGAAGGAGCTTTCTCAGATATAATTTTTTTTAAATATATCCTAGGCCATGTATTTCAGAGAATTTTCATGTGTATATTTTTAATCTGGAAGAACACCTTGTTTTTGCATTTCATTTTAATCCCAATCTGTTTTAATAAAAGAGCTAGTGAAAATTGGCTTTGACCTTAAACTGAACATTTAGCCCACTTTGTAAAAAAAATATAGTGGTATATATCATGTATCACCATTCAACCGAAAAATACAGAGATATGATTTTTAGTCCTGGACTAGTAAAAGATCTCTAGCACAATATGGATGCACAATATGGATGTGAAAGCAGTTATAAATAGCATATAGGCTGTTTAACTACTTTATGTGACAAAAAGTGTTATGGGTAAAATCAACAAACGATTGGGATAATTAATCGTGATCTCGTTATTGATCAAAAATAATTGTGATTACCGTTTTGGCCATAATCGTGCATCCCTAGGTTCATGTGTGCAATAAACATTACATTTCGTGAGAAAAAATGCTCTCCTTTCTCTACATTGAAGCCTCTCTTTTTTTTTTTTTCTTTTTTTTTTTGAGGCTTGTGGTGATGCACAATGTGCTGTAGGTATTGCCAATTTGTTTTGTCATGGTTCATGTGTAAACATTACACTTTTTTGAGAAAAAAAATCGTAGCAGAGAATTGTAATATCAATTCTAGGCTAAAAAAAATTTGATTTATATTTTTCCCCAAATCGTGCAGGCCTACTTTAATGCAAATTGTTTCGCAATTGTTGCTCAATGGACTTTTTCAACCTGCTGTTACTGCCTGATTTTTTTTTTTTAGATTATGTTGTTTGGTTTCTTAAGGAACCATTTGTACTACATTGAAATTTTAACTTTTGGAATTTGAAAATGGAAGGCCATTTGGGGTCTTGGGTTGAAAATGATGATGAAGAGCCAATGTTCCAAACAGAAGGTAACAAAGACCCAGACTGTGACACTGATGTTCCGATTATGTAACTACTGGACTAGAAAACTCTGTTTCAACTCAGTGGCCCATGATGGACAAGACTGTCACATAGCCAGACTAAGCAGATTTTCAGCTGGTAGCCTAGATAGCTGGGAATTACCCTTTTTGTATCATCTGAAAACTTTCAGTGAAATAACTAATAATATGGCTAGTAGTTGTAGCTTGTGAGGTCAACGTCTCCTGGTCCAACCAAATGAAACCCCTCCAGGATAAAAAGCAGACTATTTGTTTAGCTCTAATATACAGAATTATTGCTTTAATGTGAGCTAATAAATAATAATGTTTTCCCATTGTGTATTTTCCTTCATTCTTTTTACAGATGTTTTGTAAAAAATCAAGGTTGTTGAAGCCATTACACTGATTTTAGTTTTCTCCTTTTCACATGCATGTGATTTATAATTATACTGATACGTATATTTGGATAATGCTGATTACAATTAATATCGATTATGTTGATGTGATGTTAACGGTGATGATGACGTCAGGGGGTGTTAACTCTATATTTAGACCTCACCTGAGACAGGTGTGTGTGTGTGTGTGTGTGTGTGTGACTAGAGAGCGGAAGGAAAATTAATTTTCAACCACATTTTTTGAGACAAGCGTTTATTTCTTTGTTTAAGACAATTTTATTT
>NC_045739.1:16760029-16770701 GCF_008692095.1 Etheostoma spectabile | reverse complement strand
TGCAGTTATAGAATAAAGAAACGGATTATTGTGACACTACAAACGAATGCCCGTTGTTTTACTGACCGCTCCTACCAAGGTGGTGATATGTTGTTTTGTTTTTTTTCACAATTCTGCTAAATAAAGAAAAATATATAACTTATAATTTGGTTTTCTGTCACACACTATCAGTCAGTCCAGGACAAGGCAGTCCTGACGTTGGCTCTTGGTAACACAAGTTTCATAGTAAAACACAAGAAACTGAAAACCTCTATTTGTGTCACTACAGGTCACAAATTTGCTTCTCTCGACAAAGCTAAAGGGACACAACCTGAACTCAGAAGTTCCGTCAGCTGTTCATGTGCTGTCTGTGAGTCAAACAGACGATTTGCTCTGATTGACGTCTGCTGGTGTCGTTCTTCTGAATGAACTGAAACCATCTGCAAAAAAACGGCATCATACTTTGGGACACTCCCTGGATATTGAAAGGACATTGTGCTGTTGGCATAGTGACGCTCCAGAGGGATCTCAATTTACAGGTCTCCCTCCAGAGGAACTCTGAGGGGTCGCCACCAAAAGGAACATGTGCTAGAAGTTATACATCTATCCTAAACAACTGGTCGGCTTTGACTCTAGAAGATGAACAATGAGGATGAATTCTACGACGCCGTCACAGGTGTGTGTGTGTGTGTTTCTGTCTCTGTCTCTGTGTCTCTGTCTTAATGTGCTGGCTTCTATTGGATGAAGTTATTTCACGGTCTAAAGATCTAAGAAAAGCCAAAACGTTGCAGCAGTTTGTACAGATTTTTCTGTGCAAGTTAAAAAAAGCAAGTTCTTCCTCAGTGAGACAAATCCCTCATGCTGTTAGTAGATCATATGCCCAAGTGATATACTCTATATTATGTTTGTTAGGATCTTATTTTGTAATCAGTTTTGCCTCAAGAGGCTGTCAGCCCTAATTAGATGGTCTGTTTTGTTTGTCTCCATCATAGAATCATAATACCATCCAATGGAACCTAACCTGCCTTAGTCTGATGAAATGTTCAATAATTCAGAGGTCTGCTTGCGAAAGTGATCAGTAATGTCAACAACACCCTGTATTACAGATGTTAATATTTAACCATTTAACTGTTAATCGACAAAAATAATTTTGATCAATTAATACTCTTAACACTTAAACAGCGTTAAAGTACGGTAATTAAAAAACCTTTGAAGGTTGCTTATTACTGAAAGCTATTTTTCTCTGCTCAAAGTCGGAAAAAATCTTTAGTACATTTTTTTCAATTCAATTTTATTTATATAGCCCCAAATCATTACAACAGTTATCTTCCAATGCTTTTCATAGAATAGCAGGTCTAGATTGTACATGGTAATGAAAATGATGATCAGCCGTCCTGCACACAGATTACGCCAGGCAGATGGACATCTGCCAACCTTGCAGGTGGATGTGGTGGAGACAAGCTCTGACACATACGCTCCGTGGACAGCTGTGAAATTTTGTCGGACACGCATGCGGTTCTAGGAAAGTGGCTGTATGTGTCCACGGCAATGTACGCAACATTGTAATAACATTACCTAAATTAGCATCTGTATGATTGTGTTTACATTTCAATGTTTTTGTATTGTATTTGCAAAAATACAGAAATAGACATTTCAATTTGAGTGACAAACTGATGAATTGCAGTGTAAAACTTTTATTTTATTGGAACTAGCAGAGAAGAGCTGGAGTAAGGGTATCGGTTGGGGAAATTGGTCCAAAATCTGCACTTAGCATTCTTATAGCCGTCTTGAGTAAGGTTGTTAGAGTTTTTCTCGAAACCCTCACCCATTTTCTCAAAACTGTAAACACGAAACCAAATTTTCAAACTATATTCACAAAACACCTGACTGTGCTGAAAAAAATCAAATGATGCTTTCAGATCATTCACACAGCCAGTCAATAACTAAACACTACAGTGCACTCATTAGACATTACCTCAAAAATTTGAGAAAACAGTGTCCAGGGCATGTTACAGAATTTATTTTATTTTATTTCAAATGGTAAACACACTTTGCAATGAAAACAAAATGTATATCACAACTTGTACTGTGAATATCTTGTACACTGCAAGTAGTGCAAGTAATACAATATTGTATGTCTGTATATCACATAGGCACGTGTAGAACAATACAGTAGTCCAACTGCAAAAGGCCAAAGAAAAGGAAATGAAAAGCACATGACAGTACACCAAAATATATTGTGAAACCACAATATCAAAGTCAGTAAAAGATTACATGTAGTTCTGCCTCAGCATCATGTCTGTGCTCTCTGAACAATGACAACTGTGTTGTAGTTGGGTTTAACTTTTGTTGCCCGTGGTAACGCTTTTGCAACACAATTGCATCACCTTGTAAAATGTGGGTTTAGTAAGTGAGAATGTGTTTAAGATTTCGCCAAAAGAGTGATTTTATTTGACAAATGGGGTTTGGCCATTGAGCATTTGGTTGAGAAAATGGGATTTAGCGTTTTAGCAATTCAGAAAAACGGTAAATGAATCTTGATTTGAATCTTTGAATTGTATTTATGATTAATTGGTTTCAGATTTCTGCTACTGTGGAGAGATCAGACAAGCAGTCATGCTAATGTTATAGTTGCCATTAGGTGTCTGATATCCATGCATTAGCTAATTATAAATTATAGAGTTGCTGGGTTGCTTTGAGTCACGAGGATGTTATACATTAGTTCTGTGTCCCTCTGTGTCTTCATGGTTCTATTTACTATGAGAGGTGTGGCTTGACTAGCAATCCAGGGGACTGACTTGACAGACTGTGGAGAGATGAGCTTTGAACAGATGCATTATGTTTGGAGACCGTTTGATTCTTCTAATGTTTTTGAAACTTACTTAAACACTCAGAAGTTGGAGTGACTTCACTCATTCTGAGAAATGCAGACTTGTGTTGTTATTCAAAGCCGTATAGCGGTTTGAGCAACAATGAATCCTGGGATATAATTATGAGAAACAAGAGCATGTAAACACCATGGATGTTGGAGCCATTGGACATTTTACTGTGGTAGAAACATTATAGTTACCAGCCTTTTGTGTCTATTCAGTAGTTTGATTGTCCATGCTGGATTGAAGGGCAGGTCAAATAAGGGTGGTGTTCTCTGTGAGCAATTATTAGCATCATTGTTTTTGTACCTTTACTGCCAGTTCTGTCCTTGTTTGATGATGTTACGCGTCCATGTTGACGCACAGTCATTGGTTATTATGTCTTATGCAGGTTGTTGTTTCCATGCAGCTATAAATAAAATGTGTTTGTGTGCGTCTCCCCACCTGTCTTTGTGTCATTATGATCATCTTACTAATCTGAGACAGATGCAGACGAGGGAAGATGTATTATTCATTGGTACAAATGCACAGGGTTAGCTGTGATCAGCACCAGGTGTTTTCCGGCTTGGCTTTATATATCTAGTTTTTTTTTCCTCATTGGACCTCCAATTTTAAATATACTGTAGGTATACTTAAATTTAATAAAAATGTCATACATTTTCTTGCTGATTTGTTTTTCAGAATACATTTACATGTCGAATTGTTGAAAGCAAGACTAAATTAGCTTTCATCACTGAGTACTGGTCGCTTTATGGCAGCTACAGAGGCTTAGAGGATATTGTCAAATTATTGTATGTGTTTATTACAAATGTACAGAGATTTGCAGCAGTTGGCAGAATTGCAAGTTAGTACACTTTTTTACATTACCTTTTATTATATGTTTGCAAACATGAATAACAATTGCAGACCCCTCATTTAACTATTAAGACCAATTTATGGTCCTGGGTTAAATCATACTTATGTACCATGGGTACAAACAAGGTATGTGACAATACGGACCGTACGCCGTAGCCTGACTTTCTTTTACTTAAAAAAAAAAAAAGTAATCTCATGTCGCGGTGATACACACCTCAATAACTGTGATCATCAGTAATAATATTCTATGTATTCATATGCATGGCCTTTGCGTTACGTTTATATCTAAAAGGGCCTACCTGATATGGTAAGAATACACACCTGGTACCTTTTGATGTACTACTGACAGCTGAGTAGGCATGTTTAATAAATAAATTAAACAATTTAGTCTATTTTAAGCTGTTAAGGCCCCACCTCGCATTCACCGCAATTCCACCCTGCAGCAATTAAATATTCAAATTCCATGTTCATGTTCTGGCTACTATCCAGGTGTAGGTCAACACCAGCACATTTTTTTGTGAACAATTACTGCTGAATCCTAAACACCACACCGTCTAAAAAAAACTGTAAGTGTGTCTATTTATGACTGGTGTGGTTTTGCAGTGAGGAAGTCTTGTGATCTCTCGCTCTAATTTTTAGTTATGTAGTTTTTTGTGTTTTGTCTGTTATCTGTTCATGCTTTGAATGTAGATTTTTTTCACACTGCATGATATTGTCAGGTATATAGTGTTTATTTTATTTCCAACGTTTTACTGCAACTAATGCAATTATTCAAATAAGGTACCATGGTTCCATATGGCTACACCGTGACAGTTTATATGCATTCAACCATTATTTAGCCTGGCATATATTATTTCCATGAATTAAAAGATTTTTTAAAGTGACACACAAGTTAGTCAGCTTAACCAGTTACAGGCAATCAATAAAATTTGCCAGTCAAACACAAGCGGGAAGTTCCTGATGCAAAACAGTATGCAAATGTCTTGCATTATCTGTGACTGTTTAATGTTGCAAACAAAATATAAATATTTGACCCCACATCAACTGCCAGAAAAGTCATAGAGCCCAGTGTGTCTCTATGTATTTTTTCTGTTGCTTTTTAGTACAATGGGGAATGGGCAGGTATTTTACACAGAACATCGGTGGTTGCAAGATTTGTTACTGTAACCGCACGTCACATTTTCTCTCCCACAGGCCTGGATTCGGACGAGTCGTATGAAGGGGTGTCAGAGGCCAGTTACAAAGATGCGGTGGTGTTTGACGGCAGCAGTCAGAAGAACAACGGATCGGTGCCACAGGAGAATGGCGTCAAGAAACACAGGTACCGCTGCATTCCTGCACCACATTCCATCTGCATTGTCTCCAGAAACTATTTGAAGCCTCCCACTGAAACCAGTACCAGTAATGTGTTGGGCAGGGTCAGAACTCTTACTCATTAAGTTAAATGGTTTTTTTTGGACCAGCTGTATTTCTTCTGGTTTTTGAATAAAAAAAGCTGCCATTTTTACAGGCAAATTAATTGGAAGCTGTAAGTAAGCTAAAATTTTTTGTTGTTGTTTTGTAAAATATAGCTTACTCATGGGATTTAGACTGTTGGTATAAGCCTGCCATCTGACGCATATTTCACACCGCATTCTCCTCCTTTTATGTTATCTGCGTGATACTGTTTTCAAAATCTATATCGCTACAAGAAACAACAAAAACCTCAGAGCTAGCACTCTACATGCTGAAAATGGCAAGTTTTGTAAAGATTTAAACGGTGCAATAGGCTGCCTTTGTTCTTTCAGTTAATAGTTGTAAAAAATGTTTGTGGGGATTTAGACATTTTAATCCCAGGGCTCACCTCCCCACATGCAAATGTTCCACTAAAAACAAGTTTCCTCCTAACATCTGGGGCTTGGTGCTGCCCAAGAAGATTGTGATTGGTTTAAAGAAATACAAACAAGCCAGAACTTTTCTCCGCCTATACCAGAATGATAATGTACAGAACAATGGGTTCAGCCAGACCTTTTTTCAGTGTGGACACAGCGATGTGATAGGTCTGGCAAGACTAGTGTACATATGATAATCTTTATCACATGCAAAGAAAGGCTCACTGGTGTTGTACAGTAAATGCAGGGTTCTCAGGGAAGGGGATATCCTGCTAAATACTATTTTTTGTTTACTTATTCTGCTTGTGCATTGTTCTAGCTGTGGAATACGATCATGCCTCTACTAGATATAGCATAAAAGAAACGAGAAAACAAAATTGCTTTAAGTGTGGTACTAACTTTGTTGACTCATAAATAAAAGTATCTGACTTATACTGCCAAATACTTTTATGTAATTGCAGTGATAACAGAGTGGAAAATTACCACTTCTACTAGAAGCACTCTAGGAAAGTGTGCTTTAATGTTTTCATATAAAGAAATCTAGGGTCTGTCATAGGCCTGCTCAATTAATAGTTAGAAAATCGTAATCTCGAATCGCGCAGTTCAGTTTAAATTTTTAAAAAACTTCTCATTTAATTTTACAAGCCAACTGCATCACAAACACTACTACTTTCTTTTCTGAGTCTTAAACATTGACTGTATAAAATAGGTTTTAAGTGCTCCCAAGCGCAGCGATGCTTTCCTTTCTTTTCAATGAGGCCTCTATTGGCGGTTTTCCACTGCATGGTATCTACTTGACTCGCCTCGGCTCTACTCGCCTTTTTTGGTTTTCCATTACGAAAAAAAGTCCCTGGGACCTGCTACCAGGTACTTTTTTTAGTACTACCTCAGTCGAGGTTCCAAGCGAGCCGAGGCGATACCAAAAGGTGACGTGAAAACCTGCAGACCGCTGGTTGGTCGGATCACTACGTTGTTAGCAAACAAGAGTGCGGAGTGTGTTTCCAGAACAAACGGGACATTTAAAACAAATCTAGCCGGACACCGACAGATTATCTACTCTCAGCACTATTCTCACTTTTCAACTGTTCGGGCTACTAGCGGCTTCATGTCTTTTCCAATATTGCACACTGTTACTTTAAAAAAACAAGACAATATATATATAAGAAAAGTTTTTATTTAGCTTTTCAAGTAGCACATCAAACCCTCCCGTACTTCCCGGTCTTCTTCCTCTGCCCCCTGTGACAGTGTCCCCGCCGGCTCTGCTGGCCCAGATGCATCCCAGTCGTTGTCATAAGCCTCTCCGTGACTCATAAAGATTATACGAAGCCCAGTAGTCAAAACCAGAGAGCTCACGGTCGGACATCGCCCACCGGACTGTCTGCGGCGGTGACTTTACAAAGCGTGAATGTCTGAAACACAAACAGTACACAGCACATGTTGGTGTGTAATCATGGTTGCTAAAGTTCATGTACTATATAGCGTCTAGTAAATACTGACTGCGACGCTGAACACATGCAAATGTTAGCTAACGTTACCAGGAAACTTAACTTACCCATTTGGTCGGCGAACAACCGTATGTCGACGTCTGAACTCCGTCAGAATTCCAAACTCCCGTTTTTTTACGGTGATTTTGTTGCTTCCTTCAGCTTCTTTTGAAACAAAACATCTTCTGGCGCGGCGAGTATGCGACGTGTTGTGTGGAATCGCGCTGAAAATTACGTCATCACGCATTGCTATGGTGACCAGCCACGCTGAGGCTGTACTCAATCTGCAATGGAAAACGGAAGAATGAATGGGCGAGCCGAGGCGAGCCGTTACCAGCAGTGGAAAAACGCCATAAGTTTACAGGCTGGTTAGAATGGATAACATGTATGATACAGTTATTTCTTATTTTCTTTCATTTCAGGACATCATTACCTGCGGCCATGTTTTCTAGAAACACTATCAATGTCTGGAGCATCCTGAAGAAATGCATTGGACTGGTAAGGGCCTGCCAATTTCCAGACGCAATTTAAATGCTGCTTTTTGTACATCCAGTTTTCTTTTATTTTAAACTTCTACTCTATGTCAAACTTGATTGTTTGAGATGTTTAATGATTAAGTCACACTGTCTCAGACTAGTAGACAGTAGTACCTATTATTGCACTTGTTTATTACATTAACAGTTGTCTTTCTATTTGTCAGCAAGCACAATCTTGCACCCGGCGTAGCGCAAAGCCCCCTTGCAAGTGTCTTTGCTAGTTTAGGACCGAGGCAGTTGTCAGTTTCCCGTCCTGCGCCCACATCGTTTATATAGGAAATACACCCGTCTGTGTTCCCATGGGCGTGCTGGTCTTACAGGGAGGTGTGTTCAGGTGCGTTCAAGTGCATTCTTGGCGTATTGCTATCTTAAGGCAGCGGAAAGTGATCGCCCCAATGGACGAAGTCAATAACGCAGCATGTCATTGTTATTTTTACAGCGCATTAATAAAATGCCCCTGCACTCACCGCGCACATAATGCTTGCTACGCACACAGGGAACACGCAGTAGCACACAAACATGCAAAAGATTAAAAATAAAAATATTACTATGTGAAATAGTATTATTGTAATAATAATACTATTTACACATTACACATAAATGTATATGGAATACTTCTTTGGACAGAAGATTGAGAGATGACAGAAAGTCTCTCTGTACGCTTAGATTGTTAAAATAGGGCCGGTGGGTCCGGGATGGAGAGCTTTTAAGACATTCTAATTATTTGGAATATGTACGGTTTAGTCAGGGTCAAATCTAAAAATACAGACTTCATTGTTTGCTTTTCACAGGAACTCTCTAAGATCACAATGCCCATCGTCTTCAACGAGCCTCTGAGCTTCCTGCAGAGGATTTCAGAATACATGGAACACACTTACCTCATCAACAGAGCCTGCTCGATGTCCAACTCCATAGAACGCATGCAGGTCAGACACACACACACACACACACACACACACACACGCACACGCAAGTAAAGTGATAGCATTAGTGCATCTCCTTTAGTTATCACAGCTAGCTGTATCTTTTTTACTGTATCTGTATGCAAGTTTTGATATTCTTTTATGAGCACTAACCACATTCTGACACACTTGTTTTTTTTCTTAAAGTACATATAATATTTCACTATACAGTCCAATAAATAATGTAAGCAAAGGGAGCCCCACAAATAAATAAAGTGTTTGATGAGAAAGGTACAGCAATCAGGGCTTGATAAGTTAACCTAAATTAGTTTATTTCACTTGCATGTTTGACTCCGACATGCTCAGTTAATAGCAATCAGTGAATGGAAACCATTGCACTGGTGGTGTAATAAAACCAAAAGGGTTATTTCATTTGGCATGGTGGCCCGCACTATAACCAATGATCTCCAGTGTATTTGATCAATCGACCCACCTTGCATGAGAACCCTTACACACAACAAACACACTTAATGTATAAGCACAGCTGCAAAGGATTGATACAGTGTGAGAATGTTCAACGCACATAAAAATAGAAATGCACACACACGCACGCATATGAACATTGTCATGACTCACACAATCACTAACAGGATCTGTAAATTGTCTTCAGGCAGTAGCTGCTTTTGCCGTGTCAGCAGTTGCGTCTCAGTGGGACAGAACTGGAAAACCCTTTAACCCTCTGCTGGGAGAGACCTATGAACTCACCAGGTACTCACACACACAGACACACACGGTGGAGAAAATTGTTTCAGAAACTAAGACAAAAATCACGATTCTTACATTATTCACAATTTTTTCCGACACCCCTACCCTGCATGGTGTGGCATGTGCTGTATCCACTCCGATAACAAGGTGCTCCGGGGTTACCCAGTTGTAACAATTTGCTGATCTTCCCTCTTCTCCACTGCCTTCTACAGAGAGGATCAGGGTTTTCGGCTGGTGTCGGAGCAGGTATCCCATCATCCCCCAGTCAGTGCCTTCCATGCAGAGAGTCTGGTCGGGGACTTTGTCTTCCACGGTTCCATCTACCCCAAACTCAAGTTCTGGGGCAAGAGCGTTGAGGCTGAGCCTAAGGGAACCATCACTCTAGAGCTACTCAAGTGAGTCCAAAAGCAACACTGGTGAAAACGTTTGTGTGTGTGTGGTAATATCACAGTTTTCTGATCCAAAATCAGTTCCTCATCTTCGCTTTTTTTTTCCTCTTTCTAATATTCTGCCTCCCCCTCTTTCTGTTTAATCCCCTCTGTCATTCTTTCATGTTATCTTCTTTCTTTCTTTCTTTCTTTCTTTCTGTCTTTCTTTCTTTCTTATCCTCTCCAGGCACAACGAGGGGTACACATGGAGTAACCCTTTCTGCTGTGTACACAATATCATCCTTGGCAAACTATGGATAGAGCAATATGGCACAGTGGAAATAGTCAACCACAGGTAAACCGATACATGGAGAATGTAGCTTGTGATGTCCATTTATTTCCTGTTAAAGCATGTCATTTATAAGCATAACTGACATGGTAAACCAGTGGCAACCCAGACACAATGTTTTATAATTAGACACAATAATATAGAAAAAAAAAAGTCATGTAAATAAAAACAGATGTCGATGATTTGCAAAAGCTTTTCAACCTATATTCAGTTGAATACACTACAAAGACAAGATATTTATATTTAGTGTTTGGAAACTTAGGACACTAATTGTTGAAGCAACAAACTGTCTTAACTGACAATGGTTTTCCGAAGTGTTCCTGAGCCCACGTGGTAATATCCTTTACATAATGATGTTGGTTTTTAATGCAGTGTCGCCTGAGGGATCAAAGGTCACAGGCATTCAATGATGGTTTTCGACCTTTGACCTTATGTCCAGATTCTCTGGATCTTTTGATGATATTATCAACTGTAGATGATGAAATCCCTAAATTCCTTGCAATTCTACATTGAGAAACGTTCTTAATCTATTGGACTATAAGCTCACGCGGTTGTTGACAAAGTGGTGAAGCTCGCCCCATCCTTGCTTGTGAATGACTGAGCCTTTTGGGGATGCTCCTTTTATACCCAATCATGACACTCACCTCTTTCCAGTTAATCTGTTAACTTGTGGAATGTTCCAAACGGGTTTTT
>NC_045739.1:16759765-16760019 GCF_008692095.1 Etheostoma spectabile | reverse complement strand
TTTTTAGTATTCCTCAAACTTTCCTAGTCTTTTGTTATTAAAATGGGCCTGCAGCCAACTTTCATTGATTAACTTGATGATTGTTTATTTTAGTTTATAAAATGTCAGAAAGTAGTGAAACATGCTCATCCTAATTTCCTAAAGCCCAAGGTGACGTCTGACGTCTTCCAGTCCAACGCCTTCAATTACTTTGTCACAGTGTTTACTCTGATACTTAAGACTGGAGATGCTTGTTTAATCTCTGTGTGTCTTCT
>NC_045739.1:16734082-16759755 GCF_008692095.1 Etheostoma spectabile | reverse complement strand
AAACAATCCGTTGACCACTTCTAAAACCTTTTATTTATCCAGGGAAGCTCTGCAAGGCTTTCATTATCCCCATTTCTGTCACGTGCTGTGTCATCTTCACAACACAGTTGCACAGATTCACACAGGAGCTGCGAAGCCGTCAAATCACAGTCTTGCACAGTTTGCTGGCGCTGAGCTTTACTGTTGCACATGTTGGATAAGTGTCTTGCATAGCAAACAGGAAAGGCTTGATTGGCATTTTCTTTTTATATGCACTGATTTTCTGTATAGTTTTGTCTGGGTTCAGGCTGGCAAACCTGTGTCACAACATCACACTGCTAACGATGGTTTAAATTAGACTAATAATACTGGTAATCAAATTTAAAAAAGTACTCTGTGAGTACTTTAAGAGACTTTGATGTTGTAATTGTCATTTTTGAGCATACCCCTTTTATTTTAATAAAATATACATTCTGTCAATGGAAATGTTTATTTGATGGTTTGTTATGTCATCTTTTTTTTAAACAAAACAATAAAAAGTTCCAATACGCCAGTCAAGGAATTGATATTTATTTTAACTTTTTACATTCAGTTCACCATCATTCTAGAAAAAAACAAAGCTAAGAGATATGAACTGGTTCTTCTTCTCTCCTCTTTTCTTCTGCAGCACTGGGGACAAGTGTGTGTTGAATTTCAAGCCCTGTGGCATGTTTGGCAAAGAATTGCACAAAGTGGAGGGATACATCCAGGATAAAAGGTTTGAGTGTGCTCTTACAGTATATACTGTAGCTATGTCACTCACACTGTGCATATTGTATTATATAGAATGTCAAGTTTAGAAAGTTGCTGAACTAATCTCGTTCCTTTTCTATTTGTATCACCTTTTCCTTTCCTCCGTCTGTGTCTATCATTTCTTCTTTATTTTGTCCTTGTTCTTCACTCCCATGCATTTTCTTTTCCTTGGTCGGACTCTTTTCTGTAACATTTACTTCTTTCCCATACTGTTTCTTCATACTGTCGTCTTCTCTTGCCTTTGTCCTTTCTCTCGTTTCTTCATTTTGCCGCTCTTCCTCCCATTATTCCCTCTTCTTTTTCTTCCCCCTACTGTGTTCTGTCCTTCTCTCTGTCCAGTAAAAAGAAGCACTGTGTAATCTATGGAAAGTGGACCGAGTGCATGTGGAGTGTGGACCCTCAGGCCTATGAGGCCCACAAGAAGTCAGAGAGGAAAGGAGACAACAAGAAGCACAAAAATGTGAGAACAAGTTAGAAACTCTGTGTATTGATACTGGCTGTTTCTTTAATCTAAAACAAGACTGTATTGCCTTTTTAGCCATCATTATTTCTATAATTGTTGTCATAAGATTATGGCGTTAGTCCCATTTATTTGTTATTTCCTGTTGGTGTTGACAACATTCTGTGTGGTCTCATGCAGGTAAACCAACAGGCTTATGTGTGTGCTGGTGCTGAGGTCTTTAGCTATCCAGCTTTAGTCGGTGTGGTTATTTGTAGTGTAGCTGCAACATGAATGTAGCGGTCCTCGTGGGTTTGGAAAGACCTCTCACACAGTAGTCTAGCACAGCGCTGTGGAAGAGTGTCTCGCTAGTCTACACAGCACTGTGGATGGGAGAAAAACATGCTCTGGCTTTAAACCAACCACAATTGTCTTGGGCGGTGCTAAGCGCGAAGAAAGCGGAGGGTAACGCATCCTGTAGATAATGTATAAACAAAGTCACTTCTAATAAGATAGAAGCTGCAATTTAACCCTGAACATATTAACAGCAGTTACAATAAAGTATATTATTTCCAGGAGGAGCAGGAGGGAGCAGAGAACGATGACGCAGACGACATGCCCGAAGTCCAGGAGACGGTTTCTGTTGTACCAGGAAGCACTCTGCTGTGGAGGATAGAATCCAGGCCAGCACACTCTGCTGTGGTAAGAAAATAAAAATGCACACAATACAGTCTGCTAAAAAAGGTCTAATGGACTCTCAAAAATGCAGTAAATTAGCTACTTTAATCAAGGATTTATAGCAAAACAATGTTGATACTTTTGGATTTTAATTACAATGGTTGAGCAGATATAATATATAGCAGCTAAATGTGCCTGAATTAAGCAAACATTTTTCACTCATAACTACCTTTACAAACACACATTTAATTATTCCTAATTCCCTCTCTTACTTACACAGATGTACAACTTCACCAACTTTACAATGTCTCTCAATGAGCTGGAGCCTGGCATGGAGGCTATCTTGGCCCCCACTGACTGTCGCTTCAGGCCTGACATCAGAGCCATGGAGAATGGCAACATGGGTAATTTGATTTAAATTTAAATAACACCTTATCAATGGATTTCTGTTCACCTGCACACACAGTGAGTTGTTTGGCAGAAATGGCCTGCAGAAACACAGTATAATCAGGCGTTACAGCTGACTGATGGTGCTGATTATTCTCTAAGAGAAACAGAACTTTCCTGTGATGCTACATTTCTGCTGAATTCAAACATCTGAAATGTCTTAAATGACATATCATGGGATACAGAGAATAGATAAAAGACAATGCTGCCACCTGCTGGGCGTCTGTGTCACTGCCTCATGTCATTTTTTTATATATATATATATATATATATATATATATATTTTTTTTTATGGGGCTTTTCCCTTTTTTATAGTGACAGTGGATAGACATGAAATGGGGGAGAGAGAGAGAGAGAGAGAGATGGGGAATGACACACAGCAAAGGGCCACAGGTCTGATTCAAACCCGGGCCGTTGCAGGACTTAGCCAACATGGGGAGAACACTCTTCCTGGATGAGCTCCTTCCTAGAGGCCGCCCCGCCTCGCCTCATGTCATCTTGTGGATCTATCTAATAGTGCATTCTATTTACCTCGGAAACCAAAGCAGGGAATGACGTCACATTGACAATTCGTGAGTTGAATGCGTTCCATTTACAAGTCGGATTTTCATTTTTCATAAGCTCTAGCCAGGTTAGCCATTGTTATCAACGCCAGTTTATAACGACGCATTACACTGTTTTTGTGCACACAAAAAGCGTTACAAAATTGTCCACAGATAGGACAGCGCTGTGTGTACGACTGATTTAGTGAGGCACAAATAACACAGAAGTGCTTATAATTGTACGTTACTACAGCTTTCTCAACTGCACTAGAGTCCGGATGGGGCCGAATTTTTCTGCCCGGCCCGCATCTGACAGCTGTGTCCGAGCCCCACTGGAGCCCGACACAGTTAAAATCTCATTTTTTTTCCTCATGCTAATGGCACATGTAGGCTACATTTTTTGTGTGGAAAGCCCGCATTTATTAAGCAACTGTAGGAAGGCATTCGGATATGTCAACAGATGAGCGCATCCGCGCACACGGGGCAACAAGCGCACGTTAATAAGCTGTTTAATTTAAAATATTCAATGTGTTCACCTTTCCTGCCTGCTTGGTATCCGATCGTGGTCAGAAAACAAGGGGGGATTTGTTACCTCCAGGGCCGGACGTTATAAAATGAATACCGTTGGGGTTAAAATCCTGTTTCTGGTGGGGAAAGGAACAAACTTGTCTTTCAGTCTGGGGTTTATTTCAGACACCGCAAACACTGTGTACAAAACTTAAACTTATTCTCTCGGGTATCATCGGCTGGGTACCTATGCCTTAAACTGAACAGAGCAGCCATGTTGGATTTTTAGCTCAGTGGTGTTCCGAGCTCGGAAATCCGAGTTCAGGAGGCGTGTTTACGACTTTGACCTCGGAAAATCCGAGTTCCGAGTACAAATGGAACGCAGTATATGTGAGTTATCAAGTTATAAAGAAAGATACAAACAACTTTACTACCTTGAAATTGTAAATGTATTCAAACACAAGTCTCTTTTACTGAGCTAAATGGTACATTCTACAGTTTGTGTCTGTTGTTTTTGCAGATGAGGCCACTAAGGAGAAGGAGAGACTGGAGGAGAAACAGAGAGCTGCCAGAAAGGAGAGAGCCAAGGATGAGGATGAGTGGTCGACTAGGTGGGAAAACGCATACTTTAAGTGCTCCCAAACATTCAATAAAACATACAGATGGTACAAACATAGTCTCCATTTGCATGCCGTGGAGCGGAGGAGGGTTTCGCTAGTCCACACAGCATTCCAGGATGGAAGAAAAACGTGCTCTGGTTTATTGACATTTCTATGAAACAATCACATGGAACCGCTTTGCACGGAGCCGCTGTAAAATAGTCGTGCGAGAGAAACTCATATTGGACAGGTAGTGTAGCAAGATGTCTCAATTTACCCTGCAGAGATCTGAGGAGCAGTCAACCATGGTCCTCAAATCCACCGGAGTTTAAGATTCCAACACAAAGTGGAAGGAAATGGACATCGGCGAAAATACATGTATCCGGCGGAAATTCCTGCAGCACCGGAGCAATCCCAGAAGTGGAACGTCAAGCATATAGACCTTTCAATAGAATTCTATTGCTATGCAACAGCCTGGGCCCTTGTTAGCTTCCTGTCAGTTGATGCCACTCACATACACTGCAGCATTAAATCAACGTGTGTCGATTTTGTTTGTTTGTTTACCTTTATCAGTGAAAAGGTCTATAGACTAGTACAAACATAATATAACTTTATTGTTTTGAGCTTGGTTTTGTTTTAAGCAACATTCAGATTAGCAACAGTGATGTAAACAGTTAAGATATATACAGTATTAAGAATGTTGTGTTACTACTAAATGCATTGCACTGCACATTTTGTGATGCATGAAGCAGGTATTTACTGATAATCTGTGTGTGTGTCTCAGGTGGTTCCAGATGGGCACCAACCCCTACACCAACTCCCAGGGCTGGCTTTACACCGGGGGCTACTTCAATAGGAACTACCAGGATCTCCCCGATATCTACTGATAGCCCGCTAGCCTTCCCCCTCCTCCTCTTCCTCATCTATAACCTGCAATGACCTGCCTGTCAAGATATGGAGAGAAATGTTAAGACCTACCCGTCTTCATCTCGCTGCCTTCATCTTCATCATCATCATCATCATCATCATCATCATCTTTAAACTGACCGACGCACCCAACTCAAATTGGAAAGACTTAAAAAGAATCCAAATGGCCGTCACTTCTCTCAAACCGCGGCCTGCTTGATGTCAGCTGAGTCTTCAGGTCTTTTTTTTTTTTTTTCCCCACCTTCACTTCCATTTTTTCCTCACCATGTGTGATTTTGTCACATAACAATCAGCAAACGCATCCCGTCTGTCTGCCCCGGCATTGTTTAGAGCACAAGAATCATTTTATTCCTGACCCAACGCGGCGGCAGAGAGGTGATACGTGTGAAACCGTAAAACTCACAGATCCAATCTGAATGTTTTATGTCTTACCAACCGAGCTCTCCCCTCCGAGAACCCACCTGCCAAGCCTCTGGACGGCGACAGTTAATGTCAAATGTATCGTTAATGAGTAAATATGAGTAGAAACATGAAGTAAAACATAATAATCACATAGATGGATTTATGGACATGGACGGACACCCAGTCAACATGGAAATCAGGAATGTGAATGCTCTGCTGACTGAAGATGAATCTTGAGAAAGTGTTTTTTTCTTCTTCTTTTTTTTAAACACTCAAAATAAATATAGGTGACATTTTACTCTTTAAGAACAAAATTCTAAAGAAATAGAACTGTTGGTCAAGATAAATTGAATGCATGAGCTCATTACTGTCCATGTATCATATCCCTTAAATATTTAGGTTGCATTTACACTCCGTTTTGGTTTTTAAGCAGAGTTTTATGCCAAAAGTGATCTCCGAGCACACAAAGTGTTTTTAGGTCTAGAAGAAGAACTAATCTCCGTTTAATCTAACATGCCCAAACCGCATATCACATCAACATTCTTGTATACTGGGCATACTCCGCCTGTTGTTGGTAGTTGCCATGGTAATGTGAGTAGCTTAGTCTCCAAGACCGAGACATCATGACCCAATCAGGCGGCGAAACATTGGCGTCAATGTTGGTGTTGCCAAAGGTGTCTGTTCGCAGCAACTCATCCCCGGAGACTCCAAACCAAAACGGGCTCAGAAGTTCTCTGGTTAGAGAACAACGGAGCAGGGTGAATGCAAGGTGTAAACGTAGTTTTGAAACCAAAAGAAAATGTTAATGTAGCCTTAGTGTCCACCTTTCACTCTCTCATTAACTTTCTACTTAAGGTTTATGTATTAAAATAAATAAATAAAACTACTAGAATACGGTTTTCATGGCAGCCGATTGCAAGGTGCTTCTTGAATGAGACCAGACCTGGGATCAGAAAAGAAACCACATGCGATCCGATGTTCTCCCACGCGGGCCCGATGAATGAAACGACCATCTGAGGGGCTGAACTCTTGTCTTAATTTAGCCTGTAGCCTCTGTATGTCTGTACAGTATGATTAATATTAACAATCCACAGTGAATTCACTCCGTGCTGGCTTCTAAAAGAAAAAAAGCGTATAGCAGCTGGAGGTCAGGCCCAGAGTTTAAGACCCACTGAACTGAATGTTTATATGCAGCTTGGCTAACTGTGCTAGCTGCTGCGTCATAGCTGGGCTTCACTCATATTCAATACGGGCTTCACACAAGTCAGAGAAAATCAGATTTTTTTTTTTTATTATTTATTTTTTTTCTCCATTCTCCGGTTTCGTCCGTCTTATCATTACAAGGCTTAGTAAATAAAGAAAATCTTTTATGTTCAAAAGCAAATTTTAAGGAACATTTCTATTTTCCCCTCCACCGGCAGGTCAGAGGTCAGGATTAATCAGCTCACACAGGTTCAGTCTCAACCATCAGATTTAAGTGTTAATGACGTGTTCTTACAGACCCATCCTGTTGCCTGCTTCCTCCAATCTGTTGGTCAGTGCCTGCATGTGAATCTGATCCTGGAAGACTAAATGCATTGCTACAGAGTTAAATCTCACTCTATAAAATGAGTTTATTAGTAAATCTTGAATTCCTGGATAAGACGCAACCAACACCTGTGTTGAGTAATAGTGATGCAATCCAAAATCACACTGATTAAATGTAAGTAACAATACGTGCACATGCATCGTGTGAATGACTGGATGAATATGTACAGACACTTAAAGGCATACTAACTACAAAAGCGAGGATTTGCTGTGTGAACCTTCAAGATTAACATTAATAATCTCACTCATTATAGCAGGATTTTAAAAAGGAAAAAAAAAAGATGTTATTCATGTCAGCATAATATAATGTAAAACGCAACATTATATATTCTGCTGGATTGCATGGCCCCGGAGGTCAACTGCAAAATATCACTGAAAGAAACACAAAACGACTACATGTGTAAGATGACCACAAAGAGACACAACAAGTTAATCCTCTCTGGGTGTCCTGCTCCCACACGGTAAGGGGCCTTACACACATCAGGGCCCGTACACCTATTGTCTCGTAATCCACCCATGTGTCTTTTTTTTTTTTTTTTTTTTTTCCAGATACTGATTGTAGTGAAATGCAGACTTGTCACACATCAACAGCAAGTCAAGAGTTTCACCCCCACATACAAAACCCTGGTTTGTCTCGCATCAGGGTTTCAATTAATGTTTGATGAACAGGTTAAGACCCTCAACTCTCCACACACACACACACACACACACACACACACACACACACACACACACACACACACACACACACACACACACACTCTTCACATTGCCAGCAGACCTGTTTGCACTGATGAGAATGTGACTTTTTGATAGTTTTAACATAATGGAGACAGTGCAACAAATCTATTGCCCCTATTGTATGTGATCCTCAAAAAAAATCTTAATTTTGAATGTTACCATTTTCCCTTCCGTGTTTCCTGCAGTTTAAAAATTACGTTTTCATCAGTGCATGTAGGAGCTGTGATGTATTTCACAAAACCAACTCTATGCACTGTTTGCACCTCAACGTTACCAGTACATGTCTAATAGTCAGATGTATCTCCTAAATGATGACTTTGCCTTCTTAGTTTCTTTAAGATATTCCAAATTATCAGAAGTTATAATAACCTATGGGGACAACACATCTTGGACCAACTTAACGTTTCATTAGTGTGTGTTTTTTGTGTCATGCTTAGTGCCTCTTTTTCTTCATTCCTTTGTTTTTTTCTGTTTTTTTTAAATTTATGATTATTTATGTTTGAGGTTTTATGAAATAATTCTTTTTTTTTTTTTTTGCTTATGTAGCCAATCCAAACAGCTCTTAATGTCTTTCTTTCACTTAAACATGAATCATTTAAACTGTTTTATAGAGGAGCACAGCGTCTAAGCGGGGCTTGAAGTGAACCTCATTGACCATGTAATGCTTGTACTGTGTTTTACTCGGCCATTACTCCGGTCCGATTTACCTAGCCAGTGCAGTGTGTAGGTAAACTTGTCAATAATTAAATATTGATCACACAAACACTACTTGAGTTGAACTTTACGCTTGTCAAATGCTACAGTAGTAAATTAAACTAAACAGGAACAAACCATTGTTGAGAAGTGTTTTTTGACTGTAAAGTAATGCCAGCTGGTAAACACGGTGAGGTCCCACTCACCAGTGCCGATTCAGACTCTACCAGTCACAAGACTGGAGCTCTGTCATGAAACTAGATCTATGTTGCTTTCCGTGTTGGTTCTGTGTGTAAACATGTCTTCTGTTGAGTTTGACCCTCTTTCCTGGACTGTATCACGGGGTTGTCAATGTTCGGTGTGTATACGTGCTGCACAAGGGTATTCACAAGCAGAATGGCATATTTTGTGCAATTGATTTATTTTTATAGTATTTAAACTGTTTTTGGTGAGAACATTGTACCAGATGTTTTATTTGGAGGTGGGAGGGGGACTGTAAGGGTTCATATCCAATCTGTGGACAGCTTGGTAGATCAATGAATGGGGCAAATGTCTACTAATAAAATCCTAATTTCAGTTTATGACCACGTCTCCTCCTTTTTAGAATGACCTATATTAAGGAACTTGTTGGTGCAATCCTATACCGAGTCAAAACACACTGCATGTCAGATTGTTTTATTATTGACTCAGGATGACTGCAGTCTTCAGTGTAACAGCTGTCCAAAAAGAAAAAAGACCACTAGAGTAGACTAGAACATGCTCAACTGGATTAATAGCTTA
Source organism: Etheostoma spectabile (assembly GCF_008692095.1). Taxonomy (NCBI): domain Eukaryota; kingdom Metazoa; phylum Chordata; class Actinopteri; order Perciformes; family Percidae; genus Etheostoma; species Etheostoma spectabile. The sequence continues at coordinate 16,750,642 of NC_045739.1, read as the reverse complement.
ATCCGTAAGAAGAAGGTGAAGTAGTGAAAATAGTTGGAAAAGTGGAATGGTTTTAATTAGAATGAATTTCATTGAAAAGAATTGGCTTTAAAGTTCAATAATGCCAAAAGATGTAGAACATTGTACAGTATGAATTTATTTTCTAGTCGAAAGTATGAACAAGTAGAAAAGAGAAAGCTGTTAGGAACATTAATTAAATGCAGAAATATAAAACCAATTGTTAGAAAAATCTCATGCATTGCACTGCTAAAAAACAAAGTGGAAATGTAAAACTGTATTTCCTAAATAAGCTAGAGCTGAAATACATTGGTTAAAAAGCTAAACTGTAATACAAATCTCAATTCATATGAAGTTGGGACATTGTTTAAAACGTTAATAAAATCCATTCAAATATAAAAATGTCCAGGGGTCTCATTTATAAACGTGGCGTACGCACAAAACGGGGCTGAAGATGTGCGTACGGATAAATAAAGGTTTTAGAAGTGGTCAACGGATTGTTTGCCTGAGAAGACACACAGAGATTAAACAAGCGTCTCCAGTCTTAAGTATCAGAGTAAACACTGTGACAAAGTAAATGAAGGCGTTGGACTGGAAGACGTCAGACGTCACCTTGGGCTTTAGGAAATTATGAAGAGCACGTTTCCCTACTTTCTGACATTTTATAAACTAAAATAAACATTTATTAAGTTAATCAATTAAAGTTTATTGTTGGCTGCAGGCCCATTTTACTAACAAAAGACTGGAAAAGTTTGAGGAATGCTAAAATAAAATTTTTTGGGAACATTCCACAGGTCAACAGGTTAATTGGAAACATGTAAGTGTCATGGTTGGGTGTAAAAGGAGCATCCCCAGAAGGCTCAGTCATTCACAAGCAAGGATGGGGCGAGCTTCACCACTTGATGAACAACTGCGTGAGCAGCTCACACTGCCATCCAAGCAAAGTCTTTTTCAGGGACTGTCTGCTTATTTCAGGGACGTCCCTGCCAAGCCACATTCTGCACGTGTTAGAACAGCGTGGCTTCATCGTAAAAGAGTGCCGGTACCACTGGCCTGCCTGAAGTCCAGACCTGTCTCCCAGGCAGAGAGAGGGGGAAGACGTTTATCCTCACTTTTTTGCAAATATCTAAAAATGACATGAAATAAAATGACTGTGTTTACAGTATGCTATATACAAAAACTAAAATAAGAGTACACAACCGATTTTTATTTGTCTTTTATTTATTTTTCATGATTGAAATGTATTGTAAGGTCATAATTTGTCATTCATCACATTACATGGCATGATGCACCAGGTCTACTACACCCATTTACAGGAGGAATACACGGAAACATACACAAGGTTTTACAATGGGGAAACAGGAAGTTTAGCTCATTGCACTTACAACAGTGAATGGAACACTTTGTAATCATTTTAGGCTCTCGACCTTTTTCTGTATTTTATTTTCACCCTCTTTTCTTCATTCAGTTGGGTTATTTTAAGATTACTTTTTTTTCACGTTTCCATCATCCGATTTGCTATCTCACCCTCTTTATCTTCATCTCTCAAAAAATCCACCCCGAAAATTACATGGAAGCCAGAATATTTTTCCTTTTTTGTTTTTGATGTCATCTCATTTTACAAACACAACATGTATAGAAAATCTACACAGACCAATATGTTTTTATTATTTTTTTTTATATCCGAATACAACTTTTTAATGAGTTTTAAACAGTCCTCACGAGCCAGCCACATATGTATACAATACAATTTTTGTCATTTATTATTCAAATTAACAACTGTTCATGTTTGTTATGTAGGTTTTGTTGTTTTTATTCACACAAAGCACAGGTTTGGGCAGGGAGGCTTGCATACACTCCAGCTTGTGTCGCTGTGTAGTGTCCAAAGGCCTCTCTCATGCCTGTGTGTGTTGTGGTATGTTAGCATGTTCGAGATTTACATGTTGTACAGAACAACATGTGAACCTTAACGGCATTTACATGTTGTTATTTGTTCAAAGCAGACTCTGGTTCCCATCTGGTATTTACAGTTGAAAAAGATGGCAGCCCGTAAGGTGGGAGGTCACAAGTCGAAGAGGTTGAAAAGGACTAGGGATGGGTGGTCGAGGGTGGGGGGTAGTTTGGGTGGGGGAGATGTCGAGGTCATGCACTTGTAATTGTTTGATGATTCATTACAGGTGAAAGATGAATAAACGCTCCCTGATGGTTTTACGGTGAAAGGTGGACTTTCTTTTTTGTTTCAGCATTCTTTCTCTCTCTTTACAACCTCTCACCTATGAAACATATTCTTTTTATATATTTATATATATATATATATTTGTGTGTTTTAAGATTGTTCTCCGGTCCTGCTATACACAACGACTGTCTGCATGACCAACAGCAAGTGCAATGGTGACAGTTACTACACTACGAACTTTACAAGCACTGTATCCTAGCTTTTTTGGTTAGGAACACACAAACACACGCAGTCCGGGTTTCCCAAAAGCATTCTAAGCTGCATTTAAATACCGTTGCCTCTTTTGAAGTCTGTGGGGCTAAGAATTTGTCATTCCCTTTTTCATGGCTGTATAGTTAGAAAAACACCTCATTCTGATACCAGATCAGTGCAACAAAGGGTCAAAAATCTGAACGTCTGACTGTGTGTAAATGCAAACTTATTGCTAAGACTCTTGACGTCTGATTCAAAGAGTACTCAAGACTTTTGAGATTTGACTTCTTTTAAACACAGATCTGATGGATGTAACCTCTCTTGGCCATGCGTCTGGAAATCTGACCCTTTGTGTTCTATTGCAAACTTATGAAACATAAGAGTTTTGTTCCAAAACATAATTTGAAAGGAATAAATGTGAATTGTAGCTCCTTATATTTAGAAAAAGGTACATTTTTCACTCTTGAAAACAAGTTTCTGTTTTTTTAAGGGGGCTTAAAGAAGCTATTTCCAAGCAGATCTCACAGCAAATTTGTTATCATCTTGATTTGGAACACAACTCTAAGTTTTAACTTTTATATTGTCTACATTTGTGCTTCAAACACCTCTGACATACCAGGCTGTGGCTTAGTGATTTGGCCCACTGGTGATTGGTGTGGTCTGACATTGCTTTCCTGGATATAGACAGACACCATGCAGAGTATAGACGGAGACCACGACTGGCTAGAGGGCAGTAACAGGATGGCTTTCTTCAGTGACCAGTGTTTTAGTATAAAAGCCCTTGCTGCTATGCATAATGAGTCACCTTCAGTGGCTGTTTTCACACAGGAGCAAAACAATTTAACTTTTTGTTTTTGACACAGATCTTGTTATTTGTCTTGATGGCGATTGCTGAATCCCTCTTGTTAACAGCAGTCACGGGAAGATCACATCTGTGTCGTAAAGTGTTAAATAATTGATTGCGCCTGCATAAATGCACCTATTATTTTCTATTGTCTATTGATCATCTCAGTTGTGATGCTGCATTTAGAGTGTGCTTTCCTGAGGAAAAAGTGATTAAGGAACATTTTATTGAACATTTAAATTTTTTTTTTACAAACTTCCAAAAACATATGACATACAATAAAGGAAGTTAGTATTAATTTGGGTAACTTTAAACTCCATCATATTATTTCTTCTACTTTGACACTAATTTTAAGTCACTGATCTGGTGGCAGTGGACCTGGGAGGTGATCTCTCCAGGCTCGGTGCAGTTTGTCAGGGCCATGGCCAGATCCAAACAGAACCAGAATAATCACACAGCTGAATTTAACTCTACGAAGACCCCAAAAAAGTAACATCTATGATGACCTGTAATTTTGTACATAAAATAGAGAACGGGAAACCTGTGGAAGTACGTTAAAAACAACCAATCAATTGACAGCACATTACCAGAAAAGTACATTTTTAACACCCACCAATCGGATTTTCTGTGATAAAACAGGATGATGTGGGGTTTTTTTTTTTAGCCAGACTCAAAAGTATAACTTCAATTAAAAAGATTTGAAACAACTGATTGTTGTGGTTGTGCATAACTCCAGCAATAGATAACATCTGTATAAACATAATTTCTCACTCTGTCTATAGATTTCAAACCTAAATCTCTCTTCTTTCTCCACTCCCGGCCAGCTTTCTATCCCCTCTCACTATGATAAAATAATTCTTACTTAGATAAATCATTTCATAAATGTTTCACGAAAAATATATATATTAACTTCTTTTACACAGTTTCAGTGACTTGAAGTAAAGTGAAGAAGTTGTAAAGGAGTTACCTTTAAACACACACACAAACGCTCTCACACCAGTTAATTCAATTTAGGAATGCCTTGAATAGTACTTCAGTAGCAGCCTACAGCAGTATTTTGAATCAAATATAATATATACATTTTAAATAATTATCAATAATATGCATATAAATATGTGTTTGAACTGGCTTTGTGTTTCACCTAAATATTCTTTAAATACTTCTCTCTCTGCAAAACAACAGGTGCACATTCAGGTGGCCGGGTTTTGGGCCTTTGTCATCTACCAAATAAAATTAAATAAAGAGGAGCTTTTCTTCTTCGCCCCTGAGCAGACAAAAACCATGTTAGGGAATAGTTTGACTTTTTTTATACATGTAGTCTATTTTTACATAAATCTCTAGATAACTTTTCAGTATATTCTGTTAACCCCTGCTTGAACAACAACAACAAAAAAGATGGCCGACAGCAAATGCTTTCATGACAGCTGGGATCTTTCAGCACTTTCTCTAACCGCCCATTTAAATGCATTTTATTGCCTTGTTTTTCTAGGATATACTTATTAGAACAGCAAATTGACTATTTATAGTGTAGCATCTTTTGGGATACTTTGGTTTTTGCTCATGAACATTGTAGGTTTAACTTTATGCAGTTTTCCTAACAGACAATTCTTAATGGTAATTACTGATTGACCATTGACATTTTCTTGCTGAATTATATTTTTATGGCAAATTTCTACTCCATGAAACATTATAAAAACAGTGGGTGGATCTGTGGCAGGACCACTGCTGTTTCCTCACTCATCCTCTCAGCTCTAATTGCCATTTCCCAGCTGTCTTAAACACATCTTTACAGAGAGACCCTTTGGCAGAGACACACAAGTAATTCATAAACCCTTCTTGTTATTGCCTAGCTTACTGGTGACCTATTTTATGCACACAGAAATTCACAGAATGTCCTTATTTCGATATGTGGGATGCCAAAACAAGGCAAACTTGATATTAGAATAAACAAGGTGTAATAAATGATTGTGACTTTTTTTTCCATTACTTGACCCATTCGTGTATTTTCACTTTCCTTTTCCTCCTCATGTTTCTATTTTTCCAAATCTGATTCATTGCATAGAAGGACTGGAGATGAGAGGTTGCCTCTTCTGCTCACCGTATTTGTTGTGGTTGGACTCGTGTTTGTCTTGTTTTCTTTTCTTTTTCCACATTGTATGATGGTCATTAAATACACGCATACCGACCCCCACACACACATACAAACATTAGGAACAGAACAATATAGAGGTGACTTTGAGGTTTTCTGCGCCGGGCGGCATGCGAAGGTTCCCAGCGAGCGTTCACACAGACAATATACAGCAGAAAGTTGGTTGGTTCGTTGGTTTTGCTGAAGGCCTCGCAATGTTTGGCCCGACAGAGTAGGTTTGAGTACCGAACCGCAGATTCCACAATGCACTGCAGGAGCAACAGCAGGGAGAACACTGACCTGAGAAGTTTCCATGACAACTGACAGAGTGTGAGAGAGGTTTTCGGGAGTTGGGTTACAAGTCCGCACGCCACCATGATAGAAAATGAAAAATAAAAAAAGGCAAGTGACTTTGTGACACAACCAAGTGTGTTACTTTTGGTTCCTCAGTCACATGAGAGAAGTTTTTTCCTCCCTTTCTTTTTGACACCATTTTCGAGTGTGCTTTCACGTGTGCTGTGCACATTTGACGGAGTGAAGACACATGCGGATACACACTGATGTGTAAGGAGCTTGGCGGGGCTCCCAATAAACATCCACCTTGGAGGGTCAGAAGAATCACATTGAAACCCGAACCCCCCCAATTGACAATGTCAAGTCCAGTTCTGCCGTGATGTGTGACTGGTCTGCTTTTCAGTGCCTCTCTGCTGCCCTGCAGTGCTTTCAGATCCGACTCCAGCTGGCTCATACAAGCAGCGTATCGCTCCGATCCACCGAGTGGCTGATTGACGACATGATGTCGCGCTGTTGGTTGGAGGAGAAGATCTGGGTGGTACCAAACTCTTGTTTATAGTTGAGCTCCTGCTCTCTGATGTATTAATACTCTCACTAGTGCTCTTTACTTTCTTACCTCTAACTCTATTGCTTTTAATAAGTATAAATAATAAATAAGAGTCAAACAATTGACAGAGGGCATGATGAAGGTAACAAAACATTCCAAAACATAAATAAATAAAAAATTATATTACAAACAATTATCAAAACAAAGGTAATTTAAAAAAATATAAATTAATCTCACTGTGGCCAGTGTTCCAGCTGATATTACTACATAAAAAAGGGTGTGATTTAACTGTGTTTACTGGGTGCATTAAAAAGATGCCAGTTTCACTTTAAATTAAAATATTTAAGAATGATTAAGGCAAAATTGGTAACCTGCAACATAAAAACCAGGCAATAAAACAAAACTAAAATCATAAAAAAAATGAAGAGAACACAAGAAATGATAATCATCAACAACAACATGAGACATATCCGAGAGCCAAATGTTGTGGAGCAGTTGGAGAAACCCCATCACCACAAGCACTGCAGGTAAATGTTGTCTTAATGGCTTTGCAAGGGCTGAAAAACAACCCGACCACATACGGCTTCACTCCAAATACCAATCATCGTTTCTTTTTAACTTAAAAAAAGGCTCCTCCTATCCCCGTGGCCCGATTCCTGTGAGTTGCTCCGGAAATCTCTCTCCCTTGTTATTGTTTACGTCGTCTAGCTAAGATGTGTTTCCCAGTGTCTTTATGGCCTCTGTTAAGTAATGATGAACAGTGTAAGGTCTTGGATATAAAGTTCCATGCATTCCAAATTCCTACTTTTTTTTTTTTTTTTTAAATCCACTACACTTCTTTAAAGACATGGCAAGTTGAGGATCGTTGGACGGGGATTAGAAATAAATAAGAATCAACATTCAAGAAACGCAGAGAGGTGAGGAAGAAAGGGAGCAAAAGGTTTCAATAGTTCCAATCTGGAATGTAGATAGAAACAAAACGTGGAAAGAAACGCCAGCCGAGACACTGGTTCTCTGTGTGTCAGCTATGTCGTTAGCATTGCCTTTTTCATTCAACATGACATTTCCATTTATTTCCTTCCTGACAGGTGATTAAAAAGAGGTCTTTAGTACCAGAAAAACCTGCAAGACTTCAGCAAGTTTTATAAGTTTATTTTCCCCACTCTTGTTTTACTTAGAGAAGAGATAGAAAAGAGGAGAGAGGCTGGTTTGTTGCTGTTGTTCCTAGTTTGAGTACATGACTGTGAAACCAAGGATCCTAGCATACCACCATGCCTGTGGTAAAGCTACCATGTCCTGTAAAATGCTGAAGTCATCAGCATATAGAAGTAGAATTGCACCTTCCTTATATTTCATTCCATTGAAGCTGTAGTGTAAAATCCACATGGAGGGCTGAGATGGTACATGGCCTCCATTGGTTCTACTTGTCCTCAACGGCTGTGTAGTTCTCCAGTGATGTAAATAGGCTCCCTCTACTGGCCTCGAGGAAGAGCAGAAAAAACAAAACAAAACTTCTTGAATTTTGCTGTCATGTTTGGCTGCTAATTGCTTTTTTGTAGTGAAGGAGCGGAGATGTGTCTAACTGCTACAGGTTGGTTCTTGGACTCGGTGGTAGTTTGGTGGAGACCAATTCTTTGGCTAGGGACACTGGATAGAGGGTAGTCCTTCTAAACACGGGTGTTGGCTTGGCATGATCTGTAAAAAAACAAAAAAAGATAATTTAGTCAAAACTACTTAACACAACCGTTTTGATGCGCCCTCTGTATAACACTGTTTAGTACACAACAACTGCTGTTCTTCAAAATATTTTTAGAATAATTGCAGTATAAAAAAATTGTAGCACAGGAGCTCAATAAATAAACAATATCTGGGTGCACTGACCATTAAAGTTTATAATGCATCTGGCCAACACTAGTCTCGCATTGCCAGACCTTCCGCCACAGTTTCACGGATAGGATTAAACGTGCTTTGGTTCATTGAACCAATCACAATCGTCTTGGGCGGTGCTAAGCGCCGAACGGATAACAGTGCCTCTGCAAAAGAGCCACGGGAAGGAACTTGTTTTGGTGGAACATGCGTACCTTCAAAGGTTGTTTTAGTCATACAAGAAACAGATTCAATAGATAGTCTAGCTAGCTGTCTGGATTTACCCTGCAGAAACCCCGCGGAAGGTGACGGCCATCCGGCCAGAAATCTGCCAGACATCTGGCAGAACCTCTGGCGGCAATGAAACAATTCCTTAAAAGAAACGTTGTTGATGTAGACTAGGCCCACACAGCACTGCAAGGCTGAATTTGCCAGGTTGTCTTGTGTGGCTGCTTGTAAGTTATGAAGTCAAAGACTTGTAGTTCGGGGTCCTTTTTTCTGAATGGGAAAAACACACTGGGAGCCTCTCTACCCAAATGAAGGTAAATACTGTAAGGAGTAAAACTGTAAAAAATAAAGTTGGCCACTAGATGGTGGATAAGCCTGGGAAATTCACCGCTCATCTACAGTATACTGTACATGATGTCTCTCAGTCTCAGTCATCCAGCTTGTGACATTGTCATTGTCATCATTAAGTCAAATGCAACTGGACATGCTCCCCGAATGTTTTTATGTATTTACATATGTAAATCACGTTTTGGCAAAACAAAACCATGCCTTCTCTTGAGTTTTCACACAAAGTCAATTTTCTTTCCCAATTTATCATGTAGACCTGACAAAGATCCTAGTTGAATCAACATTTTTCTGTTCAATTAAATCATCAATGTCACTGATTTGTGTTTAGGAAACACAAATTACAATTATATCTGTATGTCATGCATCTTTGTTCTATATGTGACCATCCAGTCAGTGTATTTCATTTATCCATTACAGGAAGGTTCAATCCTCAGATCTTCCTACATCTCACTACAAGGATCAGTAATAGTAAAAAGTGTTTTTTTAGTCAAGCAAATAGTGTGAAAATCCTGTGGCAACAAAAAGGTTAAGAAAATTGACTCAAAATTAGTGTTTTTTTAGTAAGTATTCCCAGCATGAACCAGCTGTACTAGGCAGCAGTGCATATACTATGTGCAGTAAGGGTAAGCAGCCCCATAAACATAAAGTCAGGATAAAAATGTGCATGTGTATAGTTTGCTACCTTTGCTACCTGAAAGGACAAGAAGAGTTAAGTCACTTGCATAATCTGGCACTTCAAATTTGACAGCCAAGATGTAGAGGCCTTTCATTGTGCAAACTAGAAGTGTTTTAGTGTTTTTTTGTCTTTGTATTGGTCAAATAGAACTCATTCTGCAAACTGGGAACAGCACACTCTTTTTTTGTTCTTGTGTTTGGTCATACACCTACAACCTGCTTCAGGCTAACAGGGCAACAAAGAGTGGAAGAGCACCTCAGTGTATATATAGACACTGCAGTAATTAGGCCCAATACACAACACCTGTGTACCCCAGACACTAGCATCACCTGTGTCCTGTAAATTACATTTAAATACAAATAGGCTGCCTGCTGATTTAGGTTCAGCATCCATTGCCCATGCAGGAATGACTTTAAATAGTTTCCATCGCCTAAATCTGTACAACTGGCTGGTACACACATTTATTTAGTCATTTTTGTGTGTAACTAACATTTGTAAATAATCATAAAATACACACTATTTGTTCATTCTTTGCCAAATTATGTATCAGAACTTTAAATCTTTGGGAGTCTATTCATATTTACAGGTTGTCTTCACCACCTTCATGAACTCTTGTTTCCTAGTAGGTCCAGTATGTTTCCTAAATGAATACACTGTATTCATAGTTTTTAGAATCACTGCCTTCTGGTTTTCTCTCCTACTGTGCCTGACCAATACTAACTGCTCCAAACATGCTGTATATTATATGTGCCCAGAACTAGCCTTAATCTGTCCAAGGGAACACAAAGGGCTGGTATGCAACAAGCAGCTCGCTGACTCAGAGAGAGATGGAGGGAGGGGGAAAAACAGTGGCCAAAAGGATGCACAGTATGGACACATACGTTTATGTACTGGGATTTAGTTTATTTATTTATTTATTTTTAAAGCTACAGCATAATGCGTGGGGGGACGAAAGTAGAAATGGCGGACATGCAGAGAGAGAGAGAGCAAATGAGAAAGTGAAATCCTACAGAGAGAGGAGAGAGAGGACGGACAGCAGGAAAGTGAGAAAGTGATCGCAAAAGACGAAGAGAAAAAAGAAGTGATGTATGACAGCAGTGGTAGAGTGTGGGAAGAGAGAGAGTCACATGAGGCACTGAGTCAGCACATGGCTGCACAACACACAGAAACACGCAGAGTACAGGCTCAGTACATTATCTTTTATGGCACATATGAAACACTGTGCATGCTCTGAAATCCAGCAGCAACATCAATGCTTGCTGATCTCCCCACTGTGCATCAAAAGCTTCAAAACCCACTGCACCAAGGCTAAGACTTCCAATGGAAAAAAACAATAGATTTTCCTATTGCTGATTCTATTTATACTCAACTCACAAAACCACATCTACACCCTGTATCAGAGCCACATGCCATGACATGAGCTGGCGTTCCCTCAAACCTGCCTTCTAAACATTACAATCATAGATGACTAATTTGCAATTTGTTTTGAATTAGCTAACAAAGGTTCATGTTGAACATATCTGCAAAACATTCCCTGTCAACTTATTTTATTTACTGCCCTAGAAGTCTGCGCTTGGCAAATAATGCATGATTACCACTTGATGACTAAGCTAACTAATGTTGTAGCAACCGTGACTTAAATAGTTGACTGTACTCTCACAAGGACATCACAACATTTTTCATTTACAAAAGATGAATATGTGATACATCAAACCTCTACTTCTGCAGACTAATCTCATGAAATGGCGCATGTATGACACACCAATTTTTATGCCATCATTGGCGTGTTATCAAGATGCGTACTCGCTTTTTAGCGTGTTTATCAATGCTGTTTGGCCTCCATTGACTTACATGACCTTGCGATTACGTGTGAATTTACACCATAGCGAGTAGTATGAAAAGGCGCAAAGCCGCGTGTGGAGTTTTGTTGAAGCCAACCCCGTTCTTTTATTCCTAAACTCAACCATTACTTTCTTCTTTTACTAAACCATGTTTTTCTTTTTCTAAACCCAACCGTGGCTTTCTTGTTGCGATAACACAGCAAGACGACGACAACACACCAAGTGGCTTGTATGTTTACGCCCGCTGTATAAAGCGTAGACATACACACGGATAGCTTAAAATGCGTACAGATGACATGCCATTTGGCTTAAGAATTTTAGTATGTATGTGTATGTCATCATGATACCACGTTACCATGTTGACTTCTGAACCTTTATGCAACAAATGCTGTATTTGTAAATTGGCATAACCTATTAAGGAGGAGTTTTTTTCTTTATAATTTCAGTGTTTTTGTTTATAGAATTTTGTGTCACTGGTTTATATTTAGGTTTTGAGGTAGTGTTAACGAAGTGTTTGTCACAATAATTCTGACTTCTGTGATGTTGTTATCAATGTTAAAATAAATAAACCTTTAAATATACCTCAAATGTGTTTAGGCACCAACGTGCAATGCCGTCACAATCTGCAAGAAAAGGAAACAAATCAGGCGGTCTGAGAGACATCTCAGTTTGTTAAGCTCAGTGTCTCACATTGAATGATGGTTGAAAACACTGATGCCAGTTTAGTTTAATTTCTGAGCAGCGTTTTACAGTACGTTGATTCTTTGGTTCATTGAAACAGCTACAAGCCTGATTCTGATCCTCTTTGTTTGATGTTACAATTTACTCTAATAGGTTAAAGTCAGACAGCATGGCATGCACTTGGAAAAAAAGAAGGACTTCTGTGGATTTATTTCTGGCCGAGCTGACTGTAGGCTTATACTCACACAACCCAAAAGCCAGTGATTTTCCGGAGAAGGCCACAATACAACAGCTGCAAAAACACAGAGGCAGCGACAAAACTGGCTTCAGTCTGATCTGGAGGAACAGGCAGCACAGGCAGCTTGTCTCCACATGACAAAAATTAAGATATCAAGATGGATGATTACAGATGTACAAATTCCCTGAAGACAAAGTGATACGTAAATTCAAACGATTTGTTTCATAAGGGTGAGATTAATATTGCTGTTTATTTTAAAGGTGCTTTGTGACGTTTGTGACGTGTGTTGGTGTTTGTTCAAAGATTGTATGTCTAAATTCTTCATTTAAAAGCATTCATTTTTCACATCCTCTAAGATCATTTGATCCGGATGACACAAAACCTACAAACACATAGATTGTGGGTTTCAGGGGAGAGCTTTAGTGCCCAATAATGCTAAATTATATTTTAATGGCTTATTCGTCAGCCTTGAAAATTAATAATTTGTCAGTGCTAGCTAACTTTCCAGTTTTGCAGCCGATCACTAGCTAACACTTTCACACAGCATTACAAAGTATCAAAGAGTAATTTTTTTAAAATGTCTATTTTCTTTGAACATTTCCGACTTTTAGATGCCTCCTAGTGGTTGAATGACACTGGGGCATTCAGCAATACAAATGGGAAATGGGAAATAAAAATTTTATTCTTACAGTTAAACCCACACTACAAAGTAAATGTTTAGAATTGTACACAAAACAAATTAGCAAACAGTGTGGTTTAAAAAATACCTCAATAAGTTAGGCGAAGTTCAAAGTAAGCTACTGTCTGGCCTGCCAGAGAGAACTTCATATTCTCTCTGCCAGTGTGTGCTCAGGCCTGAGACATGAAGTATCCAGAGGATTCCAGTCCTTGTTGGCTGCAAGAGGAAGCATCAGCATTTCAGACAAGGTTTTTTTCTTAATCGAAACATCCACCTTCTGATTCATTGTTGGACAATATTGGACCAGACATAAACTCCACTGTTTCTCAACGCGCCCACAGGATATGTCGTGGCTTTGCAATGCAAACTATAGCTCTGTGAACATTAAAATATCTGTGCAGTTGTTTTTGGGATGCTGTCCATGTTTTTGTCTTACACTTTTACGCTCTCACTGTGTGTTTTTACTTCATCAAAGTTAACATGTCTTGTTTAGCAATTGGTAAGCACCATGCTAACAAAGCTAGCTAGCGCTATCATTAGCTGATAACTTAGGGCAAGTTAGCAGATTTTCTTTGTACTGCTGTACATGCAGATGAATGGCGCCAGTCCCCGGAAGTCCACGTTTACCCACTGGAAAGACTCCGCCAGATGACTCACTTCAGCCGAAAATTGTATCTTTCCCTCTTTAGCATTTAGATAACCAGAACGTTTTTGGTCTCTTCAAGGTTATGCGTTATGTCTTCATTTCAGAGTTGTGGTAAAGTTGTAATTATAACATGGAAATTGAAACATTAGTTTTCCTGAAAGCTCATCTCTGAACGTAACATCTCACTTGAAGGGCAATGATACAGTAGTGCCGGAAAAGCAAGCAAACGTGGATGCCTTATATCAGCTTAAGCCTGTTGTTTAAGGTAATTAAACCAAAATTGAATGGATATAGGGATACATTTTCAACTAGCAATGACCAAGTCCCATATGACATAAACATGCTATTGAACCAGGTTTAGGTCAAAGGCGAAAAGGTTTCTGCAACCAAACATGGAAATCAACCACTGCAGCAGCTGGTTTTAATAATCTGCTCTCCTGGTTGATGGTGAGGTAATTAGTGAAAACAGCTGGTGAATTAAAAGCTGCAGACTGTTGACTCGCCACAGGTCCTGGCCTGAAATTGTGGTAGAAGATACAATTACCTACTAAGACTCTTAGTGTTTACAGGTGAAATGCAGGGGTAGAAGTAACAAAATGAAACTAAAAAACTGTCACAAAGTAGTTAAAACATCTGTAATTTTACTTATACTTAAGTACTTTTTTCACAAGTATCGTACCTTCGCAGTCACATCCGTTACAGAGTAAAAACAAAAGTCACATGAGATAAATCAGCAGCTGCAGCAGAGAACAAGCTGCAGGTCTGTCTGAACTATCTGTACTCAACTGACACAGATACATGTAAACGTTTATGTTCATTGCCCAAGAGTTAGCCGCCAACACTTGGAAGGGTGCAGAATGACGGTTGCGCACGGGTGGGGCCTAGTATTTAGTGAGCAGTACACATGCATAACAATGCATGGCCCTCCCCACTCCTTTAAAAAATGTAAGGCATTAACGTTTACTTAGCGTACATTTAATAGACCTAATTTTTACTATTTATTTAAGTAAATTTGTACGCAAGTAATTTTACTTGAGTAAAATTGCATTTACTTTTACAATAGTAGTATAAAGTACAGTGTTCTAGTAATCTTTCCACCTTTGGTTAAATAACAATTTAAGTACTCACCAGTATGCTCAGCTCTCCTCTCTGTTCCCCTCTCTCTCTACTTCCTCTCTTTTTTAGTAAAACAAAAGCAGGGGGAATTTCACAGGTTTTTCTGGTACGGGGCCTTGTGACTTTGTCATTTGACATTTACATAGTCCTGCAAATACATAGAGACATGCAGTCAGTTTATTGCTTTTTAATTTAATGTTAAAAAAAAACAAAATTAAAGCAGCATTGTTTATGGACCTCAAAAACACAGCAGATAGGTTATTTTCATACTCAGGATAGGATTCCCCATTTAAAGAAGTCTCCCGTTACTTGAAAATGGTCTTTAAAAATGTGTTAATAAGCAAAATGTACAATAAACTGGAAATTGTTCACATCCCTTAATGTGGTCCATGTAAATAACATGATACAACATGGGCATTTTCAAAGCATAGACCCAATTATAAAATATATCTGAAATGTGCCGGGAGGCAAGGCTTGTCCGTTGCTGTCTTATTTTGAAAAAAACTCAAAACTTGAGAATTATTTTTGGTTTCTTGATTCCAGTTAGAAGTCCAGTCTCAAGTAAATCAAATTTCAAAGCAGTCAAGTCCACAGCTCTGGTAGTGGTAGTGTGTACAGAAATGTGTACTTGACTTAATGCCCTTACGTCACATCTATGTGTATTTAGCTGTGATAACCTGCTGTGTAAACACTCCTTCTGCGTGATGAAGACATTGCGTCATAGCAGCAATATGTTGTCATTGTCAATGTAAAATTTTCACCCTGCTCATTCAGAGCA
Source organism: Etheostoma spectabile (assembly GCF_008692095.1). NCBI lineage: Eukaryota > Metazoa > Chordata > Actinopteri > Perciformes > Percidae > Etheostoma > Etheostoma spectabile. Next base: position 16,735,307 of record NC_045739.1, on the reverse strand, counting down.
GAGCAGCTAGAGGACCACAAACAAGAAACCCAGACAGAGAAGAAAACACTCATAACACAAACACTCATAGACACACACAATTAGACATTGACACACTGCTTTTAGGAACACACTGCCTGTTCTGCGTAAAGCACTTTAAGCCACCCACTCTCTGCTGCCTACAAGAGTCAAAACACAAGCCGTAGCTATCTGTAAAAATCCCAGTAGACTTTGAACCAGCTGCATTTCAGAGATCTATTTTAATACCTAATATTGCGATGCACTTGGTCACTGAAGAAAAAATAAATGTTTTCAGCTCCTTGTACATGAATTATTGACCAAAATACTGTGGCTGTCTGATGATTACCCTGTATCTTTTGATACTTTTCATATGTACAGTCATGCTGTTGGCTAGATTTTATAAACTGAATTATGACTTCTATGTTAAGGGAGTTCTACATAAAAGATCTACAAGGAATTTACAAATAATGAACACAAGCTTCAACTCAGGGAAAAACAAGACAATAAATTAAATAGAGTTACAGTATATGACAAACTGCTGCTTTCACACTGCTTGAGGTAAGCTGATTTGAATGAAAGAACCTCAGCTACAAGCTTTCCCATAAAATAAAAGCCCAAGTAGATAATAAATCACTTTATAGTTTCCTAGTAGGTCTGCAAAATTATTTGCGGTTGTATCAAAATTGCAATAAGGACTAGTGCAATATCCAAATTGCAGGTGGGCGCAATATTTGTTAATGGGAAAATGTGTGTCAAACCATTCTCAACTAAGTATTGTGTTGCTGCAGAGATCTCCTAGCCTACAAATCCTATCCTACAGACTAAAGAAAAAATCTTGGTTTGGATTCAGTATTGTGACTCATATCGCAATTGCAATATCAGTCAAAATAATTGCAATTCAATATTTTCCTCATATCGTACAGCCCTATTTCCAAGTGTGTTTTCAGTGCTGCTTCTTTTATGAATAAGTTGTCTTGTCTTTGATACATAGAACTCCTTGGGATACGGATTCCTTATGTCTTTTTGCCTTGCAGTTTTCCTTGGATTAGGGACGCACCTAAATGGTCCTGCTCAGCCTCCTGCTACGCCTAACTACGCCCTAAACTGCTACAACTACTATTTCTAGTCATTCCATTATCTTCAAATAATCCACAATCATGCCCAAAAAACCCTCCATCTCTGGATTAAATTACTACAGGCCTGTCGCCCTGACATCTGTAGTCAT
>NC_045739.1:16732731-16734072 GCF_008692095.1 Etheostoma spectabile | reverse complement strand
GAAAGACTGGTGTTGGCCCACCTGAAGGACATCAAAGTCCCCCCTGCAGTTTGCCTACAGGGCTAACAGGTCTGTGGATGATGCAGTCAACTTGGGACTGAATTACATCCTGCAACACATCGACTCTCCAGGGGCACATACAAGGATCCTCTTCTTGGACTTCAACTCGGCGTTCAACATCATCATCCCGGACATTCTCTGCACCAAACTCACCCAGCTCACTGTGCCAGCCTCCACCTGTCAGTGGATCACAAACTACCTGACTGACAGGAGTCAGCAGGTGAGGCTGAGGAACATCACATCCAGCACACAGACTATTAGCACTGGCGCCCCCCAGGGTTGTGTGCTCTCCCCACTGCTCTTCTCCCTCTACACCAATGTCACGTCCATGGTCAAGGCCGGGCTGAACTGGGCTGTTTTGCACAGTGCAGTCAGTCTGTCTCACATTTCACATACATACGCACACACACTCATAGTCAAGGCCGGACTGAACTGAGCTGTTTTTCAACAACCCACACAGTTTGTGTCTCCCACGCACTCACATCCACAGACACCATACACCAATTATTCCTTCATGTATGTGGTCTTGTGCATTATATTATGTCTTGTATTATCCTGCTGTCTGCATATATCCTTTTCAGAGTGCATGTGGCGGCGCTTTCACTAGCTGCGGCTCGGAGGCTCTCTAAACTCTCTAAACTGTATTTCGTTGCATTGTACCTGTACATGTGTGATGACAATAAAGTTGAATCTAATCTAATCTAATCAATGACTGCCCCTCGGGAAACCCATCTGACGATACAATGGTCATCAGCCTCATCATCAGGGATGGTGATAAGTCGGCCTACAGATGGGAGGTTGATCAGCTGGCTCTCTGGTGCTGTCAAAACAACCTTGAGCTTAACACGCTCAAAACCGTGGAGAAGCCCACCCACTTTTCCCCGGTTCTGGCTTCACAGTGCCAGGTTCAATTCCTGTGCAATAACCCAGCAACACTGTCTCTAATCAGTCTGTTTACTGGTTCCACTTATTATTTATTCATCCAACTCATTCTCTATTTCAGAGTTGTTCATACTGTTCACATTGCAATATAATACTTATATAATGTAATAACAAAATACTATTTATTCCAGCACCCTTTGTACTATGCTCCATAATTAAAATAATAACTAGAATTATAATGTACTCCCTCATACTTTGCACTCTTCATTGTACTACTGTCTCAACCTGTCTATAGTGTTTCTGTTTATAGTGTGTATATATTGTTTGTTTTGTTGTATGTTTTGTATGTGTAAGCGCATTGTGAGCAGTGATAATGATCCAAAGCAAAATTCCTCGTAT
>NC_045739.1:16720415-16732721 GCF_008692095.1 Etheostoma spectabile | reverse complement strand
ACCTGGCAAATAAAGCTGATTCTGATTTATTGTTACTATAATTTCCACATTCACCATACCCCAACTGGCACTGGCAGAGCCTGGGTCTGTCCGAGGTTTCTGCCTTGAAGGATGGTTTTCCTCGCCACAATTGCACTACATGCTTTCTCTTGGGAGAATTATTAGAACTGTTGAGTCTTTGTAAATTATAGTGTGGTCTAGTGGTATAGTTGCATCTGTTAAGTGTCCTGAGATAACTCTTGCTATGATTTGATACTATAAATAAAATTGAATTGAATAGGAGACAGGAACAAAGGTAAATATGTACCTTAATCTTAGCAGCTCAGAATAAAGAGGTGAACTTCTTGCCAAAACCGGTGATAGCTGGAGAAAAGTGGACAAAAAGAAAGAGGTTAAGAACAAAGCTTCTTAGTAGTAAAACTCACATCTCATGATTGGTAAAATTATGTTTGGATTCTTAATGTACAAGTTAATGATGGGCAGTACATTGCAGGATGAAGGCATGTCATTTTTTTTTTTGATTGTTGTGCAACTTGATAGCACTCTAATGAGTAACTATTAAGACAAGGGCTTTGTAATGTCATGGTTATTACATGGATGTGGCAGTCATTTTGTGTCTCTTTGTAGTTGTTTAGTGTCTTTTTGTAGTCACCTTTTATCTCTGTAGTCATTTTGTGTCTCTTTCTAGTGACATTTTATCTCTTTGTAGTCACTTTGTCTCTCTTTTGTCATTTTGTGTCTCTTTGTAGTCGCTTTTTGTCTTTCTCTGTACTTTTTTGTGTCTTTCTGTAGTTGCTTTTGTCTCTCTGTGGTAGTTTTGTGTCTCCTTGTAGTTTTGCTTGTCTCTTGATGTCATATGGGATCTCTATAGTCCTTTGCATCTCTGTGTTTCATTGACTTTCCAAATAATAACGCATACAGTCACCAGGTGCCTGTTAAACCCTTGGGCCCCTGTGCCCACTAGGCCAGTTCAGTGATGCATCCATGGGTTGTTATTTAGGGCAAGTAATTAAGTAAAGTAACTATCTAGTTTGGAAAGTGCCTTTCTCCAAAAAGTATGAGATTATTAACATGGTGATGATCAATAGTAATAGTCATGTTTTCAACATGATTGATGTATTTCCTTATATCATGGCCCGATTACTTTTAATCACACTTAAAGTGTGCTGTAATTAAGTGATTTGTTTGATGTACCTTCTCCCAGTTTTCCAGCCTGCTCAGCAGCAGATCCAGGGAGGATCTTGGACAGCATGCCTTCTCCCTCCATGCCAGGCTGACCTGCTGCTGCACTGCCAATACCTCCCGGCCTAGGAACTGCCTTGGAGCCTGCACAGAAAAACAGAGAGATGAAGAGTTGACTACAGGACAAAAATGACTAAAATGTATGCAGAGGACAAGTAGATCAGTATCTGTGCAGGTCTAAAATTATGGGGTGTCTGTTTTTGCTTATTTTATTTTTTTTCTATGATGACATCTTTAGTGTCAAGTGCTTTTCATAAAAAACAAAAAAGATGTCTCACCCTTCAGTTGTATTAGTTAACCTTGTTGACTCTTTCCTGCCCCGCCAGTTTACTGATTCAGCCACTTGCCCCCAGCCTGTACCTCTCTAACTGATTAGGTCTCCTCTGTATAGAGTTACATGGGCTTCATGTGTTTAGTTGGCAGATTGTCTATATAGATCTGCTGCTGTAGCCTTCAGTCATAACTTGGGACCTCCTCCTTGTTTGCTGTCCATCTAATTAACTTACTTACTATTACTATTACTATTACTTATAAACCCATGCAAAAAGATTGCACTGTACACAGGAATCATCAAGACTGCACAGTGATATCAAAACATTGCAGCAGACATTTAGCAAGTAACAATAAGCCACATTTTATTTTTTTTAGTGCCCATGAAGACGAACCTTCAACAACACACCCAATAAGGGTTTGAGAAGAGAAACTACAGTATGGTTAAAGTAAGGTAAACTAACCAAAAACACATGCCTAAAGGAATAGTTCAGGTTTTTAATGAATGGCGTTAAGTAGAGCAGTGCAAAAAGACTTTGACACATGTGTGCGCATGCATGCACATGAATTCACAACAAGTTAATTTACGGGAAACACTTTGTTTAGCAATAGAATAGTTGTGTTTGGATTTCCATGAGCCCACTAATGGACACAAGACAGATAGCTAATGCTGCAAAGGAATTTTAAAAAAGATTAACAGACGTTTAATAACCTTTTTTGCTGTCTTTTGTTCAGACTCCGTCGAAGTCTGTATGTACTAATATGCTTTAATTTGTCATTCCATAGAAGACCTTTTCTGGGACCATAGAGAACCTAGGGAGATGAGTATGAAATTGATATTGTTCTTGGATAAACTATTCCTTTAAGGTATTTTCAATAAAATGCAGCAATCTTTTATTGTTCAACAATGCTCAAAAATAGGGTAATCAGAATATTCAGATGAATCCAGCAAATATTCATACATAAGTAGTTGTTTATTAGTAATTTTGTTTGCTTTTTGCATCAATTTTCAGAATTGTTGCCTATTATCTGTTAATCAAAACTGTTTGTGAGCCCATGTTGGACTTACCAACCACACTGCATAAAAGACAAATGTCTTCCTGCATCCGCATGGGATTTGGGTATTTGATATGAAAGTATAGGAACTTGCTACCTATCCAACTGTTAACACCAAATCAACTAACTGACCAACTCACTACGTTGTGATTTGATACACTCAGGCTGATCTGCTGCCATGAAGTAAAACCCCTCCTGTGTGTTTTCCACTGTGGGATTATCTGCAGATTAATCTCAGATAAGATGAGACAGCACACACCGGTTACATAATACAAGGTCTATGGGCAGCAGCTGGCAGACGTGAGAGAGATGTGAGTCTCTGTGTGATGATTATACTGTACCTATGCCTGTAAGTGGGGGCTGTGCGGCTTTTGTGGCCATGACAGGCGCTGCCTTTGCTCCAATAGCTGTTACAGGAGGCGTGTCGATTTTAGCCTGCAGAGACCAAGAGAGGGAGAGAGATGTGATAAGACAAAACATCAGGAGTCCACGGAAGGATAGCACAGAGTTCATCACAGAGCTTTAGTAACACAAACATCTCAGTAGGACTATACCTTTTCCACAGTAAAACTGCACATGAAGACAGTGGGTGAGAAATAGCTCTTAGATATTCACAATACAGAAGACACAAATTGTGTTGTGTTGTGACATGTTACTGACTGACACGAATGATGACACACTGACTGACTGAATGAATGATGAGTTTCATCATCAACATCATTAACACAGTCAACTGTCAGTTATCTACTTTTGCTTGGGGGTCCATTCAGAATTTATGACTGAAAAAATCACATTTGCTTTGTTTCTAGTCCAGGCAAATAATAATATATAATTAGAATATATTAACTTTTGGAAAACATCTCCTAACAGGGGAGACATATTTCATCCTTGTAATAATAATGTTTTATTGTTAAAAAAGGGCCGTTAGACACACATACACACAATACACACATGACATGGGACACCAATCACTGATCATACAAAACGATTGATGTACAGCTGCCTTGCAGAAAATCAGAGGAAAGCTGAAAAAACGTTGATTGTAAATGTAAGCTCAAAACATATTAACCAACATTTCCCTCTGGCCTTTGCTGATAGATTTTCTGTTGTTAGTAATATTTATTTTTTATCTGTCCCTAAATTAACATAATATTTCTCATTGTATTGTTTTACGTTTTTTAACCTCTTTTACTTAACTTTTATTCCACTTATCTTCATACTGACAATTTGAATATATTAATTACATGTTTTGAGAATTTTTAATCAAGGGCATAACTTTGGGTTCAACATCGGAGGGGTTGAGATCTCCACTTTTGAGCAAAACACTTCATTTTCTGCATTGTAGTGAATTTTTCCACAACAATTTGTGCATTTTCTGCCTCAATGTATGGTGCAAATGTGTTTATTTATGTAAAGGAAATGATATAAGATTTTTTTTGGGGGGGGGGTCTCACTAGCCAGTTTTGATCACTGGGAGGGGTTAACCCCCATCCCCCCACCCCTTATGTAAATTACGACAATTATTTAATCATAAACTTTGTTTGCCTCCATTGTTGCAATGCTGTACAAATCACGACAACTGAGCAGACTCTATCCTTTGATAAAGACCATGAGATGCAGTTAAAGGCCCACATTTGCCTGCATCATAGCCCCACCTCATCTCTATGTCTGAGTGGACTGGTTTGGACATTTTGATATTTGCTGACTCACTGAGAGAAGTTAGAAAGCTTTTGTGTCGCTGTGTTTCTTTCCAGCTTTGCCCTCATTTAAGGACTAAACTACAGTGGCTGCTGCTGCACCAACAACAACAGCAACAGAGAATAGCTTCAGGAAACACGCAAACCAGACCTTTTCTGTTAGCCATCACTATAACAGTTGGTACTATCTGAACAGGAAATATGGCCCTGTTTTGATTTCTCTCATTTTATGGTCTTACTTTGTGTCCTGTTTTCTGTCAAGCTCTTTGTTTCACTTTGGTTTTAAAAACACTCCATAAAAACACTTGACTTGACAGACACTGGACTGATGAATAAACATGACATAATACTATCTAGTTCTTTCCCCACTGACTCCAGTTCAGCTGCAGTACTGTAGAGGTGGTGCATTATAATGCACCATGCAGTATACAGCATTTTATTATTTACAGCAACTCAATCAATGATTTAATTACACAATGGACTGAACATCAGAGTGTAAGTGTATGAGTTTGCAGACTGACTGACAAACTGACTACTATTTACTGTTTATGGCTTCCTGTCGGAGCTATTCCACAGCGGAGCATTCAGAATAATTTCCAAGACAAATTCCTGCATAATTTGATTTCAGACCATGTTACATGTTACTTCATTTCTTCACTTCACTTCCGCTGATAGTACAACAATGCAGCATTATGACAATCAAACACCTTTCAGCAGTGAAAACCTATTGTGTATAATTTTGAGACATGCTGACAGTTCAACTTCATTAGCAACACATTTATGTATTTACTAGAAACAATGAATTCAGGAAAACAATCAAACTATTTGAATCGTCATGTTAAACGTCATAATCACATTTCTAGACTCCAATACCAAATAGATTTGCATGGATTTATCATTATGGAGTAAATGCAGGGTGCAATATATTTTTGCAAGGAGACATTTTGAGTGCCAATTTGTTGAGCGTCTAGCAGACATTGAATGAGCAACATTCAGTTATCAGCTGCCTCTGTGTTAATCACAGTGTTAGATAAGGTCTGCCAACAGAGGCTCAGCAGAATTTAAATAAACCATCTGAACTGGGAGGAGATGGACCAGCTCTTATCTTTTGGAGCATGGAGGGACACAGGGGGATAAAGGGAAAGCAAGGGCTGTGGGTGAAGACTGGCTGAAAAATAAGAAAAGGTGAAAGGAACAGCTGGGGCAAAGAAAATAGATGACTGGGAGGAAGTGTAGGATGGAGGTTGGAGGGACAACTGACGGATTGAAAGGTCCACTAGGATGAACTAGCTAGCAAGCAACTAGGTGTTAGAACTTGTTGTTTTGGACCCCAGGAAGACTTGCTGGTTGTCTAGGCCTCAGCTAATGGGGATCCTTATAATAAATACAAATATAAAATACTTGATAAATTATTAGGAGCAAAATGGACAGCAATAGAAAGATAACAATTTCCTGATCAAAATAGTTTGTTACATGAAGATGACAAAATATTAAAGATAGTTTTGTCAATCATGAAACACATCTTTTGTGACTTTAGGAAACAAGTGTGTGTGTGTGTGTGTGTATGTGTGTGTGTGTGTGTGTGTGTGTGTGTGTGTGTGTGTGAAATGCCACTGAACAGCATTTTAATGGTTCAGTAAGTGTTATTAGTATTTTTTCAAACAGAAAACTACATCTTTTATATCATTATCATACCATCTTGCAAGTGTTGTTAACATTTTCTAGTAGTACTCCTAATCTTCCTTCGCTTTACTCACCATGGTGGGTGCTGTGTTTCCTGCGGGACCTGTTTGCCTGGCCTGCCCCATGGGTCCACCCACTGGTCCCATCTGCCCTGCCTTGGCCTGGCCCTGCCCCATTCCCATTCCCATTCCCATTCCCATGCCTTGTCCCTGGGTTGGGGGCTGCTGCTGAGGGCCGGTGGTTGCTGCGACACCAGGCTGCCCTGGCCTGGCTGCCGATGTCTGGGCTTGTTGTTGGAGCTGGGTCCTCTGTCCTGGAGCTCCATCTGTCTGGGAACCTGGACCACCCTGTCGCCCTGATCCAGTAGGCCCGCCAGAGGGGCCCTGAGCCCGGGCAGAGCTGCTGCCAGACCTGGAGGAGCCTGAGTGAAAAGAGGGAGGTCAACATTTTTTTTTTTAAATGAAAGGTTTGTACTCATTGTTCCATAATTGACTCACAGTGCTACAAGAAAGTGCTGAGAAAGTTTTGCTTTTGTAAACCTAAAACTCAAATTTGCTGATTATTTTACAGTAAGTTTTTTTTTTTTATATATAATAATGACATTTCAGTTTTTATTACATTGTCTACAATAGGAACTGACAGGTAAAGCAGCAATGAAAGAGAGAATGACGCAACAAATGTTGTAAGCAAAGATTAAACCAGCGATTTAATAAATACGCTGCTAAGAACATAGCCGCAGTGCTGCCCTGGGAGAAATTTCCATTGGAAAGTCACGCTTGATATACAGTAGTTAATTAAAAACTGTTGATCCCTGAGGGGACAGTTTAAAAAAGCATTAAACGCACACTGAACAACAAGCTGTATTAAATATTTTTACCTCAGACCTAAATAGGAATTTACATGGATCTTATCCAATGATCACAGTTTATTATTGGTCAAATCATTATTTGAGAACCTACCGTTAGATATGTAAGATACATTTAAAAAAACGTCACTTCATTGATTCTATATGGTTCATGGTCTTATTTATCCAGGGTGACTAAAAAATGTGCTTAGTGGCTCACTAAACATTTAGATATAAGTGGAAAAAAGGAACAAACTTTTATTAAACTTTTATAGCTGTCACATGGTTAAAGTCTTAATATCTGAAAGAACACAGAACACCTAACGACATCAAAAGTTTCTGATGTGAGATGTGGAGTATCTCAGGGTTGGCCCTTTGCTTTTCTATTATTCCACATCTTGGCCAAATTTTACAGTCATGGAATTAATTTCCACTGATCTCCGCTATCAGAATACAGGGCTCCTGTCTGTCACCAGAGTTAAAAAAGAAATAATCTCAGCAGGCTGCAGGGCCTTTTCCTACCTTGCCCCCTTCCCGTGAAAAACCTTCCTGCTGATATCAGACAGTCTGACTCTGTTGAGGCCTTTGAATGCAAACTTTTTTTAAAGAATCAATATTAATTATTAAACCCTGTAGTATTGTGTGTGTTTTTTGTCGGTTAATGAGAATACTGTAAAATTTCTGGACCATCGGCCGTTCTAGGACCTCTCTTCCCTGGTTGTCGCTGCCTCATTCCAGAAGTTTGGGATAATGATCTTTGTCTCTGTCTCTCTCTCCTTTTCTATGTTTGAGTAGTTTCTGCTGTGGATTGTGGGCCTATTGTGTGTGTGTTTGTTTAGTTTGTTCTTTTTCCAGATCTCCATAGTGGAAATATTGTATTCTTCATGTTTACAAATTCACTATAATTTTGTCATCCTGATTGTCCATTTTGTAATTTAAAATTTGTCTGTTCTGCATTTACATCATCGCTCCTCTGCTGTTCCTGATATTTCTTTCCTTTTTTCCAAATAAAGTTTCTCTGGGTTAGTTTTTCCTTATCCAAATAATGGGTCTAAAGACAGATTGTATCGTGTACTGTATAGATTGTAATAATCCTTGAGACAAATGATGTGATTGTGTTTTGTGATAAAGGGGCTGGATAACTAAAATTGACTTGACTCAAATGTAAATTTGAAATGTGCCTGTTAATTATCAAGTCACAGACATTTAATTTGTTTTAAATGGAGACATTTTGGCACAACTGTCCATTCTGGACAGGCGCCAGACTGCCTACACTGGCCAGAATATGAATAAAGTCTATCCATTCTATTCTATTGCCCTAGTCATAAAATGTGATTAGCAAATTACTTTTGAATGATGCCATTTTACTACTGAACTACTAGATGTATCAATCAGTTAATTGATCATTTAGCTAAATAATCACACAATTAGCTAGATAGCATCTTTTTCTATTCTGTAAAATGTTTTAAGATATGATCAAGATGACGGGGTATAAATTGTGAACTTCTGCACCAAAGTGCAAATGTAATGCCATTACACCTGACAGAGAAAAGTATTTTTGTCCGGTGTAAAGGTGCCCGGTATTTACCTGGTTGGCCCTGCATGTCCAGTGGCGGCTGGGACTTGCTGCGAGAAGAACGGTGCGGGTCTCCCTGTCTGGAGGAGCGCTGTCCATGGTGATGCGCAGACGGATCTCGGGAGTAGTCTGAAGAGTGGTACCCTCCAGACCTGGACTCACCACGCCTTCCTGAAGATGAGGATCGTGCTGAGGGGTCTTGGCGCATTGACGGGTCTTTGGGGTGCCCCTTAGATGACCGTGAGGACCTTGGCTCATCTGAATGACGTGATGCGGATGAGTGTCTGCTAGAGCTGCCATGCTGCCTGTTGTCACGGGTTGTAGAGTGTCGCCCCCCGTGGCCGTACTCATCCTGAGGCCACAGGTCCTCTTCAGGAGGCTCATCATAATCATGGTAGGTGTGTTTGACACCGTGCCGGCTCCTCCCAGATGAGTGGCTGCTGCCATAGTGTCGAGAACTGGAGCGTGGCTTCTCAAACCAGTCAGTTTCTTCTTGGCCCAGATGGTAGGCTTTGGAAACCGAGAGCAGATCACAGTCAATCTCCATGTCGTTCGGAGACAGCGGCATGCAGGCTGAGAGAAGGAAGGCGGCAGGAAGAAGAAGACCAACCACATGCAAAAGAAAAGTATAGGAGGGAGAAGACACAGAAAGAAAGGCAGAAAATAAAAATAAAAGTTTTACATCCATGCAGTATACACCTCACGTTCAAATTACAAGACAATATGAACAGGACAAAACAAACATTGCAAAACGGTCTCTTTTGGCAGCTGTTTCTGTGTTTAAATGTTTCAGCTTCAAATTCAAAGCCAATGACATGGTAAATAATTTTGGCTGCACAAACATACTTTAAACACTGCCTGCATATTGTTGGTATGGGTTAAATTTTGCAGTAAGACAACAATACTGGCCATCTTTAAAGGTAAGATTTAAATATAGAAATGACTGTGATGGACTGTTTTGCAGTGTAGACAAAGAATTCACAAATCAAAACACATATCTTCAAACCCTCAAAGAAAATGACAATACAAATAAAAACTCTGTAAAGAAAAAACAATCCATCTGGGTCGTGCAAATAAGACCTTCAAGTGAATCAGAGTGTAGCGAACGAAGAAAATGACTACGCCGTAGAACCATGCGAGTACTGGACAGACAGACGACTGGACGAACAGGTGGAAGGATGGACAGGCAGGCAGACAGACAGCAGTCCACTGATAAGAGAGCTCCAAGTGACTCTCAGGAAGAAGAAAACATCAGCATGCAACGGCTATCTCTGTCTCTCTTTTTCTTTCTCTTTGCTATGGCTAGCCTCTGGGTGGGTGGGGGACGTTTAGATAAACGGCGGGGGCAGTAGTAGGTATTGAGACTGTGTGGGCATTGTTCCCACAATTACCTTCGCTGTCTGACACAGCGCAATGATAATCGTCTATAATGTACGTATCATCCGATTTGTAGACATGTGTCCGGGGAAGGTCCCGTATGTGGTCTTGTACGTCTGGCAGGGAGTGGCTGGAACCATACTGGCCATAATAGTATTGATATCTACTGCTGCGCCTGTCGTATGGGTCAGGGCCTAAGCTTGATGATCGCCCAGAACCCATTAACCTCCCCAGGGGACTGAGTGGACTCTCCTCTTCAGAGTACTGTCGGGTTGGGTGGCGGCCCCGGCTGAAGCCAGATCGGTAGGAGCGGTCGTCCCTCTCATAGGATCGGCTGCGATACCCAGAGTAGTCTCTGGCTGAGATCTTGTCCATGCCGTAGCCGGTAGAACGGGAGCGGCCGTTGGAGGTGTAGTAAATCCGATCATCCTCCTCCACGGTTGAACCATAATATCGACTACCATGAGTGGTGCCACTGCCCGCCTCGTAAGTATTCCTCTTGAAGCCATAATCCTCAATCAGCTTGCGCCCGCGAATGTGAGAGGAGGGGTAAGCCCCAACTGTTGCTGAGGAATAGGAGGCCAGGTCTGCTTCCACATCCCGAGCCTCCTCAATCGGGGAAAACTTAGAGATTTTTTGCTCCATACTCCCCAGTTTTCTGTGCTTGCTGCGCTTGGAGGACATGACAGCAGGAGCCAGAAGGCTTCTGGAGGACAATGGAGGTTTCTGTACCCCAGGGCGAATGCTGCCATGTTTGAAGTCGTAGTCATAGTAATAGGAGGATCCCCCACCCATGCTAGCGCTCACGCTGCTGCTGCTGCCCCCTAGAGGTCCGTGCCTGTAGCTGCTCTTACCCCTGCCGTGGTGGTCGTACAGCTCTTCCTGCATTGCTGGTTCCTCTTCAGGTGCCCTGCCGTACGAGGAGCTGCCAGTTCCCCCACGCGTTGTGCTGCCAATGGTGCTGTTGTGGCCATGGATGTCGCCCGGGTAACGCCCACTTCCGCCATGATGCATCATGTCCCCTGTCGACGTGCCCAGCCCGTCTTTTGCCATCAGCTCGCTTACATCATCAATCATCATGTAGTTCCTTGGGATGTTCTGCTCTAAGCCAGGGGCCCCATACATCCCCTCTGCAGAGCTATATGTGGAGGGACTGTCTACAGAGTGCCCATAGGCATTGGAGACTGTAGAAGTGTATTGTCCGTATGAGCTGGCTGTGGTTGTGGTGTAGCCATAAGTATTGGCAGTGGTTGTGGTGTACTGGCCATATGAATTAGCTGGTGTTGATGTATAATGGCCATAAGTGCTAGGTGGCATAGAAGAGTACCCACTGTAGCTGCTGGACACTGGTGCTGAGCCGTATGGCCCATAGGAGCTTGCCATAGTTGTTGATCCAGTGTACTGACCATAAGAGGGTGCTGCACTGGAGTAGGAAGCGTCCTGGGCTGTGGTGGTCACCACAACTGTGGGGTTGCTGATCGTCTCGTAATTAGTGGGCATCTTGTGCTCCAGATCGGCTAGTGAAGTCTGCCTTGGCCTTCCTGGATGGACTGTCAGGATATCAGCTTGGGGTTGCCCAGGGTATGGGGGGTTCTGGCTAGGGTAGGAGGACACAGCGCTGGGATAGGGTGAGCTGTGGGTGGGGTATGGGGGCTGACCGGGCGGTGCAGGCCCAAAACCTGTATGTCCCGACTGGGGTTGAGACTGAGGTACAGCTGGTAACCCCATGTCTGTCTGGGGGTATGGGGGTTGAGACTGGGGATAGGTGTGGGAAGGGTAGGAGGTTTGAGACTGGTAAGAAGGTCCGGGAGGGTGGACATGGCTTTGTAGGGGCGTGGGTTGTGGCAGTGCCTGGGACTGAGACACTGTTGGATAGGGAGGCTGGTTAAATGTTGAAGATTGGTATGGCACACTTGATTGCTGAATTGGTGCTGCCGGTTGGCTCTGGGGGTACTGACAGGAGAGGAAGGATGAGGCGGGTGGGTATTGGGCTGCTGTGTTTAGGTCGCTGCTGAACTGACTCATAGGGGCGGTGCTTGGCCTCGTTGACAGTAGCCCATTGGTCTCATGTGATGCAGCTGCAGCTGCTAAACGTAGGTTATTCAACTCACTGTCAGACATGTAGTCCCTAGTGTCCCCCATACACCTCAGATAGGCAATATCCCTCCTCTCCCTCTCCTTGACCAGTGTCTCTTTCCTTTGGTGGATCCCCAGCTCTAGGTATCTCAGTTTAGCATCAATTTCTTTCTCTTCCTCTTCCAGTTCAGCTTGCTGCTTTCTTAGCTTGGTTGACTCTTGCTCCACGGCCTTCAGCTCGTGGGTGAGGTCTTTGAGGAGGCTGGCTTTGGCAGCCAGGCCAGACCTGGAGCTTGGCTTGAGACTGGGCACGGAGGGCAGGTAGACCTGTTGGAAGGCAGGTGCCATCATGGGCAGGTGACCTGATGTGGTAGTCTCCTCCGGAGGAGGGCTGGGGAGGGTTCGCTTTACCTTACGAAGGAGTGAGCTCTGCTGTAGGGCTGCCAGCTGGAGAGAGAGAGAGAGAGAGAGAGGGGGGGGGGGGG
>NC_045739.1:16693441-16720405 GCF_008692095.1 Etheostoma spectabile | reverse complement strand
AGCAGGAGAATATGGGGAAACAAAGAACCATGAAAAGAATTTGAGAGGTAAAACAGAAAAAAAGGGGAGAGTTGAAAAAGAACAATGGTATATGATGGTAAACAAGTTAAATGGACAGGGATGGGAGATGGGAAATTTGTAAACAAAAAAAAGTTAATTTGAGATGGAGGGTAAGAGACACAGGAGATAGTATAGAAGTGGTAGAAGGAGATCCATTGAGGGGGATCATAGTGGGAGGAGAAAGTTGAAGGAGGTGGGAGGACAGACGGTGTGCAGAACAGATGAATAGAACAGGAGGAAGAGCAGGGAGGAAACCTCAAAAAGATAAAAAGGTCAAGGAACAGAAAAATCAAGGAAAGGACGCAACGACAGGGATAAACAAGGGAGAGAAAGGAGACATACATAGACACAGAGAAAAGAACAACAGGAAACAAGAATGGAGTTTGTATTAGAGGACATACAAAATTGTTAAAATTAGTTACAATTGTGGTGCAATATTCCGTTAATCAATCAACATCTAATGCAAACAACTTAAATCATATAGAAACATGTTGATGGGTTGTTGCTTAAGGATTTTGTGATTCAACAACGTTACCATGTCAAACACAACTATCTGTCCCATATTATGTAATACTGAGTGCACTTTTATTTCATTAAAAATGTTGAGTAAAATATTTTATATTTTTAGGAGGATGTGAGGGAATGACCAAACCAATTATCTTTTAAAGGCTGGGTTTACTGCAGACCATCAGTTCAGTGGTCTGAAAAGGTGGGTCTTGGTCAGCTTCATACTGAGTGTGACTGTGTGGCATTTGTATGAATGGAAAAGCTTAGCTAAACAGATTTTTGAAATGAATCGCCTGCTTGTCAAGGAATAAATCTACTGGATTGGGAGGTTGGCAGCAATTAAATTATGGCCAACATATAGAAAATGCTGTTGAGTCTGTACAGATTTAAAGCCGTAAGGGATGTTACCAACACCTTGTTGAATCCATTACTTTTGAATTCAAGCTGTCAAGACAAAACGGGATACTACCACTTAGACATTTATACACAATAAAGCAGTTCGCAGGAGATTTTGTACATTTTCCACATGTTGTTTCCTGACTATTGGACTGTTTCTGATAACATCATGCTGCTTAAACTTAAACTCCAAATCTTAAGACCATGCCTACTGCATTGTGTTCCCCTGTATAACCCAGGAAAAAAAGAAAGAAAGAACAAAAGACAGACATTTTAGTGTATTTGAATATCATTTTAGCTATATAATTTGACAGCACAATATGGAACTAAAAAATACCACATGAAGTTCAAACCAGCCAAGCACTTTTATATTGTTCAGATAAGCCAGTGTTTCCCCATGGCTACACAATATCATAAATTACATGAAAATCTGAATAATTGTTGGTTCATCTTTGTTTTTTTTATATGTAAAAACTTCCCTTCCCTATCAACCATGTTAACTTCATTTTTAATATGTATATAAATAACACAGTGTCTTCTTAATCATGTCAATCTGTGTGGGGGTGGCAACATTAAAAACAGTCCCTGCTGGGACTTATTAATCATAACATCTTAGCACGTGAGCAGTGAAAACATACTTCCAACACCTCAGAAGATCAGGCAAGAAAATATTGTGCAATGTGAAACATCTATACATAACAAAGGGGTTGTTCATCACAACATTCACATAAAAACTGCTTTAAATCAATTATTTTGAGGGAAGGCGGACAATTCTTAAGAAAACAAATTTTAAAATAATGCAAGTCATTTTAAAGGCAGGTTGTAGAGCAGCTTGGTTTTGTTTTTCTTGCAATATGCTGCAGACACTGCAAGACACTTGCCAATGATGTGAAAGTGGATTAGTCCTCATGTCTATCAAATGACCTGACTGTCCTATCATAATACATCTATAGGTAGTATAAAACAGGAAGAAACATTCACTAGATACCTAGTTTAGTATCAAATTGAGTTAGTTAATGGGCGAACTGTTGAACACCTTCCTTCCCCAGACGTTTATATCATCACCTCAAAAAAGCATAACAGTGTATTCACTTTATCTAACTTTCATGGCAGCTATTGTTTCATAAGATTAGGTGTCACTTGTTTCAAATTGGGGGTGGGGTAGACTTGATAAAGCCTCTATGCCCTAAAGAATGTAGAAAACAAAACAGTAACATCTGAAAAATCCAAAACAAAGGGAATTAGACATCATAAAATTCACGTAAGACATTTATAACACTAAACACAATAAAAACAAGGATAAAGTGAAACAAAAGGAATGATTTCATTTAAAGTTATATAAAGGCCATTCAAAATTGATGCCATTGGCAAGTTTTGACCCCACTGAACAACATAAAAGTGACTGTGTGAACCCTGCCCAAGGTTTTACATTTTGCCTAATAATCAGTTTTTTTTTCAATTCTGTTGATGGTATTTCTATATTGGTTTATCAAATGTATTTTGTTGTATGCATTATAATGATCAATATTTTGTCACATGATTTACTGCAAGAAGGCCCTGAACATCTGACCTCTGTTTGACAGTGGCGTAGGCAGCATTACTAGGATTAGCATGAAGCTATAGAGAGCAACACATACGAGTTGTTTGATAGTATGGCAGATGCATCAATTCCATCAAAACTCCAAGCAACACTACCAAAATGTGTTTAACATCTGTGGTAGATGTGTAGCTGTGATGATGACAGTTGAAAGTGATTACTTTTTTACTGTTAACCTGAACACTTTCTTTTTAACATAATTGTTAGTGATGTGATGCTCTATAACCACGTTGGCTACATACAGTAAGATACCATCAAGTTGTTGCTTTGATTTTTACACTGAGGATGCTTACAGCAAACATTTCACTGAGGTGTTGAGGGTAGTCTTGAGGGTGTTTTGTTCTACACGTTATTTTGAGTGAAGGTCTCAAGAGGTGTTTTTTTAAAATCAAATTTTCAAAATCAATATCAAATATACAACCTTGTATATTTGATATTGATTTTGAAAATTTGATTTAAAACCACTGATTTGCAAATGGTCAATACAACAAAAAATACTTTTTCTTCTTCTAGTTGATAACATACCCTCTCAACTGTTATCTAGACTGTGCCAACTTATCTAGACTGTGCTTTAATTGCTTTCATTGTGTGCTAACGCGTGTGGCAGCATGGTTTGAGTGACTTTACCTGGCTCTGGAGTGCTTGTTGTTGGTACAGGGACAGCCTGGCCTTGGTGTGCTCATCTGTGGTGGGACTGAGGGACTTGGGGTCTGACATGGACCTCTGGGTGCTCTTGATGGGTCGGGGCATAGATGGGTGTCTCTGGGGGGACTCGGCTGTGTAGGACTTCTGTTGAGGTGTGACATGGGCCTTGTTCAGCCTCTCACTGGAAAGAGACGTCTCAAGCAGGCGGTGAGGGGACATTGGGGAGACAGGGGAATAGAGGACTTGTGGGGATTTGGGGGTCTGCTGCTGCCGAATGATGCTGGAGATGGACTCATTGTGGAGGTGGTTATGAGGCTGGTAGTTGATGTCAAGTGGGTCGGGGCGGCGTCGTTCAAACTTGGCTGCATTTGCTGCAATGTGCTGCTGCTGGCGCTGCTGGGTCAGGTGGTCGACAGAACTAGATTGTTGTGTACCAGTACTGGTAGAGGAAGAATATGGACTGACCGTGGTTGGTACACTGAGCTGGGGAGCTACAACCCCCTGTGACTGGGATTCCTGGTCAGTCTGACATGCTAGAGACTGTCCTTTTTGGGTCCGCTCAGGCCCGGAGATATAGTGTACAATCTCTACTTTATTTGGGTCTGGCACTGTAACATGGATTGCCGGGGAAACTCTTCCTAGGTGCTCCACTTCTGTCTGGCAAGACATTTCCCTAATGGTCTGAATGGCTATACTGGAGGATACCATCTTGGAAGTGTCGCTTTTGGTGTCAGTGGTTGTGGTGGACGTGGTGGCAGTGCTGCTGGACTCAGTGTGTCGGGAGAAACGTGAACGTCTTCGGCGGACCGGCTGCTCAGTCTCAGCCTTGTCCTCGTCGTCATCTGTCTGGACGGAGCAGTCAACACTACGACCACGCCTTCTAGTGCGATGACGCATCATGTACCTGGTGATTGAGTGAAGAGACACAATGTGCAATGTACAAGAATATTAAAATAGATGTTGTATTATAAAGTGCTAACATAGAAACACATAGCATAGAAAAATGTAAAAACAAGTCTAACAAGCTTAAACATTTTTCAATACTGGATGTTGTATCACCTTTGAAACTCTCAGAAATGTAACATCTTTAGTCTGTGTGAAATTGTTTATAAATTATTCATAAAGCGTGCATTGACATCTCTGCTTCTGTCTCCTTTTTTTTATTACAGAAAGATGTAGGATAACTGTCAAGTAATCATAACATGCATGCGCGCACACACACACACACACACACACACACATACTTCTCCTCTCTGTCTTCATCGTCCGTCTGCACACAACTGTCCACAATCCTGCGAGGGGAGCCGTAAAACACCCCACCGTCTCCGTCCAAGCTATCCCTGCTCAGCCTGGTCATTGAGCTGTGTTTCCTCATGTTGCTCCTGGTCTCCATGTGTTCCTGCTGGCTCCTCAGGCACATCTCAGACGAAGAGTTGGGGAGAGAACGAGAGCCCAACTAAAGAAAAGAAAAATATTTTTTGAACGTTGTCAGTTGTCACCAATTATTGATTCAATTGAGACTAAAAAAAGCTTTGCATATTGCACCCCCTAATACAATCTTAGAGGTCCATAAAGGAATTTGCTGAGTGCAGGCATACATAGAAACATTATGTGATGTAGCTTGAGAAGTCAATTCAGTTAACAATTACAGTGATCATTTTTTGAAAGCACATTATAATTATGTTGCACACAATTGACTTTACATATTTAAGTTTTTCTTTACCAGAGCAGTTTTCAAAATATGTGTTTGTGGCTTAATGAACCTTTTGAGATCAATTATGCTTCAGAAAATATATCATAGAAAAATTAGTTTCAGGTGGGTAAGTCCATGCCAGGGTTCTGGCATGTGTAGACAGGCGTCAAGCAGGCAAAAAAATTATATTAGTGATGGCTCCTCAAAGCATGCTGTACTATTGCACACTCTATGCCCTACATTTTCTGCCTCTGCAGCTAAGAGCTGACGTCTTCAACATCAATCCTCAATTCCCTCCTCTAAGTAGTAACATCACTTATATGCCATCTGCAAGTGTTTCTTCACTTCCCTTACCTGAGCTGCAGCTGTTTTCTGTCTCTTCTGCTCTACAAGCTGCTGCTGGAGCTGATTCTGTAAAGACTGGATCTGATCTAGCTGGGACTTCTGCTGGGCCAACTGCTCCCTCTGGAGAACAAGTTGTTTCTCGCGTTCTTGTTGCTGCTGCTGTAGAACCTAACAAAATGTTGGTGGAACAGAAAGAAGCACACATGGGCCAAAACACAGAGATAGTACAAGACAAAAAAATATATGGAGAAGCATAGCACAAGAGAGAGGTAAGAGTGGATGGGTTGAGCGGAGAAGAAATTATCAAACAAGAACAATAAATGATGAAAAAATGACAAGATGAAACAGAGAGAGAGAGAGAGTAAAGACAGAAGAGGAGAAGGTTGTTGAGTTTTGGCACATCTGGTTGTATAAAATATGACTCCTGACACTGAATGTGACATGGAGTTATTCTTGTGTTGATGGGTTAGTTTTAAAAATGGTTCCAAGTTAGTCAAACCCTTTACATATTGCAAAAAACAATAATGGAAGCGCAACATAAATGAAGTGCAGCATGTACTGGTTATTGCTGGTGCCAGTCATGTAATTCGCATGAGAAAATATGTAATGCATTTTCTTTGTTGCATAAATGACAAGCTAGTGCAAAAAAGGATTTTCTTCTCGCTTACACTGTAGGTTATGAGATGCATATTAAACATTCCATCTCTAGTTCATTCTCATTAAGGAAGGCTTCCACACCTGTTTAACTGAGTTAACTTGAAAGATTTTCAACTGCTTGTTCTATCAAAAAAGAAGAAAATTGTCATGTTAGCCCTTCTTTTAAATGTTCAACATCTACACAAGGCTATTAGGAGCTAAGTAAAGTGGTATATTCAAATGTTGTATGAATACAACATAATGGGATTCATATTTCTTTTGCATTTAAATCAAACCAACAAATGGCACGTGAAGCCAAAATCTGAGCATCATTAGTTTCTATCACACATCCATACTACAGGCATGTTCATGCACACTTTACATACAGGAAATGTCCAGTAAAGTAAACTACATCACATGCAAACTAAAACTATATTTTTGTAGGACTGGCTGGATGCAAACATTTTTGAACAAACACTTTGAACAAAGCCATTATTCATTACATTAAATAACGTTTTCAGTAACAATGAATTTTAACACAATCTTCTGAAGAGATATTTAATGGTCTCACTGGCAACAAATGTTCAATTAATCCATCACAATTTGTTACATTTACTTCTTTGAGGAATTGATAGAAAACATGCATTGCATACATGCATGTATTTTATACTGTATATAGAATTTGTTTGTTAAAAAATATATATATTTCAGGGAATGATGCACTGTATCTTGCAAGGCAATTTACTGGTTGCACATAAAAGATGTGACATTGAAAGAACAAAATTTAAATGATATAAAATTATAATAAGACAATAAGATACACCACAAATAACACCACCACAAAAACAACAAAACACAAACCAACATCCATAGCAAAACCGACAACCACAAAACATGAAACAGGAAACTAACTATAAAACTCTCCAATCTGCCTCCTGTTTCTCCCTCTACCTGTTCCTTGATGTTCTGCAGCTCATGCAACTCTCTCTGCACCAGCATCTGCTCCTTCTCCCTGTGCAGCTTCAACTCTATCCTTTCTCGTTCCAGCTCCTCTTGCAGGCGCAGTTGCCGGAGTTTCTCCAGCTCCACACGCTCCCTCTCCATCTGCAGAAGCTGCTCCTGCTGCCGATGCAGCCTGTCTGCCTCGGTTTCACCCTCCTTGTGTATGGCACCTGGTGGAGGGAAGGGAGGAAGTCCCCCTGGAATGGGTAAGCCACTAGTGGGGCCAGATGGGCCAACTGGAGGTTGGGTGTAGCCGTGAGTGTGTGAAGAAGCTGATGGTGGGTAGGCATGGGCTGCTGGAGGAGGCTGTTGGGGCTGCTGAGCAGTTGCCACTTGTTGCTGTTGCTGTTGCTGTTGACTGTTCAGATGTGCCTGGGACAGGTTTATTGGCTGCTGCTGTGGATCCATTGGTATGACTGTTCCTTGTACTGGGGTGACCTCTGTTGATGAGGATGCACCTTTACCGAGATAAACTGGTTCATCCTGGACTGTAGAACTAGCAGTTGTTATGGAAACAGACACTGGGGCACCTACTGGTGCTGAAGTTGTTGCAGCTCCAGCAGTCGTGGCAGTGGTTGAGGTTGTTTGGAGAAGACCTGGGGCTGGGTAACGGACTGGAGCTTGTCCAGTTAAGGATATTCTGGCGCTCATTGGAAGTCTGCTAAGACTGGATAGGGGCACAGGTGTCATGTTGGCAGAGGGGCATGGCCTGTAGACCCCCCTCAGTAGTGGCCGAAGAACAGAGGCAGGCTGAGTTGTGATGGGAAGTGTAGAAGCAATGGGGGTCTGAATGGTGGAGTAGATCATCCCATCAGACGACCTAATCGCAGCAGGGTACATGGCTCTGAGACTGGCCTGCCTGGCATTGATAAGGTTGGTTAGTGCTTGACTATGGGAAATTGGCTTCCCATCTAATCCAAATAGGAGGTTTTGTCTCATACCAAGACCTGCTGCAAGTCTGGAGGCCCCAGACCCGGTTCCTCTTCCCAAACTACCAAACTGCATCAAGTCTGGATTGCTTCCATATCGATCTATGGAATTGAGTGCTGCACACATGCGGCTGATCTCCCTGGCAGTTGTAGCACTGTACTGGGCCAAGTTAGCTTCTTGGAAGCTAGCAATGTCACGAGCAGTGTAACCATAGTCTGAACTGATGTTAGACAAGGAATTATATCTCCTTATAGGCAGTGTTTGGGCTGTGATGTCTCCTCCATGTCGTAAATCTGTATAGGAACCATACTGCATCCCCATATACCCTCCATAACCCTGTTTCATAGCAGTTAGATCTATGGCAAGATCACCTGAGGCTTGGATGTGTGGTTCTAATTTCGAATGGTAGGACTGTAGCCCTGCTTCAGCTAGGTTTGTATCAGACATCGAAGGCTGAAGTCTACCAGGGAAAGGTAATGTGTAGGCCTTGCCTTCATCCACAGAATATTCATGGTACCCTCCAGGTTGTCTTTCTTGGTCAGACTCATAGGTGAGAGGTGGGGCAGATGGAGGCCTTATGCCCTCTTTTTCACCCCCAACACAGCTTCCACCGAATGGAAGTCGATAAACAACATCACAGCAAGCTGGTTGGTTATCAGGTTTAATTTGGCCACCTGTCAGATCCATAGCATCTTGTCCTTCTTCTACTTTCACTAGCTGAGTCACTGCTCTGGCCTGCTCTGGCTCTCCATCCATCTGTACTACAATGCTATGTGGTAATTTACCTCCTGATATCACACCAGGAGGACTGGGCTTCCCTTTCAGCTCAATGGGACCAGTGCCATACAGCTCAGGGTTAATGACTGGTGATACAGCACTGACCACAGCTGAGGCAGCACTACTCTGACTGACTAGCAAATCCTTTTTCAGAAAAGGTGAGATCTGGCCAGTAAGGCTGTACCTTGCCAAAGCAGATGCCTGTTGCTGTTGATGTTGCATCTGATGATGCTGCTGCAACTGCTGTTCAAGAAGCTGTTGTTGCTTCTGTAACTTATCTTGCTGTATTTGTAGCTCTCTCTGTTGGATACTGAGGTCTTCCAGTTTGGCATCAATTTTTGGTATTGTTGGGTCAGTTGGAGGTGACATTGGTGGTTTGTTCTGGGAAAGACACACAGCCGAACCCATGCCCTGACCAAGATCTACTCTGTTTTGATGTGGATCACCATAGACTGCTGGCTGTTTAGGCTGGGTCATGAACATGGAAGCAGCCACAGTGACACTTACAGTGGTTGGTGTAGTGATCTCCTGGGTGTTCAGGTTCATAATCAATGGCTGTACAATTGTTGAATGTCTACTACCCTCTAATCCACCATGGTATTTCCTGCTTTCACTTGCCAAGGAGGTAAGATCCATTCCCTGGTCAGTCATGATAATAGGAGCTGGTTTGGTGGCTGTTCTGAGGTCCACAACACTTCCACCTTGAATCATATGGCCCTGCTCTACCCTAGAAGTGCCTGGGACAGTAGATATTCGACAGAGAGAGATGTTATCCATTGACATGGACCCTCTGGTGTAAGTGCTGACTGTGGTGACCATACTTGTCCCAACATTAACTTTCTCAACTCTTTGGGTTTGATAGAAGCTACGTGTAGGAGACTGTTGGTAAGGTGGCGTGTCTGGAGGACTGCCACATGGGGAGTAATTGTCAAATGTTGATTGCCGGCTAAATCGGGTAGGTGAAGACAGGGGAGAAGTAGCAGTGTTGACCGTTGTGGGCCTAGCTGGGCTTGGCGGTGGGGAGTATGGGGTATCTTGGGAAGACTGCTGACGATAGAGCCGTGGGGAAACTGATCGATATGAAGTTTGGGTTCCCTGAGCTGTCACTGGAGAAGTAGGCCCAGAGCCAGCTGAATCTGACATTCGTAATGCTGAACTGAAAGTCTGTGTAGAGAACTCAGCTGTATTTCTCCTGGAAGGTGAACGGGTTGGACTCTGTGGTGGTGGTGATGGAGAAAGAGGAGGACTGGTGCTCCTGTAATAAGTAGTGTACTTGGGAGAACGTGGCTCAATAATTCTCTCAGTGGAAGATGTTGAGCTGTCTCGCACATCCCTGGTCTCCCCTACCCTTCTGGTGATCACTTCTCTCTGACTGTAGGCCTGGGTAATCTCTGCAATTTTGCTGCATACACTTGAGACTGTAGCTGAGGATGTGGCAGGACTTGCCATGTGCCGGCCATATATACCAGACTGAGTAGATGTCATAGTGTGGCTTGAACTAGTCTGAGAAATAGTTACTGCATCTCTGGCATAAACGCCATAAGCTGCAATAGTTGTGGCAGCCACTGCTGGAGTTATTCCATTCTTTCCTGCTTGGCTTTTGATCCTATCTTTATGTCCATCCTTTGCAGAGAAGTGCTGTGTCACTCGGACATCAGGAATCCGTCCTCCAGTCTCGGCAAAGGAGACAGGAGCTGAGATCTGGGTGGGGCTGGTCCCTGGAGTAAGTAGAGCATTGCTTTGCTCCAGTAGCTTAGCAAACGCTGAGCCTGTGTCTAGGAGCTGTTTGTCTGGATAGGAGCTCTCAATCTCAATCTCTACTTGCTCATCTGTGGCCTGCTGCATTTTGGTGATGTTCTGAGACGTTTGTCGGATCTCCTCATAAATGTCTGTTTCTGTCTCTGCTGCCTCATTGTCATATCCTACCTGATCTTGTTCATATTCATACTCGTCATCGTAACCTTGTCCATTAACATCCTCCTCGTAGTACTGTCCATGTCTTCCATGATGCTGCTGTTGCTGCTGTTGTTTCTGAAGCATCTCTGCCTTCCTCATCATCTCCTCATAAACCTCCTCAGCGCTCTTTAATGGTTTTGAAGTTGAAGATGGTGCTGTGGTGGTTGTTGTAGTTGATGATTTCTCTACTGGTGAGTAGAGAGACATAAAGGTAGGCAGGTTGTATTCACTACCTGACTTGTAAAGTTTGGACTCGTATCCCTCAGCCTCTGAGTCCAGACTCTGAGGGGAATATTCAGAAGCAGAAGAACGATGGAGCTCTTCCATTTCTGCAGCTTGTCTCAGCTCTTCTGTCGGAGAAGCATCCTCAATTGGTGAGAGATTACTAGGTGGTGTCTTGGACCTCTCTCTGCGTCTCTGAGCCCTCAGCTCCTCCTTATCCCTCTTGGTCTTTCGTGCTGTGCTC
This sequence comes from Etheostoma spectabile, assembly GCF_008692095.1. Classification (NCBI taxonomy): domain Eukaryota; kingdom Metazoa; phylum Chordata; class Actinopteri; order Perciformes; family Percidae; genus Etheostoma; species Etheostoma spectabile. Next base: position 16,709,395 of record NC_045739.1, on the reverse strand, counting down.
CTTATTCTCTGTTGTTCCACCTCCCTCATCTTCTCCTGCTCTCTCAGAAGTTCTTCTTCCTCTCTCAGCTCGTCCTCTTCTGAAGAGTCTTCAATGGTGGGAAGGAGAGGGCCATGGGAGCGGTGGCGTGCTTTCCTCTGCTGCTTGGCCTCTTCCAGCCTTTGCCTCCTGCTGGGGCTACTGTCACTGTCCTCCTCCATTGATGATATGGAAGTAGGAGACTGGCCTGAGCCATATGAGGATGAAGTGGCTGGCAGAGTGGAGGAGTAGTCACCCCGAGAACGCTCCTCTGGAGATCCTGTCAGGCTCTCCATCTCTAGCTCTGGTTCACGATCAAGGCTCAAGTCATTTTCATTGCCCAGCTCCATGTCTCGGTTGTAGCTATTGGTGTTATTGAGTTCAATAGTTTTGAAGCGCCTCAAGCCTCCTTGTGATGCCATCACATCTTCCTCACCCTCCTCCAATGAGCCTTTATAAACATCGGTAGAGCTCTTAGTTTCCTCCTCAAAACTGCTGGAGTGGTGCTGAAGACGTCTTTTCTCTTTCCCTGAGTCAGAGATTATGTGTTTATGGTGGCTTTTCTTGGGTTTCTGGTAGCCATATCCTTCATCTTCCTCATCTTCCTCTTCCTCCATCTCTTCCTCCTCCTCATTTTCTTCATCAGCACTCATCTCCATAATTTGTCTCCTCATAAACTCTTCATCTGTCATCTCAGTGGGCTCAGCCTCTTTTTCCTTCTTTTTCTTCCCATTCTTCTCTTCCTTCCCTTCCTTCCGTTTACCTTCCCAGTCTCCTCCATCTTCTTCTTCCTCTAGAATATCTTCTAGTTCCTCATCAGAGTCGTATGCATCTGGTGGAATTGAAAGGGAGCGTGGCCGCTGCTTCCCTCTGTCATCCAAGTCTCTGTGCTTCCTCCCTCTTCTGTCAACCTTCTCTTCAGAAAGGCTCTTCTCCAGCAAAGGCCTCATGGAGCTTTCTAGCTTTGTGATTTCAGAAGGGCTTGGTGGAGAGCCACGCCCGCTGATCCCCCTCTCACTTAGCTTCATCTCCTCTTCTTGGATTAGACCTGTGATTTCACTGTGGGAGCTGGAGATGCCATCAGAGGAGTAGCCGGTGTCACTGAGGCTTTGAGGGCTGCGTGACAAGTCATGGGTGCTGTTGTTTTTTGTGTCCTAAAGAGAACAGAAGAAAGAAAGAAATATATATTAGATTTAGGAAATGTAGGGTTTTTAATTTAAATCATAATTTATGCAAAGTATGAGAATGTGTTGATGCAGGACAAGCAAATTGGATTGCATACAATTTTAACCCACATATATTAAGATTTTTTTGTATGAAATAAATGGTTTCTGTCTAATTATAATAATATTATAATAAATTATAATGTAATATTTATTTTATGAACAAATGTAAGTTGGTTTTTGAAAATCAAGGATTGAAATGATATACCTCACCAATGCCTGTGCAATACTGGACCTATATGTATCACTTAAATGTTTTTCAGATAACAAGATAGTTCAAAATCTTTAATTTTTAAAATGTGTTATAATTCTGCTTTAACAAGCATGCTAAAACTGCAGTCCTCAGCTTTTAATAAAAAGATAGCTGTAAATATGTCATTGGACTAAACTCTGATCTTAGCATTTCAAGAAGAGATAAAGCAATGATCGTGAAAGCTCTCTTGAACGCTACACCTAAAAATATATGGATAAATACAAACTACTGTGAATTTGGCTAAGAGCCAAAGGTTTGCGCACATTTCGTGATTTAATAGGTTTTTAATGACATATGATTAATGTGAATTATCCATTATTTTTGGAACATTAGCTACCAAGTAATATATATATGTATATATATTGGAGGTCTATACAAAACATTTCATACTCTATTGTGATACAATTTGTCTCGGGAATTTTGCTGAACAGCAAAGTCTTTATTCATCTAACAACATCTAATTTGGTTCTTATAAAACCCTAAAATCCCATTACAGAATTTACACTTTATATGATAAAGACTTTCTTTTATTAGAGTTGTTAATTAACTCATATGTGGGCCAAAATTGAATGCTTCAAAGTTATGTAAAAAAAAGTTGTTAAATTGCACAAAGAAGAAAGAATAAGAGACAAGAATTACAGTTAGAGAGAACATGTAAGAGGTAAGAGAATAGGCTTGAGGTCGTTATTCAATTTCACCACAGATGTAGAATTATAATGGAAAACACTGAACAGTTAAATGTAATTAATGTCCAAAATGCAGAGATTTGCCCTTCCTATATCCAAAACTGAATAAACCGTATTGCAAATCAGATCCACTAAGAGCTATGTCAGCCCTTTGAACAAAATCCTACGGAAATGTTTCTTTCCTTAAAATGTAGTTACAATTCAAATATGTAACAAAGATAAAGTCTTATGCAAAAATAAAACTTCAGGGTATGGTCTGATTTTTTTTATAAGTAAATCTCCAATGATATAAATGAAAGTATGAAGACAAATCACATAATTATACAGTTATCATGAAGTGGCTTATAGTTGTTAGGTTTGTTAACAATTGTTTGAGCCAGTGATGGAAAGAGGTTAGTTAAACTGTGTCTTTTAGGAGTTAGAACATTTTAGTTTTTTGATGAGCGATTGTAGCGTTAACATCATAAAAACTACTCAAAACTAATTCATCAATGGTTCTGTCTCAGATGTCTTTTGATAAATCATAATACCAAAGGGACTAACCTGGTGAATGAAAGGGGGTGGAGGACAGAATGCAAAATAGATACAAAATTATGGAAATGTTTTCTAGAAAACCTCCTACAATATTTAAGAGGAGAAATTACTTTGCGTTATCTGCATTTTAGATTACTAGTAGCTTCTTAGATGAGGAAGGTCTACTGTTCCTTTGAAAAGACCCAAAGCATGCCAATTTTTTTTATAATATTTCAGCAGAAGTGATTGTTGCCGCTGAGTAAGAAAAGGCATTATTTCACTCCATCTGTGTTTCTCTCTCACTCTCACTCCCACTCCCCAAGGTAATCCATGTCTGCTGCCACTTGCATTCTCAGCATTCTGTGAAGAGAAAATCAATGACATGCTTTCCAAACAGCTTCAGGAGAAAGTAATTGCTTCAACTTACAATTTTAAATAACCAGGCTCCGCAGAAAATCTTAGGTAGTGTCATGACATACCACATATATATATATATTTTGTGGTGTCAAATTTTCACTTTGTAGTATAACAAAAGAAAAACTGGGCTGGGTGTGATCACCAAACTGAATCGAAATATAATTCATATGAAGTATTAGTGGCATTTTTATAAATTGAGATATTTTGTACAAGAAGTACAAAAAAAAACAATACAGCTTTAAATAAAAAGGAGTTCAATAATTGACTCAGTGATTATGGTAGGCAGAAATGATATGGAGAAAAATAAAACCATAGGAACAAATTTTTCTTCTCAGAGAAAATATCATTTAAACATGGCGAAAATATGGACAAGGTAAATACAATACATCTGATGTGTTTCCTAAACCCAAAACCATCCCATTCCAATGTAAATAAATGAAGGCTCTCAGTGCTAATATAAACCTTGAGTCATCTCACTTGTCACTGTAATTCCGAATTTAATTTTTTGATCTAAAAAACTGAGTTGAATGTATCTGAAAATAAGAGGCACATCGGTAATAGCCCATTGTATTGAAATTGTTTGCGCCTTTCATTTTTGATTTTCTGGAGTTACAAAATGTGATTACTTTTAAAAGTATAACAGCATGTAGCAGCTGAGAAACATGCAGGAAAATATAAACATTCATAAGAAAATAATTGAATATTTTGATCGAAAGATATGTGATACACTTCAAAGAAATGTCTTACTTACTTCTTACTTTCTTTAGTTTACCAGGAGAAAAGGGAGTCCAGAAAGAACTCTTAAAAGATGCCACTGTCATAAAAATGGCAACACTGGTTGGGTGTTGCATTTACTCACTGTGCTTTGAGAAACAGAGACACTTGGCCAACATAATGCCAAACTAATATCTTATCTGTGACCTTTATGAACCTTTACAACATCTGTGAGCACAAGTCATCATAAAAATGTAAAATAAGCCATATTCATGATAGCATGAAAGGCCTTAATATGCCACTGTCATTCATTTACTTATCTTCTCTAAACACAGCATTCAAAACAATGAAAGAAACATTGAAGGGAATCTAATGGGATAACAGGCAGCTGGTTTCTGTTCTACACTGCAGGTTTTATGGGGATGTTAAAAGTCTTCCATTTCTCAGGCGTCAGACAACACAAACTTCCCAGGTCCATTGGTAACATGCACTTTTAAATCAAAGGTCTGACTCTGCATGGGACAGCAATGTTTACCACTTTTGAAATGTACAAGTGGGTTGCAATAATAAAGTCAAGTCAAGTGTTTGGTCTGGTGTTGAGTTAAGTTTTTAGGGATGTAAAGTTCTTCCCCCCTCATATTTAGCCTTAGTCTGATTCCAGACCTGAATTGCTGACCACATTTCAGCGATTCAAATAGGTATAGTGTTATGCTCACTGATGGCTGTTTTCACCAGTTGGAGAAACAACTGACTAGTCAAAGCTTAGTAGAATTAAGAATGGGGATGTCATCTTCCTACATAGCTAGTTAGCTAACTACTTAGCAACTTTCATGAAAAACAGCAAAAGAAATATGGCAACAAGAGTGAATGAGATTGATACAGCTGTGCATTACAAGTTGTTAATAGGTCAACTTACAGAAAGAATCTTAAATCAGAAAATTACAAAATTTTGAATGAAGTGCTCCTAGGAACTGCTTCCGTTACTAAAAAGGACTTCAGTGGAAAGGACAACATACTTCACTTACTTATGCTTAGTTATGGCAAAAAATTAAATAAATACCCCAACCTCCCAACAAGAAATTGGCTAATGTGAACAAAGTGTTGGGCTGAATGGATGAGCTAAAACAATATGGCAATTCAGTTTGGTTATCAAGTTAACCTAGCTCTGTTTGTCTTGCTTTAATAACTCAGTTAGTCTTTCTGAAAAGATAAAATGTTCCTGGGGTCTTTTCATGTTGTAAGATTAATGGGGATCTCTTCCTGTTGCTACTAGATGTTAAATTGAACACCTTGTACTTTTAGCGTGGACAAAATTATGTTTTCTCCCATCAGGCTTTGACTGTGGCCCAAAAGCAAAACCATGTGGTAAACATGTTTACTGGATGCTAACAAAATAAATGTAATTATAGCTTTCCGTAATTTACAAGGGTTTAAATTTGACAATAGAATGTACACAGAAAATCTGAGCTGGTGGACCATCTCTAGCTAGGAAGGGGAGCAAGACTTAGGCTCTTTAAATTCTAAAGGAAGCCATTTCATCAGATCCTGCCTTCAACCAGCCGCCTGGTCAGGTTTTACAGTGAGTTACAATAAAATAGCTTGGGACTGTACATATCAACAAATATACTGTACATTTAACCACAAATGTGCAGTGCAGTCCCAAAGGACCAGATGTTGCTGTCACTTCAATAACTGTTTGTGTAAGAGGTGTTCCTTCCCTGTCGTGTGTGAGGTGTTAGGAGGTCCAGTGTGGGCAAAATCCTGTACACTACACATATCTGGTGCTGAACAAGAGCTTTCATTAAGCTCATTAAGCACAATGAAAAACACTGTATGAATGTAAAGCAAGGCCATGCTGAAACAGCCATGCATACTCACATAACTTAACCTGCATACATGCTATAAATGTTTAAAAGGCCACACAACAATGGCCATTTCTGGTACATAGGCCTGTATGTTACACTATGGTTTTCACAAAATATTCACTGAAAATCAGCTTCATGTTTTTGGTATTGTACAACTTTGTTTTTACTTGGTTCACGTTTTACAACCGTAAAACCAATTTTTTTATTAGTATCACCTTTTCATCCTTTTCCATAGCTTAACATACAGAGTAGTACACTGGACTGAAGCAATGTAACTAAAAAGGAATTAGACTTACTTCATAGTGCCTGGACTTCTTGATTTCCTTGATCGGTGTGATCTGCTCTCCTTTCTTCTGGGACGGTTTGGTGTTTTTGGCAGTTTGGTTCTCAGGCTCAGTTTTGGGTTTCTCCTCTGTGGGTTTAGGATGTTTCTGGGTCTCTGTGGTTGATACTGGTGCCGGAGCTGGTGTCGTGATCTTGGTGTCGGTCGGTTGTTTGGCAGCAGTGGGCGCAAAAGGTCCGCTACCACCAGTTCCTGCCTGTGCTTTCTGCGTCTGCGGGTGGGCTGGCCTGGGCCCCTGCTGATTGGTGGATTTGTGGAGAGGGCTTTGCTGACTGGTTGGAGCCTGGTGACGGGGCGAGCCCATTGGCTGGTGCTTGGGAGACGGATGAGGAACAGGAAGTGGAGGTTCATCAAGACCGCCTCCGGACATCAGCCGCTGGGTCTGGCAGTTAAGACATAACCACTCCTTTTTCTGAAACAAAGGACAAAGACCAAACACAGTTAAGAATAAAAATTAAGAATAACCTGAAAACCCTCCTCTTTGAGGAAGCTTATAGTTAGGAAGTGAGGAGTTGCAGCGTCCACCAGGACCAGACGTCAGATTTATCTACCATATAATCAATAATATAAAAGTACAAGGAGGCAGGCCAGTAAGGCCCAATCCGGCTGGGGAGAGTTCTAGCCAGACCAGGCACCTCTCCTTAACCTGTCTCTCCTTTTTATGCTGTTATAGTTCTAGACTGCCGGGGAATTTCCTTCCTTCCTTTGACACACTGAGCTGCTCTCTCCTCTCCCTTTCCATTTGTGTGCATCCTGTCCCAGAAATGCTTGTTACTAACCTAGTTCTGGGGAGTTTACTCCCTGGAGTCCCATGTTTTTGCCCAGCATATTTCCTTGGAATAGGATGGCAACAAGATCTTAGTTACAACTGTCGCCGTAATCCTGCTGCACTCCCGGCTACATCCTGCTACGCTCTGCGATGCCCTGCAATGTCCTGCCGTATCCTGCTGCATTCTTCTGAACCCTGCTGCATCCCGCTACATCCACCTATGCTCTGCTTTGCCACGCTACACCCTGTAACGCCCTGCAGTGCCCTGCTATGACATGAACTACTACGACTACTATTTGTAGTCACTGTTCCATTATCTTTACTGACTATTATTGCCAATGTGCATCACACTCTAAACCGGCACCATCAGACACCGCCTACCAATCGCCAGGTTTTGTCCAAGGTTTCGTCCTTAAAAAGTTTTCTTGCCACTGTTGCACTAATTGCTTGCACTTGGGGGAATTACTAGAATTGTTGGCGCTTGTAAATTAGAGAGTGTGGTCTAGACCTACTCTATCTGTAAAGTATCTTAAGAGAGACCTTTGTTATGATTTTATATTATAAATAAAATTGAATTGAATTCAGTGACAACTAGCCTGTTTTCTACAATAGTAAAGACATGTTTTGTTGTTTTATTATCACTATAATATGGCCAATAAAATATATTTGAAGATATTTGATTTGATTATAGCTTCCCAAATTATATATATTTATACATATATGTGCTGAGGGTCCTTGGAAATGCTCTTTGTGTGTGCACACATATGTGTGTCTGTCTGTGAGAATGTATTTCACAGTAAGGGTAACGCTCTTCCTGTGTAAGTGTGTGCATATGTGGGTGTTTGTGTGTGTTAGGAAATGGAAGTGTATTGAATATTTATATGTAGTTATACCCAACATTTATATTTTTATTTAAATCCGTTTTCATGACGTGATGATGATGTTTTGTGTATCTTTGTGTATCTACACCTTTACCACCCGAATTTCACTTTTTTTGGATAATAAAGTTTACCTTGACCTTGTCATTGTTAAAGGCTGTTTTCAAGTTCCAAATCATCAGTGTGAGAGGAAATGCAATATTTGGCACTTTAAAACAATCAGCTATATGTTTCTTAAAAATACAATTTAAAGACTTAATAAAGTAATATGTTGAAAGAAATGTCGCTGGCAAAATGCCCTAACCCTGTGTAACTGCACACACACACACACACACACACACACACACACACACACACACACACACACACACACACACACACACACACACACACACACACACACACAAACTTTATACTCTCAGTCTGTCAGAGACGCAGAAGGCTTAGCTAATGTTTGTTTCTAAAAGGCCAAGTCACACTGACAGCTACACCTTATTTTCCTCCCATTAACTCCATTCACTTCTTATGCGTTGAGGCTGAATGATACAAAAATTAGACTGCGATGCGTGCACACAAAGAGACCCGCACATGTACACAAACGTACATATCTTTTGTCTCTAACTAACTAAAACAAAAGATGCAGAAAAGATTTGACTTAGTATGAGCATCGATAGCCACCATGGCTGAAAAGACTTGTCCCAGTGTTTGATTCACAGTTGATCTCTGGGAAGTGCAAATAGAGAATCAATAGAGGTGTGTTCAGCAACACAGTGACACATTTCTTTCTGTTTATGTTTAATGTTTATGTTTTATTTTTTTTGTTTAAAAACTAGAAGATGTATGTCTTATTTTGTAATATTCATTATTTCTTCAGTATCTCTACAGCACACATCTTCTGTTAATAGTGAATAGTTGAGGTAGCAGGGCCTGGGCTGACTGATACATCAGCTGTGGCTTCTCTTCTGGGGCAGAGGTCTATTCGACAGACCAGGAACGTTTTAGAGAGGTGGACAGAGAGACTGACGGCTGAGGAATGTAAAATGCTCCAGGATTACTGTGCTGGCATGGAAAGCCCTGATGAGAGTGATCCTTTTCTGGAGTTGGGGCTTACTCCTAAACTGGATGGATTTTTTGAATATGATGGACTCTAAGTAGGCTATCTAGACTTGTATACTGTCAAAGGAAAGGTTGTGTTCAAATGTTGTGTAAAATTCCTGAACTGATATAAATTGGACAAAATCGTGGACACAGTGTGGAGACAGAGACTGCGTGTGGACAGTGGTGTGAAACCAGCATCACCTCTGAAGAAAAGGACTGGGGATTTACAGTGGAGCTTTTTCATGGTGCATTGCTGTAAATGCTTTTGTTTCTGTGATCAACCCAACAGTTTTAAGTAGTTGTGCATTCTGTGGCGAAGTAGAGAGTTTTTCACTGTTTGTGTGAATGCCAGAAACTCTGGACACTGTTTGGTGTGCTGGAGAAGGTCTTTATACGGTTTTGTGAGAAGTGGTCTAAGGTTACTTTAATTTTTGAAGCCGACTATAGAAAAGCTGATGCCTCTAAATGGCAATTACTTAACCTGATTGTAAGAGAGAAAAAAATCTCCATCTACAGTAGCAGGAAGAATAAAGTAGAATACAGGACAGGACAGGAAGCACTTCCTGTTTTCATCTCTTTAGTGAAAGCCAGAGTTTAGGTTGATTTTTGGTTTTATAAACAAATGAATAACATTGATGAGTTTCTGAAACAGTGGTGCTATAAAAATGCAGTATGTTCCGTAGTAGGAGATGATTTAATATTTGACAAAGTATTTTGGTAGAGATGTGATTGGTTGCAGTGTAAACTACCTGTTTGTTGATGTGCAATATTTTCTATGGTCATATTTATTGTGATGGAAAAAATGTGGTTTTGATTTGCTGTTCATAGTTTTTTTAAATAAATGTTTTATAAAAATCAATCTGTTAACCCCCCCTCTCTATCTCTCTCCTGATGCTGTTTTGAACTAAAGAGAGGCAATATTACTCATACTATTAATAACTGACAGATGCAGCCATCCCTACTGAACACTTATCTTCCATCTTTGTTCTTTTCCACCTACTCATGAAATCCTCTATACACAAAACTCACCAAACCTCTTCCTTACTCCCCTCCTCTCCTCACTATTTTCTATCTCTTCTCTCTTTCTCGCTCTCTTTCTCTAAATCCCTTTGAGGCTTTATCTGTTAATAAATGTCACACAAAAGACTCCACAGTGACTAATGCTGCTTTGGGTCGAGTGGTGGGCACTGTAGTACTTTTAGCCACCATTATATGAAAGACAAAAACAACTGTATGCATATAAACCATATGAACCCTGCTCTTTGTCACTCTAAGATGAGATGATGTGTGTGTGTGTGTGTGTGTGTGTGTGTGTGTGTGTGTGTGTGTGTGTGTGTGTGTGTGTAAGCAAGCAAAGCAAGTAAGTGTGTGTGGTTCCACAGAGTAGCCTATTGCTGCACCACTTGAATAGCACACACAATCTGGCCTTTTCTCCTCCTGTCAATAACCCTAAAATGTTCCATCAGTTCTAATTCTGCCTTCAGACTCTGCCTCTCTATCTCTCGCTATCTCTTTCTTTTTAATTGTCTCTGTCAGTTCAAAAATCAGTTTGGCATTGCATTGTATTGTTCTGTATTTTATTTTTACACCCCCTTCCAGCTCTCTCTCTCTCTTTTTTTCTTTAGCAATTTCTTCCTCTCTCCTTTTTGCAATTCTTTCACACTTCAAGCCTTATCCAGTGTTGGAGAAACCTAGTTTCTCGCTGAGTTTTCGCCGTAACCTACATAAGTGGCCTGATGTTTGCGCCGAGCCGGCAAGTGTGTTTGTGTGTATGTGGGGAGTGTGTGGTAGAGAGAAGGGGATTCTCTTCGTAGCGAGTACTGACTCTAGAGGCACAGTGAGAGAAACAAAGTCTCTCCTCTGTTCTTTCTGACCACGGTGGGAAATCTGTGGCAGGAATAGTTAACCCTTCTCCTTGATTTCCTGTTGTTTATGGAGAAGGAGAACCAGGAAATGAGCAGGGGAAAATGCAACACTACCAAGCCATGACGTACTGTACATCGCCGCGATGTGTAGTTACATTTTTCAAGAAGTGCACATCAGGCTACAGTGTAGGGTCCAGTGTAGCTTCATGTTTCCACCTACAACATTGATTTTTTTTCAGAAGTATAAATCACACTTTACTCCTAAAGATGGTGTTCCCTAAATTTTATCCCATAGTCAGGAAGACAGCAGATATGCTGAGAAATGATGTAATGATGATCTACACACTGAAATGAAAGTAAAAGAAGAGAGAAGGGAAGTCTGACACTAATGCCAAGATCGATTCCTTACTGCTTCTTTTATATTCCATTACTGGGAGATAAAAACAGCTCAGTAGTAAAAGTGGGTGGATTGTATTTGTGATTTTGCAAACATTTACCATATTGTATTATATGTACATGGAAAAATGTTTACATTAATACCGTGCCCAGCCCTAGTCAATCATATCACAAATATAATCCAATGTTAAATACAATTAGACTCCATGGCAAACATACCAAACCAGTGGCACTCGCTCAATTTAAAATACTAAGTAGAATTTACATTGTGCAAAGATTCTCTGCCTTTCTCACTTTCAGTTCACTTCTAGTCTGACTCATTCTTCTCCTTTTTTCTGTGTTTTACTTTTCATACATTTGCACCTGCAGCTTTTTTTATACACTATACACTTCCATCTTCCCCCTGTCAGCTCTTACCCTCCCTCTCTCTTTTCTCCCTATCACCCCTGTCTCCTTTTCTCTCCCTCCAAAAGAGCAAGGGCTATTTTTACCCAGAATGCCATTGTTCTGCTCGAGCGCACACTTCCCTAGCACTGGCTGCCGCTTTAGGCTGCACTCTATTGCACCACACACACACACTCTCATACTTACAAGCACACATGTAGTCACACGGCTCACATCAACGCAAAATGGAGGAGGCCTTTGTTGCTGAAGGCTTACCAAAAGGAGCGAAATGACAAGCACAAGGAGGAAGAAGAGCTGGGTGGAGGAGAGGAGAAGTGGGGAAGTGAGTGACACCACACGTGCACATAAGTGCGTGCATACACACTGTAATTCAGCTTAGCCTCTGATAATGTGGCTCCCGGCTGAGTCTAATGTCCCTGGCTTTAAGTGGGGGCAGAGGAGAGAGGAGATGGACAACGAAAGAGGAAGGACCAGAAGAGGAGGTGTTAAAGTGGACAAGTATTGATGATAATGATAATGATGATGATGATGATGATGATGAAAAAGTGTAGGACTTGACCAATCAATCATGTTATAATGAGAAAAAAACACTATAGATAAATGAGTGACCAATGATTTTAAAATTGTAGAGTGCCAGTTCTTAACATAATCACAGCAGTATCTCACCATGCAGATTTTTCTTTGGTTTATGTTGATGACGTTTCTCCCAATTGATGGACAGAAGTGAGAGTTTTATTTGTGGTGCCCACAGCATTGGGAAAATAACTTCTTCTGATAAAGGCATATGCCATATGCAAAGTTAACATCTCTTTAAGTCCCTTAATGTTGACAATATTCCACATATCACCACTATATTACACTTAAACTTACTAACAACAGGTCACGGCTACACAAACTACTACATCATCACCACTACAACCTCACAGTAAATCAACTTAATAGGATACTTTCTTCCAACGATGCCTCTTAACCCAATCAAGGCGCAGACAGGTTATGATTGATGACGGACTGGACATATCAGTTCCTGTCAAAATATAGCTGCAGTATCTGATGGGCTGCGCATTTCCTCTGATTCTGAAAGTATAGCAGACTGCCAATGTACAGCAGAGTGTCCCCACTAAAAGGACACAGTTTCCTGTAATGGTAAAACATACAAGTCACATCATCCTGCATGGAAAATAAAATGATATAAAATATATTATTTTTAAGAAAGTATTCCTACCAATCAAATGCTGAGCATTTTTATTTACAATTAAATTTGAACATATAATTTCCATCTTCCCATGGGTGCTTCCTGGTTCCCTGACTTGCTTATTATTTTCACAGTTATGACACTGTGTGTTTTTGGGGCAGGTTTCACCGCTCGGTGCACAGGTTGCATCAGTCATTGTATGTTAGGAGGCTGACAACAAAGAGCAGATTTCATAGGAGCTCTTCCACATAAACTCTATTAAGTCCTGCCTCTTGAGCTCCGTCTCCTCTTTACACTTTTGTTTTCTGTCTCTACTTTTGTCCATTGAGAGACATTTTTCATTTTACTCTTTTCGATTACTCATCCTTCTCTCTACCTTTGCTTCCTATCTGCTGTCCATTAATATTTTGTGTGTTGGAAATACTGTGCACAAAATGGGGGTAAGAAAAAAACAGAAAAGGACTAAAACAGAAAAATAGAGTAACAAAGAAAGACTGATAGCCAGGAGGTGAGAGAAACAGTAACAGGAAACACGTGATTTTATTATCTAGGCCTATGCAGTGGTTTAAAGTAACTATGTACATCTACTTAAAGGGATACTTTGCTGACTTTAATGTGTATTTTTGCCATGACAGTGTGTGCAGATAAATGGTGCGTGCCTTCCATCTGAGGCTGTGAGCTTGGAGCAGCCGTTCATCTGCACACACAGCCACACTGCTATGACACAGAACTGGATTTAAATCAGCAATATATGTATTAAGGTCTACTGCACCAGGTTTTAGAGTGAATTTGTGTACTTTTCACTTGACTACACTGATCTGCCAGCTGAAGGTACTACCTACTAACTTTTCAGATTACCTTAAAAAAAAGAAAAGCAAAGATGAGAGAAACACCCAACACCTTATCTTTCCGCCTTCATTTCTCATCTCTTGTATCAGATTTGACACTTTGGAGGGGGGCAGACCCCAAGTTAGGAACCACTGGATTAAACTACAGTTTATATAATAGCCTGGATAAAAATACACCAGCTACAGCAGCAAAATGTTATTTACACATTGATGCATCAGGCCTGAGTGCAATAACAACAGTGTGTAAATATTGTAATTTCCCTTTGCGGCATTAATAAAGTATACCTTATTATTATTATTATTAGTAGTAGTAGTAGTAGTAGTTGTAGTATTATAGTATTTGTATTTTTACATTGTTGCATTAGTACTTTTACATCCCCCCCAAGAAGGAAGAGAGGCAGGTATGGAGAGACTAAAAGGAAGAGAAGGGAATGTAGGAAGTGTAGGAAAGGAGCCTAGGCATTAAAAGCAGGAGGAAAACGTTAAGTAAAAGGAGGAGAAGACAACAAGAGCCAGGGAGGAAGTGGAGATAAAAAAGAAGATAAATCAAGCTTGAGGAAGAGAGAGGAGAGAATGAACTAAAGTGTAAGGAGGTGAGAAAGGAAATAGAGAAATAAATTGGAAAAAAGGAGGAAGTATAGACGAGGAGGAGAGACACTGAGGAAAGATAGGAGGGGATAAATTATAAGAGTGGAAAACCAGTGAAGGAGAGAATAACTACTAAGAGATAAATTAGAGAGGGTGAAGAAGAAAGTTAGAGGAGAGGAACAAGAGGCTAAAGAAAGCGGAAACAAATTAGAGGAGCTGAAAATAGGAGTAAAAAGAAAGAAGGCAGAGAAAGAGTAGAGACGGAGTATCAAAGAATAGAGGATTGACAACAACCTGGTAATAAAACCGAATCAGGTTTGATCTCCATTTTACTGATAATTTAAAATCTCCTTGATCATCACAATGGAGCCTCGTGAAAAGAGTGGGCACAAGGCTATATATATATATATATATATATATATATATATACTGTATGTGTGTGTGTGTGTGCGTTATTGCGTACACATTATGTTTTATTGCCCACATTAAACCGTCACCTCTTTCATTTTCTATCTATTTCCTGTCTCTGGCCGGCCAGCCAGCAATTTTTCACAGAGCCCGACATCAAACCCAGATGAGGAGAACTGCCCACATCTTTTCCCTGCTGATACTGTAGGAGGACCTCATTAGCATATGTTGTGAAATTATAGCTGCCATGATGATGAATCCTGACATTAGCCAAAGCTATAACTGTGAGCATTATGCTCTGATTTCAAATTAAACCTTGAAAGAGGAAGTTCCATCATATGCCTTAAATAGCTTGATAACAAAGAAGTAGTGAGTCTGAATTAGAAGCAAATTAGTTAAACATTATAACAAGCAGGCTGAAAGATGGATCAGATGTTCAAGAGATAGACTTGAGACTAGCTTAGCCTAACGTAGCAGAAACACAAATGTTCCACCAACTCAAAATTAACTCATATTGTATCTTGTGTACTAAATGTGTAGAAAGAAGAAAGTACATGTTTGAGGAGATAGTCCTCACAAGAAACCCCACAACATTTGTCGAAAAAAGCCTTAAACAACACATGTTGACATTAAATTGACAAGGACCTTTGGCAGCCGTGTGAGTTATGACTTGTCTGCCAGGAAAATAGTGTGTCAAAAAGCATGCGAATTGAACAGAGGAAACTGCTTTCTGTCACAGTCAGTGTTTAACTGTGACAAAAATCTTTCCCCTTAACCAAGTCGCTTTTAGGGTCATTTGAATCAATTTTTAACATTTCAAAAGATTTTAAAAGGCATTAAATAGGTAGGACCTTTATAGAACTTCACCTGTCTTTTAATAGAAAGAGATGGACAGAGACAAAGGAGAAATAAATCAAACTAAGGCCACTGGAATAATAATAATTGCATTTCACATTGATTGATTTACTCACTGGAGATTGTATTTTTTTAATTTAATTTTTCTTACTTTTAATTTTGCTCTTGAGCAGCTCCAATGCAGTGGGTAGAAGTGAAGTGCCTTGCTCGACATCATTTTGACATTAGCTTTTAAAGGACAGTTTTCTCGCCCAGATTCCAGATCAGACAGAGCGGGGATTTGAACCTGACTGTGACAAGCAGGCTTAAAGGAGGAAGCTTTTGTGGTTGAGAGACAGAAACAGACTAAAGTTGCGCCATGGCTTGTTCAGAGTTTGACCCACAAATCTGTTGTGAGAGCTAGTTTTACCAAGCTTGCAGTCTCTTTGGGACTGACTGACTCATAAAGACATAATCGCACACAAAAACGTCAAAAAACGTCACAAAAATAAACCAATCAAGCACAGGGGACAACAGTACAATCTTTGCAGTGCATTAGTTTGTATTCCTGCAAGAGTTTGTGCATGCAGTTGTGTGTGTGTGTAATGTTTATGTTTGTGTGTGTGTGTGTGTGTGTGTGT
>NC_045739.1:16691107-16693431 GCF_008692095.1 Etheostoma spectabile | reverse complement strand
GTGTGTGTGTGTGTGTGTGTGTGTGTGTGGGCTGCAGTGAGGAGAGGATTTTGACTCCTGCAGTAATAGGATGGCATCTAGCCAGCAGCAAAACAGGGCAGTGCTACAGTGGGCCTCAGCACTGGGTCAACAGGAAACATGAAGTCAACTAACTTCCACTACTGCTATATCCTACCAAACACATTCTCACTCCCATCTCGTAAAATATGGACGCTTGGTCAGGTGCCTTTGTCATTGTTATTGACACACACAGGACACAAACCCCGCTCTTCTGTTTGACGCATCCACCACCCCGATCAACCTCCCTACGCGGAATGTCCCCCTTACATACTACTTGCTAAACCCCATCTAGATGCTGCTCTCCCCAGTATGTTCTACACACGTGCCAAAGAGTGCCTTTTTTGTTGCATCAGACGCGGACAGCCAGTGCCCAAACGTCTGTATTTTATGCGTTCGGATTGAGAAGTTGATCCTACATACGGCTTTGTCACTGAAACAAATGAACACCTTAAAACTAATTTATCACATTGTACATTGTACAAGGCTCGTCCTGTATTGCTGGAAAATCTACTGATCATCATTTCCCGTATTAGCAATGAATCAAATTATGATGTTTGATTTGAGTTTTTTAGCTTCTTTTACCTCATTGTTTTGGTTTTACTGCATATTTACTGTTTGGTTCAGTCAAACTGTTTTCAGCAAAACAAGCTCTGATAAAGGTCAGTGTAAGGTCAGCTAACTGGCACATTTAGCAGCTATAAAAACAAGATATTTTTCTCAGGTGGACAAAAAGTTCAACTGAATGGTAATGTTGCTCTGTGTGCAGCTTTAAAGAGAAAAACCATCCAGAGAGACTGCTGAATAACCTGCTGTGTCATATACAACTATGCATGAGCTGTAATACTTAGCAACCTGCTTTTATCTCCCTGCCTAATAATGTGACTTCATTAACATTTCCAAAACTACACTTCTATACTAGACATATTAAAGATACTAGTACCATTTTCTTGTTTTTATCCGCAGAGCTGCAACACAAACTCTTTGGAGGCACAAAAGTTTATTGAGTTGAAGTTCTTGCCTCGCTGTGTGTACCCAGATTTGAACCTCATCATCAGCGGTGGTGGTGGTGGGAGGGGAAGGGGGGCAGGGGGGTATGCTGGGTATTATTAGGATTTAATTGATCTGGCCTTGGTTTTAGTATGAGAGAGACTGCAGCCCTTTGAAGTGCTGAAATGTGTACTTTGAAGTGCAGGAGGCAGTCCTCAATTGGACAGGAGCATTATGGGTAAGGGAGATTGCTGGCTCATCCCGCAGGGCGAAGAAATAGACATGATCAGACAGATGCTAGAAAGGAAGTTGGAGGGAGAAATCTGGAGGAAAATTTAGCCGAGAGCTTAGAGCAAGGAGAGGGAAAGTCTTCCACTGTGAGATGTGTGAGTGAGATGGAAGGGGATGAGGAGGATGTGAAATGGAAAATAAGTAGAGGTGGGGGTGGAGGTGGAGGTGGACGTCAGAGGGAAATGTTTTTTTTTATTATTGCACATATCAGTATCTGACACCAATATTATTGGCAATTCTGTAATACACCAGGGAACTTCTATTTCACCAGAAAGTTTATACATTGCCACTTGGTATGTGACAGTACAATTAGCCACTTAGCAGTAGTGAGTGAGAGGTTTCATAAAGGTTACAATAGATGGAACAGCAGACACGGAACTTATTAGAGTAAGTAATAGAATGAAAGTACAGAAGATGTAGCTGTTAAATCACAACCCAAACATCTTTCTAAAATACAAGTTCACAAGTTTTTCAATGCTGTTTTGCTTATGCATGTTTTAATCTGCAATAACATAGGGTTTTCTGACAGTTTCAGTGGCTTGGGTGAACTGCACGTCAGTGTCCATCAAATACTTGAGGGAAGGGAATAAGGATATTGGGGGTGGCACAAGAAGGGCACAGGGAGTAATGCTGAAAACAGGATTGAAAGAGAGGAAAAAGTTAGGAAAGTCTGAGGACGTATAAGGAGATGGGTAAAATGGAGGACATAACAAAAAGGAGAGGAGGGAGAAGAGAATGAGAGAAAAAGGCAAACTGTCAGAGTGAAAGAGGCAGAAGATAAGGATATTAGCGAATTAGAAAGAGAGATGAGAGGAGGATGAGGGGAGAGAGAAGAAATGAGAGGAGAGGAAGAAGAGAGAAAAGAGAGGCGGATTCCAAAAATGTACAGTGAATTAGTTCTGCCTCATGGAACTGGCAGTTCTGGCTGAGAAATGCTTTGGGGCCAGGATTTCTATGTGTGTGTGTGTGTGTGTGTGTGTGTGTGT
>NC_045739.1:16685422-16691097 GCF_008692095.1 Etheostoma spectabile | reverse complement strand
GTGTGTGTGTGTGTGTGTGTGTGTGTGTGTGCAAAGAGCATCACTGCCTCCCCAGAACAAAGCTGATGCCGTGTTGACATTTAGACAAAAACACAAGCGTTGTCTTTTTAAAAGAGCAACTGTGAGAGTGAAGCTTGCGGAGAGCTGACAGGGTCAGACATGATTGCTCCTGAGTACAAACAGTGAGAGGAAAAAAACCTAAACTGTACCTGTCACATCATTCCACGTCATTTAATCTTCAATTAATTCCGTAAAGCTACCCAGGCAAAGATTTTTAATGCAAAAACACATAATTGTATCAGCGTAATAGCGTTTCTTGGCCGTTACGATTGGAGCCAACTTCTTGTGTGAAATATGATTCAGAAATACTGAATTGAAGTGTAATTAAGGATTGAAGTTTCTCCTAATCAGCAGTGAGTTATTGCTTTACTACCAACAAGTCAGTCTACAACAAAAACATATTAAATATATAAAAATAAAGAGTGAAAATGCATTGTTTACTGATGTAATAGTACCTGCTAATATACAAAATTAGTATAAACATAATTTGAAGAATTGATTTCACTGTGGCTTGTGGCTTTGTGGCTGCTCATTGGGAGTTAGCCACATGCTAAGACATGTGCTAACAAGCCATTATTTCACTGTGCTTACTGTCGGCCTTGACTACTAATTTATATTCACTCACACAATATGTTGCAAAATGTTGTAATTGTATCCCATCTCTAGCTGCAGTTGTTTTGATATATGCTGTTGTTTGGGTTAATTATAAGAACTACTGACTATCACAATACCTAAGCTAATATACCTCAGGCTAAATATAAAAATAGTGTATGAATAGATTCATTATTAGAATGAAAATGAAAATGTACAAATTATGAGTTGAATATGTTCTTATATGACTTAAAGGTTGACACTTTTGTAAAGGTTCCCAGCAGTAATATAAACACACACACACACACACACACACACACACACACCACACAGTCTCTCTCTCTCACACACAGAAACAACGTGTAAAGGTCAATGTCGTCTGTCCTTCACTGTCTCACTTTCTGTGTGTGTGTGTGTTGGTGTGGTTGGTGTGTGTGTGTGTGGGTGTGTTTGTGTGTGTGTGTGTTCGTGTGTGTGTGATTGTGTGTGTGTGTGTTTGTTTGTTTGTTTGTTTGTTTGTGTGTGTGTGGTGTGTGTGTGGTGTGTGTGTTGTGTGTGTGTGTGTTGTGGGTGTGTGTGTGTGTGTGTGGTGTGTGATTGTGTCTGTGTGTGTGTGTTTTGAGCCTGGCTAACAGCGTGCTGAGTCAGCTTCTAAAATTGCACACACTGTGCAGCCAAACAAAATTTGGGTCAGTCTGCACTCTACCATTTATGGGACTCAGTGTCTTGCTCAAGGGCACTTCAACAGGTGCAGCTTCAGTTGGTCCTTCTGCTTGGTTGGGGGTGTCTGCACAGAAGGATGAGTACGCCTTCTGCTTTTGTGGCTGCTCATTGGGAGTTAGCCACATGCTAAGACTAGTACTAACAAGCTATTATTTCACTGTGCTTATTGTTGGCCTTGACTACCTATGCGCGTGTATTGCCTGTGACATACACTACTGGTTAAAAGTGTGGGGTCACTTAGAAATTTCCATTGCACTCCATTATAAACAGAATACCAGCTGAGATCAGCTGCATTGTTTTTTTAACCAGGGCAGCAGTTTTCAGATTATATTATGTGCTTCCAGAATTGCAAAAGGGTTCTCTAATGTTTTTTTTCTAGTTAGTTATTTAAAATGATGTCAAATCAGTAAACAGAATGTGCCTTTGGAACATTGGATGAATAGTTGCTGATAATGGGCATTGTAAATATTGCATTAAATATCAACCACCCACTCAGATTAGCTGGTATTCTGTCTATAATGGCGTGGTATGGAAATTTTTAAGTGACCCCTAACTTTTGTAAAGATTGGTTTGGTACAAAAAATAAACTACTAAGAGGAGGCTTATTGCTGTTAGCAATGACAATACACAGTGCTGAGTAACTGGCCCCATCAAATTGTTAGAAAAAGAAGAAAACAAATCTGCTGTTCTTTCCCAAAATAATATACATGTGGTTTTTCAGATGCAGAGCTGCAGACATGTTCAGACCTCGGCCTAGATTCTTGCTGCATTAAAGCCCGGGAATCCTTGTAAAAAACTACAATCTAAACAGTGAAATCCCTGTTACTGTACACAGTTCTTTTATTATCATTTCAAATTCAGTGTCCTATGAATTGTTTCTTGTCTCTGGGTCTACTCCCTTCCTGTTGCTCTAAACTCTTTCCATCATCTTTCTCCTTTTCCCTCTTTTCACCCTTAGCACAAAATGTCTCTTTCCCCATTTCTCTGAATCTATTTTTCCATGTAACAGTGGGCATATTTAAATTCAAAAGAGTAAAATGTAGGTAGCTTTTATAATTTGACACATTAGGAAGAAATACTACCCATCGAGTTTGTGTTAATGTATGCACATTTTACATATGCAAATGTTAAACAGAGATAATGAGAAAGATAGATTAGGTTTAAAAATGGGGGCTGCAAAAGGGAATTAAGGAATAGTAGACAAGCTTTAGACAAAAAAAACAAAGAATCATGGTTGTTAGCTAAGACTAATGTTGATAATATGTAATCCTGTCTACTTTTTTCCCTATGGTGCAGTTGACTATTACGGGCTTTCTTTTATCAGGATTGTTTAAGAATATTTACCAGGAGGATCATGCATTTGCTTGTATGTCCATGTATGGGAGTGTCCATTCAGTGCCTGGTTGTTGGGGGATCTGCAGAAGCTGCTGGGGCAACACGATGACTACACAGTGATTATTTGTCATTGCTTGGCACTGATGACACACTGCCTATCTGCTGCTGCAGCAGAGATAGGCATTGATTAGGTATCAGTGTGAACGCTTCGCCCCCATCGTTTTGTCATTTTACACAGAACATGACAGAGAGGCCGAACCAGAAACTGCTATCCCACTCTTGAGAGGGCAACCAAATGTGAAGACAGAAATCATAGGGGAAAAGAGAAAGACTGTCATTTTGACAAGCCATCACATTATCTATACTCAGCAAATGAAGGTTTTACAAAGTTATTTTATTGACAAAACTCCTCAGATTGTGTAGAGGTGTGTTTATGTAACATTAAGCATATTTGTGTTTTGCTATGATCTAAAGAACTGAAATAAAGAGGAAGCGTCTGTTCACAGATCAATAACCAATAACCATTAATTCACATACATGGCTAGGGAGACCCCTGACAGTGCAATTAGTAGAGAGAAAATGGGAAGGGAGGCATGGAAGAACAGGAGCAGCATCCACATTTCTGAAACTGCACACTGAGGAGAAACAAACAGGAAGACTGCATTGCATACAGGTAGTTTCAAACACAATATATGTAAAAGGAGTTTATTTCCACAGTATATACCTATCTCACAATTTGCATATTTTTCTTTCATGTCATGTGAGGACAAACTTGCAGAAGTAGTAGCACATAATAATTCATAAGTGACAGCACAGTTTTAAAATGCAGTGAGGAGTCAAACGTGAGATTAGGTAAACAAAGCAGGGAGGGGAGGGAGAAATTGATAAATGGTGGGAATTGAGAAATGGATGCATGAATTAAAAAAAAATGGAGAAGTGGAGTAGGAGGAGATTGATTGTATTTAGCCTAAACCCCAGTCTAATCTTAACCCTTAAACCAAGTCTTAAAGGAATAGTTCAACATTTTGGGCAATCTGCTTATTTCTTGGAAAGAGATAGACGAGAAGATCAATACCACGGGGACAGTCTCATAGACAAGAAGATCAATACCACGGGGACATTCTCATAGTGACTTCCAGGAAGTTCCAGCATCGTTTTTACACGTTTTGAATGGAGTAAATAAACAAGATATACCATGTTAATTACCAAGCCTTAGAGGTGTTGGTCACCAGATATTTGTACCTTTGAAAAGACAGGTATCTGTCTTCTCATCTAATTCAAAGAAAGAAAGCAAATAAGCATGCTCCCCAAAATGTAGAACTCGTCCTTTAACCAGTTCTGTAGAGCCCTCACTCTCAAGGTCTAAAACTGGCCCTTACAGAGACAGATGTGAAAGGTACACACAAACACACACACAACTCTGATGTTGACAGTCCACTCAGTTGCTTTGTGCTGAGTCAGTCAATCAACGGAATAAAATTAGCGTTCAACGTTTCTTTGACCATGAGGCATTGCCAGCTTGAATAGACCATGAACAGCTATTGTCAGATCCCAAGCCCTATGTTTTACTGTTATTGACACAAATAACATTGAAAACCCAAGAATATACCGCAAACCCAGATGTAATCCTGAAGGGAAATGAAAATTGAGCGGAAGTACGTAGGAGGGCGGAGCCAGGCTAACATTACACATCCATGTAACTGTTCTACATTACTGGTTAATATTGTAAATGTAGACATAAAGTAGTGAGTCTCATCCCGCTTATTTGACATGTATGTGTGTTTCTTTTCTTCCTTTCCAGTTCTCTGGGCTTCTCCAACGTTTAAAAAGGTCTAGTTGAGACAGTTTTTCAACATCCATTATACTTCAGAAAAAACAGACATCCCTTGGCTAAAGACACAATTAACATAATTAAGTAGAGGAAAGCACAGTATCTATTTGTGAAGATGGTAATTTGAGCCGTGGACAAGCAGAGAAGTGGAGATGACAGTCTGCTGAAGAGATGTGTCCCTAAATATAGTGATCTATTATAAATGTGAGGCTATAGCAGGAGTTTGACAGCTGCAGCCACTCCCTGCTGAGATACAGTTTTCACTCTCATCACGTTTTTCTTTTATCTTGTTCTCGTTTTCTAATGTCTCTCTTTCTTGATCTCATCCCTCTTATTTCCCCATCACTGTCATCTCTTTTATTTCACAGAGAAACTGAGTTTGGAACCAACAATCAGACTGTGAGTCAATACACTGCTTGGGTGTGTTTCTTTTGATATTTATTTAGCAGTTGGCCAGAGGTTAGAAAACATCTATAATCAAAAATAAGTTTCAAGTCTGTCCGTGCTAATCTCAATTCAAGTTTCCAATCCTTGGGGGAAAATCTAAGTTACCTCATTGTAACGAGTCCTTACAAGCAAATTGCAAGTCAAGACATAAGACATGTGAATATGTGTTGCTGTGCAAAGCCTACCTGTCACTCTCTCATGTGTACAGCTCAGTTGTTAACAAGTTAAAATAGGCATCCTTGACCAAAGCCATTGCTGATTGTGTGATTTAATTTATGAGGACAAGGACTAATTATGGCTTCTGTTATGTTTTCAAATTGTCCCTCCACAGAACATGTCTGACACAGCGACCCTTTGCCTTGCCTTACCACCACCATTGCTAGTGTAGAAAATATATTGTATGAAAGTATTTGTTTGTGATTATGAAATAATACTTTTAGTAATGTATTATACTAATGATGACAAATTGTGCTATATGTCAATAAAAATCAAGGCATCGTATTAAAATCTATCCATTGAGAACATAATACTAGATTTTCATTCATGCAACAGTCCAGAAACAACTGAGCACCACGGACAGAGGCAACATCCAAGTGCAATACCCACAACTCCCCAGCAGGGGGAACGACAACTGCTGTGGGTGTGAGAGAGAAAGCAGAGAGAGAGAGAGAGAGAGAGAGAGAGAGAG